>NC_092709.1:334322410-334627130 GCF_047496885.1 Scyliorhinus torazame
ACAGTTCCGCCCGTTCAAGTGCAGGCGGCCCCTGACCCACCCTTGAGGTGGTCAACCAGAATTTGTCGCCCGCCACAGACTGAATTTATAGACTGAATGTTACATTACCCTGTGATTCGTTTACACACCTGTACATATTGTTTCTTCCTAATTTGTTATCTGCACTGGACACCTTCCCATGTAAATACGTTAACATACTTTGTATCTAGTCAGGCTACTGTACACACACACTCACTATTTATTGACCTACACACATTTTTTTAAATAAGTAAAAAAAAAGGGGGTAGATGTCATAATATACACACAGGTATATGATGGTGCACAGACAGGCAGTGATTGACACACAGGATGACCAGTGAACACACAGAACACAGCAGCCAAGCGCCAGACAGGACACGATCACTATAAAGCCAGAGGGCACTAGTTTTCCCGCTCTCTTGGGATCCAGCCTCTGAGACAGTCAGAGCCCATGAGCAGCAACTAGAACATACACCATGTGGTAGTAAGATAGTCTGGTCAGGTTAGCCTCAGGTCTCCAGTCAAGTCAGCATAGTGTCAACCCACAGTTAAAGTATGTATGATAGTTAAGAGGTCAATAAAATCGAGTTGCATTTCTTCAAGTGTTGGAAGCCTGTCTCTCTCACTGCTGCAGCATACGCAGTCCCCGCAGACCCGGCATACCCAACACATCACATTTCTTAATGGATCATCCTCCACTCTTTGTTCCATACCCAGTGGGGTGCCGCCACCAAAGACATCTCCCTCTGCCTGTCCCGTTTCAGCACCTTTAAATGCCAAAGTTGGAGATGTAATACCTGCCCTTTTACCTCTTTGCTTCTCACCGTCCATGACCCCAACCGTTCCTGTCAGATGAAGCAGCAATTTGCTTGTCATCCTTTCAATTCATTGTACTGTATTCATTGTTCACAATGTGGCCTTCTCTATGTTGGGAAATGCAGATTGGGTGACGACTCTATCTGGTTCACCAGCACGACCTTGCTCCCACTCTGACCTTTCTGTCCTTGATCAGCTGCAATGTTGCAATGGAACATAACACAAGTTCAAAGAACGGCACCTCACCCTTCAACTGGGCTCCCAGAATGGCAGCATGGTAGCGCAGTGGTTAGCACAGCTCCAGGGTCCCAGGTTCGATTCCCGGCTTGGGTCACTGTCTGTGCGGAGTCAGCACGTTCTCCCCGTGTCTGCGCGGGTTTCCTCCGGATACTCCGGTTTCCTCCCACAGGCCAAAGATGCGCAGGTTAGGTGGATTGGCCATGCTAAATTGCCCTACGTGTCCAAAATGGTTAGGTGGGGTTACTGGGTTACGGGGATAGAGTGAAGGCATGGGCTGAAGATTCAAGGTGACCTTAAGTAGGGTGCTCTTTCCAAGAGCCGTTGCAGACTTGATGGGACGAATGGCCTCCTTCTGCACTGTAAGTTCTATGAATGGAAAAACAGTAAAAACTGGGAATTAAGTATAATGTTCCAAACCTTTTTTTCCTGACAGCCTTCTGAGTCAACATGGAATGATACAATTTTGTTTCATTTTACTTTGTTGGTTTGATTTTTTCCCCCCCTGATTTCTCTCATTTCCTTTTCTTCACTTGTGGGCAGCACGGATTCAGGATCCTGCCATTCACACATCCTCCTGAAACAATTTTTGTTTCTTTACTTGTTCCATTGTCACTGCATTTGCCCTCGCTCCATGAAATCTTCTGTCTTTTAATCTTTACTGCGCTCTACCTTATCAAAGGCCTTCCTCTTAGTTCTGATGAAAGGTCATCGACCCTGACATTTGGGCAGGATTTTCCTGACCCCGGCGTGGAAGCTGGGAGGCTGGGTTAGCCAGGAAATTAATGGGGAGCCTCTTCGGAACATCTGCCCGATGCAATCTACCACCAGGGAAATTTCCCAGCAGCGAATCCGGCACTGATTTTCATCGGAATCGATTGTTTTCCACGTGGCGCCGGTGCGAGCCCGTCAACAGTAGCTGAATTGGTGCAGCGCCAGTTTGTTGCCATGGAACTCCACAAATCTTGCGCCGGAGTTAGCACTTAGTCTCAGAAATGGAGAATTCCACCAAGGAAATTTGTCCAGATGAATGTGTGGCTGGAGAAATGGTCCAAAATGGAGAGCTTTAGATTTCTGGGACATTGGGACCATTTTGGGGGATGGTGGGATTTGTAAAAGGCCGAAATAGGACCAGCATCCTTGCAGGGAGGTTTGCTAGTGCTGTTGGGGAGGGTTCAAACTAACTTGGCAGGGGGCTGGGATCCTGAGCGAAGGTTCAGCAAGGATAGATGCACAGCCAAAATTAGGAGAGACATAAAGTGAGTCAGAAAGCCATAGAATTTCTGGACCAGTTAAGTCCCAAAGATGTTTGGCAAGAATCAATGATATTTATTTTAATGTAAGAAGTCTGATGAACAAAGCAGATGAGTTGAGGGCACAAATTAAAACAGGAGGGTATGATGTAATTGTGGTCACTGAGACATGGTTGACAGAGGGGCAACAATATCAGGATATAGGATCTTCCGGCGAGACAGGGAAGGGGGTAAAAGAGGAGGGAGTGTCACAATTTTGATCAGGAAATTAATTACAGCAGTAAGGAGGGGTAACATCATAGAAGGCTCTTCAAATGAAGCCATATGGGCAGAACTTAAAAGCCAAAAAGGAGCAATCACATTTCTGGGAGTGTCCTATAGGCCCCTTAACAGTCTGAGAGAAATAGAAGAGCAGCTATACAAGAACAAAGAAAATTACAACACAGGAACAGACCCTTTGCCCCTCCAAGCCTGTGCCGATCATTATGTCCGAATTAAAAACAAAATCTTCTGCCCTTATTTGGTCCTCATCCCTCTATTTCCCCCTATTCCTGGACTCATTCAGATGCCTCTTAAATGCTGCTAATGTGCCTGCTTCCACCACATCCTCTGGCAGCGCGTTCCAGGCACCCACCACTCCCTGGGTGAAAAACGTACCCCATACATCTCCCTTAAACTTTCCCCTTCTCACCTTCAACCGTGCCCCTTGTAATTGACACTTACACCCATGGAAAAAGCCTCTGACTATCCACCTTGTCTATGCCTCTCTTAATTTTGTAGACATCTATCAGGTCTCCCCTCATCCTCTGTCTTTCCAGTGAAAACAATCCTAGTTTATTAAAACTCTCCTCATAGCCAACACACTCAAGTCCAGGCAACCCTTGAAACATCATCATAGACATCATAGAATTTACAGTGAAGAAGGAGGCCATTTGGCCCATCCAGTCTGCACCGGTCCTTAGGAAAGAACACCCCACTTAAGCCCACGGCTCCACCCTATCCCCGTACACCCATTTGGACACTAAGGGCAATTTATCATCACCAATCCACCTAACCTGCACATCTTTGGACTGTGGGAGGAAACCGGAGCACCCGGAGGAAACCCACGCAGACACGGGAAGAACGTGCAGACTCCGCACAGACAGTGACACAAGCCAGAAATTGAACCTGGGTCCCTGGAGCTGTAAACAACTGTGCTAGCCACTATGCTACCATGAGGCCAGGGTAAATTTAGAGAAGGGGAAAAGTAATAGGGGATAGAGGGGGATTTCAATATCCCCATCTTTAACTGGGGTATTGTAAAAGGTTTGGAGGGAGCGGAACTCTTAAAATGCATCCAGGAGAGCGTTTTAAGCCAGTACATAGCAGGTCGTACAAGAGAGAGGGTGGTCTTGGACTTAACTTTAGGGAAGAAAGCTGGGCAAGTGGTTGAAGTGTCAATGGGGGAGCATTTTTCAGACAGTGATCATAACTCCATTAGATTCAAGAGTCTTATGGAAAATAATAACAATAATAATAATTGTTTATTGTCACAAGTAGGCTTCAATGAAGTTACTATGAAAAGCCCCTAGTTGCCACATTCCGGCGCCTGTTCGGGGAGGCCGGTACGGGAATTGAACCCGCGCTGCTGCCTTGTTCTGCATTACAAGCCAGCTGTTTAGCCCACTCAAGGATAGGCCTGAAACCAAAGTTCTAAACTGGGGGAAAGCTGATTTTAATAAGATCAGATATGATTCGGACAGAGTGGACACTTTTAGGTAAATCTGTGAGAGAACAGCAGGGCACATTCAAAAAGGAAATAGGGAGAGTACAGGGCCAACATTTTCCAATCAAGAAAAAAGAGTGGGATCAACAAATCCAGTGGACTCTGGATATCGAGGAATATACAGCATTGGATAAGGAGAAAAAGGGAGGCTTATGGCAGATATCGAGGGCTCAAAACATCAGAAGCCCGAGAGGAGTATAGAATGCGCAAGAGGGAACTTGAAAAGGGAAATAGGAGAGAGCAAAAGGGGACATGAAAGTATACTGGTCGGTAAAATAAAGGAAAATCCTAAATTGATTTACCAAGTACATTAAGGACAAAAGGACAACTAGCGAAAGAGTGGGGCCCATTATGGGCCACAGTGATAATTTGTGTGTGGAGCCGGATGATGTTGGTGTGGTTCTAAATGAATGCTTTGTGATTTGGGTACAGAAATCAGGAAGAAGTGTGATAAAATTAAAGAGATTGACATAGACAGAAAGGAGGTTCTGAGTGGTCTGGCAAGCTTAAAAGTAGACAAATCTCCAGGGCCAGATGAAATGTATCCCAGGTTGCTGAGTGAGGCAAGGGCAAAAATAGCAGGGGCGCTGGTAATAATTTTCAATTCCTCTCTGGCCACAGGAGGATTGGAAGATAGCCAATGTGGTACCTTTATTCAAGAAGGGAGGAAGGGATGAACCAAGGAACTACAAGCCAGTCAGACTAACCTAAGTTTTGGGGAAACTATTGGAAACAATTCTGAGACACAGAATGAATCTGCATTTGGTGAGGTAGGGATTGATCAAGAACAGTCAGTATGGTTTTGTTGAGGGGAGGTCATGTCTGACCAACTAGATTGAATTTTTTGAAGAGGTGTCCAGGTGTGGAGATGAGGACAATGCATTTGACATTGTCTACTTGGACTTCAGCAAGCCTTTTGACAAGGTTCCACATGGAGCACTGATAACAAAGGTAAGAGCCCATGGGATCCAAGGAAATTTGGCAAATGGGATCCAGAATTGGTTGAATGGCAGGAAGCAGAGGGTGATGGTCGAGGGGTGATTTTCTGACTGGAAGCCTGTGTCCAGTGGGGTACCACAGGGATCAGTGCTGGGGCCCTTGCTATTTGTGGTTTATATAAATGATTTGGTCATAAATGTAGGAGGGTTGATCAGTAGGTTTGCAGATCTTATGAAAATTGGTGGGGTGGTAAATAGTGAGGATAGCCTTAGATTTTAAAAGAATATAAATGGGTTGGTCAGGTGGGGTGATCAGTGGCAAGTGGAATTAAACCCGGATAAGTGTGAGGTGATACACTTGGGTAGGACAAACAAGGCTAGGGAATACATGCTAAGCGGCAGGACCCTGGGAAGCACCAAGGATCAGAGGGATCTTGGTGTGCATGTACACCGGTCCCTTAAGGTAACAGAGCAGGTGGATACAGTGGTTAAGAAGTCATATGGTATACTTGCCTTTATTAGCTCAAGACGAGCAAGGAGGTTATGCTGGAACTGCATAAAACGTTGGTTAGGCCACAGCTAGAGTGTTGTGTGCAGTCTGGAATCCACATTATTGAAGGGATGTGATAGCACTGGAAAGGGTGCAGAGGAGATTTACCAGGATGGTGCCTGGGCTGAAAAGATTTAGCTATGAAGAGATTGGTTGGACTGGGGTTGCTTTCTTTGGAGCAGAGGAGACTGAGGGCGGGGGGGGGGGGGGGGGGGGGGGGGGGGGGGGCAGGGGGGGGGGGGGGGGGGGGGGTGGACATGACTGAGATGCATAAGATTATGAGGAGCATAGATAGACAGGAAGAATCTTTCCCCTTGGAGGAGTGATCAATGACCGGGGGCATAGATTTAAGGTAAGGGGCTGGATGTTTAGAGAAATTGAGGAAAAACCTTTTCACCCAGAGGGTGTTGGGAGTCTGGAACTCGCTGCCTGAAAGGGTGGCGAAGGCAGGAACCCTCATTACATTTCAGAAGTATTTAGATGTGGACTTGCGATGACCAGGCACACAAGGCTATGGGCCCAGTGCTGGAAAATGGGATTAGAATACTTCGGTGTTTGTCTTTGACTGACGCAGACGCAATGGACGAAGCGCCTTTTCTGTGCTGCACGCTGCCATGACTGTAAAATCACCTCAAGCTGCCTTTTACCTGCCGTGTGCACTGATTCCCTTTACCTGATCTATAGATCAGCATAGGCAGGATTCAGAGGACGTGTGATGGCTGTCAAATGTCAACGTCAGATGGAGGAGGCTCATTCCCCAGGGACAGTCGGTAAATTAGTTGCTGGTAATTCAGAGAGGATTGCCCCGCAAACTCAAGCTGTGGTTTCTCATTCTCCGTAGCTGAGAGTTGTAAGTGTGATGCTGGAATGGTCATGTGCCTCCCCTGAGGTTCTTGAAAACAGGATACACAGACCCAGAGATTTATAGCAAAACCGAAACCAGAGACGCTTCTTCCGCAGTCTCCAAATATGTTGGCGCTGCACTTTGAGGACTTGTGGAATTTTTGTTTTAATATATATTTGATGCAAATGATTCGATTCAAATGGACAATTTCTCTGTAGCAAGTTGCAGATTGCTGCTCGTAAGCAGAGCAGAGCGAGATAAAGCAAAAAGTTACATCTCAAAACGCTGACCTAAGATAAGGGGCGTGATTCTCCGCTCCCGTGCCGGTTTGGAGAATCATCTGGCACGCCATTTTGCCCCGCGACACTGGTCCGATGCACGCAAGCGGCGAGAACGGCCCCGTTGAGTTCTGTGCGGTGCAGGCCGGAGAATCACCCAGGACACCCAAAATGGCGATTCTCCACTACACCCATTATTCTCCGGCCCGGATGGGTCGAGCGGCCAGCCCAAAACGACGGCTTCCCACCGGCGCCATCCACACCTAGTCGCTGCCAGCGGGAACAGCGCGGGAACGCTGGGGGGGGACGGCCTGTGGGGGGGCGAGGGGGGTTCTTTCACCGGGGTTGCACTCAAAAGGAGTCCGGCCCGCGATCAGTGCCCACCGATCGGTGGGCCGGCCTCTCTGAAGGAGGACCTCCTTTCTTCCGCGCCCCGCAAGATCCATCCGACATCTTCCTGCGTTGCGGCCTCAGGGAGGACAGCAACCACACATGCGCGGGTTGGCGCCGGCTGGCGCTGGCCAACTCGCGCATGCGCGGGTGAAGCCAGTTAGGCGGCGGATGACGCGGCGCCGCTTTTAAGCGGTGCCAATGCCCGGCGTGCGCTGACGACGCTGCTTTAGCGACACGCCCCCCGAGTTTCTCGCGGCCCCGATCCTAGCCCATTATCGGGCCTTGAATCGGTCGAGATCGGGGCCTTTTCGCGCCGTCGTAAACGTCAACGGCGTTCGCGGCGGCGTGGGCACTTAGTCGCGGGAGCGGAGAATCGCGCCCAAGGTTCTAACGAAATGTCATTGACCAGAAACATTAGCTCCGTTTTTCCCTCTCAACCGAGACTGTGGACATGCCGAATATCTCCCTCATTTTTATTTTTATTTTGCGATGATATGGGGGATTTTTGTTTCCGTTGATCAAGATCAAAAAGGCAAAGGACAAAATATATTTCCACATTGGATTCTTTGTCTTCTTCCCATCCCCCACTCCCTGAGCGGGCTGTCTAACAGGATAGACATCATAGATTCACCAGAATGATGCTATGATGCTTGGGCAAAAAGGATTCAATTAAGAGGTGTTTTATTTTTGAATGGCCTCCTTCAGCACTGTAGGGATTCCATTTTTTTTCAATGTTTTTATTAAGGATTTTTCATATTATACAGAACAGAGGTAAGCGTGACGGTACATTGAAAACAAAAATACATATACATCAGTCGTCTTCCATTATTTACATCGGTTGTCTTTCGTTATTTACAACGGTTACGGCTTCTCGTTTTACGTTCTTCAGTCGGTGTTTATGTCTAGGTGGTTCTCCTGCTTCGCTCTTCCCCTTTTCTTCCTTACCACACCCCCTCCCCTTCTAGTCGTCTGGCATGCCCTCTTCCCGCATCAGTTCTAGTTACGTTAGCTCTGTCTACCACTTTCAGCTGCATTAGGCTTAGCGTTGCACAAGTGGAGGTGGAGTTGACCCTATGCAGTGCTTCGCTCCAGAGTCCCCATCCTATTTCAAACGTGATGCACTATCAATTACGACGAGACGAGAGTAGAGAGTAATCGAGGCTTTATTACGCAGAGATGTGTTGCCTCCTACAGCTGCTGCCGAAATTGCTGCAGCTCGGTGAGCACACACATTTATACTCCGCCTACTGGGCGGAGCCAGCAGGCAGGGATCTACCCCGTACCTGTAGTACAGGAACCTTACCATTTTACATCTCATATGTGTACTATATACAAACAGTGGTGACTACCACAAAACCCAAGTCCTCCTCCCACTTTTTTCTTCTCTCGTCCAGTTGTGTGTTAGCCCTCCCCAGTAGTCGTCCATACATGTCGCCACAGTTCCCCTTCCCTAAGCTGTCTGTGTCCAATAGGTCCTCTAAAAATGACTGATGCAGTGGTCATGGGTATGCCCTCAATTCCCTACGTAAGAAGTTTTTGACCTGCATGTGTCTTTGTCCGTCCTCCCGCCCCCCCCCCCCCCCCCCCCCCCCTCGTCAGCTGGAACTTTTCCGTCAGTTCCTCAAACACTGTCAATCTGTTGTCAGTGTAGAAGCCCCTAACTGTCAGCTTCCCTCCATCCTGTCTCCACCTTTTGAAGGTGGCGTCCATTGTCACAGGCGTGAACCTGTGGTTATTGCTGATGGGGGCCTTATCAGATATTTCAGTTAGCCCGAAGAGCTGTCGCAGTTGGTTCCACGACCGGGTGTTGCTATTACCACTGGGCTCATTGAGTATTTATTCGGTGGGGATGGAAGTGCCGCCATGTCCAGGGCCCAGAGGGAGGTCCCTCTGCAGGAGCCCTCCTCCAGAAACACACACTGGGCATCTGGCTCTTTTATCCACCCCTTTACCCTCTCTGCGGTCCCCCCCCCCACCCCACCACACACATACACACAAACGTCATGATCAGTTTTGCTAATGAATTGAAAAAGGCCTTGGGGATGAATATCAGTACTTTCATCTTGATCGTCTGCACTCTCCCTGCCAGGGAGAGTGGGAGTGTGTCCCACCTCTGCAGGTCCTTTTTTACTTCCTCCGTCTGACTGGCCAGGTTCCATTTGTGGATCCCTCTTCAGTCATGAGTGTGGTGAATGTATTACTGCGACCATTCACCACTGTATTACACTACATTACATTGCATGATGTTGGTGCCCTTGTGGGCTCCACCGATGGACCATTGTATTGCATTACATTACATTGTATCATGTTGGTGCCCTTGTGGGCTCCGCCCCTGGCTCCGCCCCCTCGGGGGAGGTATATAGATGTGCAGCCTGTGGGTGGCTCTCAGTATAGAGCAGTCGCAGGCAGGCACAGTTCTAGCTGATTAAAACCACTGTGGACTTCAACTCTCCGTCTCGTGTGAATTGATAGTCGCATCAATGAGTGATTTGGATCCCCAGGTAGCGGACTTTGTATTAGGCTGGTATAAATGGCATTCGTTCCAGCTCTGCCCCTCCCCCTTTCGGGTTCACCAGGAAGCCTCACTTTTTCCCAGGTTGGGTTTGGAGCCCGAGAAGGCTCCAAACCCTTTCAAGAGCGCCATTATTCCTTCCGTGCTGCTTTGCGGGTCCGAGATGTGGAGCAGGTCATCCGCATAGAGCGAGACTCTATTCTCTCTGCCTCCTCTCTGGATCCTCTTCCAGGTCTTTGCCGCCCTAAGCGCGATCGCCAATGGCGCGATCGCAAGGGCGAACAGCAGCAGGAACAACGGGCATCCCTGCCTTGTGCCTCTGTGCAGCTGGAAGTACTTAGAGCTGGTGGTATTTGTCCGTATACCCGCTGCGGGAGCGCTGTACAGGAGTTTCATCCAGGCGGTGAAACCTGCTCCAAGCCTGAACCGCTCAAGTACTTCTGTGAGGTATTTCATTCGACTCTGTCAAAGACCTTTTCTGCGTCCAGAGTGATAATCACCTCTGGTGTTCTCTCTCCGGATGGAGTCATAATCACGTTTCAGCAGGCGATGGATGTTCGACATTAGCTGTCTACCTTTGACAAAACCTGTTTGGTCTTCTGCTACCATCTCTGGTTTGCAGTCCTCCAGCCTTTTGGCTAGGATCATGGTCAGTATTTTCTCATCTACGTTTAGCAGTGAGATGGGTCTGTAAGAACCACATTCTGTTAGGTCTTTGTCTTTCTTAGGTATGAGCGAGATTGAGGCTCGTGCTAGCATATGTGGCAGTGTGCCCCTCGCCAGCAAGTCTGTGAGCATCTCCTGCAGGTACGGGGCCAGTGCCATCGCAAATCTTTTGTACAAGCCTGCCGGGAATCCATCTGGTCCCATCGCCTTCACCGTGTGCATAGAGTTGATGCTCTCCATGATATGTCCCAGTTCTAGCGGTGCTTCCAGGCCCCGTTTCCTGTCCTCCCCCATACGACTGGCATGTATCGAGGAACTGCTGGGGTCTATGAGGTGTACAGCCTCCCGGTAGAAGGTCTCGAATGCTTTGTTGACCTTTTCCAGCTCCACTACTAGTTTGCCTTTTGTTATTCCTAATCGGAGCTATTCCCTCGTGGTTGCCTGCTTTCACAGCTGGTGCGCCAACAGGTAGCTGGCTTTGTCTCCGTGCTCATAAAGGGTCCTCCTCACCTGGCGGAGTTGGTGAACTGCTTTCCTTGTGTAGAGCAGGTCAAAGTTCATTTGTAGGTTTTTCCTCTCTGCCAGAAGCTCTACAATCAGGGCCTCAGAGTATTGCCGGACTACTTCCAGTACGGAGTCGATGAGCTGTTGCCAGTCACCCTCTCTTCCCTATCTCTCCATGCTTTGTAAATGATAATTTCACCCCTGATCAGAGCCTTCAGAACCTCCCAGAACGTGAAGGGTGAGACCGCCCCATTCTGGTTATTTGTAATATACTCGTCTATGGCCTGTGATATTCTCTCGCAGAAAGCCTTATCGGCCAGGAAGGCCATGTCCAATCTCCACGGGGGGCGTTGTCACAGCCTGTCTCCAACTTTACATCCATGTAATGTGGAGTGTGGTCAGAGATTACAATCGTGGAATATTCTGCTCTTACTAGCCCTGGAAGCACCGATTTCCCCGCTACAAAGAAGTCGGTCTGTGTTTATACATTGTGTTCCTGGGAGAAGGAGGAGAACTTCCTCTCCCCTGGGTGGGTGAACTGCCATGGGTCCCCTGCCTCTATCTGCTCCATGAATATGCAAAGTTCTGTCGCAATGTTTGATGCACGATCAATTGCACAAAGACTAAAGTTGGGTACAACTGTGGCTTTATTACAGTCAGATGCGTGGCCTCCTGCTGCAGCTGGCGAAATGGCAGGGCACTGGAGGTCATGCATATTTATTCAGTTCTCTGTGGGTGGAGCCAGCCGGCAGGAGCTACCGCGAACCTGTAGTGCAGGTCCTACCTTACATCTCCTAATACAGTGGCTCACCACATTCACCCCCTGTTAAAAATGAGTCCGGCGGGGGTGACTATATACAATTAGTTGAATTATGTACAGTGGTAGGGAAAGAAAAGTCCATGTTGACGGTCCGGAGTCCGTCAAAGGTTCAGCCGGTCCGGTGCTTCGTTGGGATCGGCGTAACGGTGGCTGCGAAGTCGGTGCTGGAGGTGGTGGAGGTGGCACCGATGGCGGTGGTGGCGATGCTGATGCTGGCCAGTCATCGGGGAACTCCGGGAGCATGCAGAAGTCCTCTTCGTCCTCTTCTGCGTAAAAGGGGAGGGGGGGGTGGGTCTGGTGGGGTCAATATTGGCGGCGGGGTGGGAGGTGGTCTGGTGGGGTCAATATTGGCGGCACGGTGGGAGGTGGAGGGGGGGGCGCATTGGTGGGGGTGTGTGTTGGGGTGGAACCAGAAGGTGCCAGGTCCCCGAGTGAGACAGTATCTTGGCGGCCGTCGGGGAACTCAACGTAGGCATATTGAGGGTTGGCGTGGAGCAGGTGAACCCTGTCCACCAAGGGTTCAGCCTTGTGGAGTCGGACGTGCCTACGGAGAAGGACCGGTCTGGAGCAGCGAGCCAAGTTGGGAGCGACACCCCAGATGTGGACTTCCTGGGGAAGGTAAAAACACGTTCATGGGGTGTGTTATTCGTGGCGGTGCACAATAGTGACCGGATGGAGTGCAGAGCGTCAGGGAGGACCTCCTGCCAGCGAGAGGCTGGGAGGTTCCTGGACCGTAGGGCCAGCTGGACGGCCTTCCAAACCGTCCCATTCTCCCGTTCTACTTGCCCGTTTCCCCGGGGGTTGTAGCTGGTCATCCTACTGGAGGCTATACCCCTGCTGAGCATGAACTGGCGCAGCTCATCGCTCATGAATGAGGATCCCCTGTCACTGTGGATGTAGGCGGGGAAACTGAACAGAGCGAAGGTGGTGCTGAGGGCCTTGATGATGGTGGCAGACGTCATATCGGGGCAAGGGATGGCGAAGGGGAATCTGGAGTACTCATCGACCACACTGAGAATATACGTGTTACCGGCGAACCAGTAGTGCAGGTCCTACCTTACATCTCCTATTACAGTGGATCACCACAATGTTGGAGGTCTTTCCTGTTTCGGGATTCAACCTGTCTGCCCGTGGATCCTGTACACAGTTGAATTGCCCCCCCCCACCCCATGATTAATTGATGCGTGTCTATGTCGGGGATTTCCACCATGGTCTTTTTTATAACCTCCTTGTCGTCCCAGTTGGGAGCAAACACGTTGACCAGAGCTACTGGTGCCCCGTCTAGGACGCCGCTGACTTTGATGTACCATCCCCCAGGGTCCAGAACCAATCTCGTCGCAGTGAATACCGTCCTCTTGTTTGGCAGTATAGCTACCCCCCTGGCCCTCACACCATTGCAGGAATGGTAAGTCTGTCTCGCCCAGCCCTTCCTTACCCTCAGTCAGTCCTTCTCCCTCAGGTGTATCGCTTGGAGGGAGACTATGTCAGCTTTCAAACTTTTCAGGTGAGCGAAGACTCTGGGTCTTTTCACTGGGCTGTTAAGTCCCCTGACGTTCCAGGAGATAATCATGATGGGGTTTTTTTTGTCCCCCCCCCGCTCCTGTGGGATCAACCATACTTAAAGGGTTACCCTTTGTTAGTGGGTCATCCAAGATGGCCACGGTCACCGTTCTCTCCATGTGGGTGAGCCCCTGCATTTCGGGTTGTCTCTTTGTCTCGAGGGCATCCAAAGTGGTTGCTTGTGGTGTCTTCTTGTTCCAAGTCACCACGTGTGGCCTGTTGCAGTCAGCCTAATGCCCTTGCCCTCTTTGTTCCTGTGTTCCCCTTGTGATATTTTCTCCCCCACTGCCTGTCATCCACCCCCCTTCCCTGTAGCTGCCTACCCCACTCCCTTCTCTCTGTTTCCTCCCCCAATCTTCCCCCTGTTGTTGATGTCTGCACCCCCCCGCACCGCTCCAGTTTACTCTTCCTTGTGGAAGATGTGCTGTGACCTCTTTCCTTCACATTTCCCCGTGCTAGCTTCCCCACTATTGTGTGGTGGTCCCTCTCCCAGGATTAGCTGTGTGTCCTCCTGTCGCCCGTTCTCTGAGCTCCCTACCTGCCGTTTCTCCCACCATTTCCTGCGCTCTGCTACCCTCGCTCTTTCCTTCTTCTATTTTGCCTCTGGTCCCCAGAACGAGGCAATGCAGTCCCGCACAGTGTTCATCAAGTTGGTTCACAGTTAGCAAACAAACAAATAAAGCTTCAGGAGATCTCTTCATCGATGTCGCTGCTACCGTTTTTCCAGCTTGTTTTCCAGGCCAAACTTGCCCGCGTCCATAGGGGCAGCCTTTGCCCTGGTGAATTCTGCCTGGTGCTTGGCCAAGTCAGTTCAATGTCCTGGCAGGTCCTGATCCAGTGACCTTCCCAGTTTCAGTTCTTTGTTTGCCTCGCCCAGCGCCGGATACGTTCCCGGACTTGTTACCGGTGCATTTTAGTGATTATTGCTCTCGGCTGTTCCCGGCTCTGGGCTTCGTGAGAAGTGACCGGTGTGCTGTCTATTTCTGGTGGGTAGGAGAAGCTATCCCTTCTGACCAGGTTGCCAGCATTTGGGCCACATAGTCTGTGGCGTTCCTACCTTCCATTCCCTCCGGCAGGCCCACCATCCGTAGGTTTTGGTGCCTCGATCGGTTTTCCTGGTCATCGATTTTCCCCTTCCAGCTCTCCTGTGTCGCGACCAACCTTGCTACCTTTTTTTTTTCGGGCGGCGATCCGGCCTCCCTGGTCTGTTGCGGCCTTCTCCAGCTCTTTTGGGGTGCTTTCCTGAGCTTCTAGTCGCCTCTCCATCTTGTCTAGGATCACCTGCATGGTCGCCAGAGCTTCTACAACCACACCCCTGACAGCAGCTTGAATGGCGGTTTTCATCTCTTCCCTGTGTTCTCTCAGTCCCCTTGAGAGAAACATCCTCCACCTAACCCCTGGTTTTGGGTGCGGCGAGTCAGTCCTGCTCCTTCTGGCAAGGCCCGGGTTTCGCTGCTTCGTGTGTCTGCTGGTTCAGCCATTTGTTTCTCCAGGCTTTTTCAACTTCTGGTTTCCACTAGGCCTCTGGAATGGTTGTTATTTGGCATTTCCCTTCGTGTCGATGGTTGAGGTGTGGGGATGTTTTCTCCTTCATATTAGTGGGTTATTTCGGGTGAAAGAACCTATTTTCAGGTTCGTGGGAGGAGAGCCACCTGATGTGCGACGTCTCAGCACATCCCGTCACTGGAAGTCCTAAATTAAGACATGTTATGATCTTCAACCAGACCCCTAATGTTTTGTACAATCTGGTTAGCGACCAGTAACTTGTTGCTTAGAACAAAGAACAATGCAGCACAGGAACAGGCCCTTTAGCCCTCCAGGCCTGTACCGGTCATGATACCAACCTTGACCAAAATCCTAAAGAACAATGGACAAAGTTCCTTGGGTTGTGAACAAAACAATTTTAATAATAATAATCGCTTATTGTCGCAAGTAGTCTTTAAAGAAGTTACTGTGAAAGCCCCTAGTTCGGGGGGCCAGCACGGGACTTGAACCCGCGCTGCTGGCCTTGTTCTGCATTACAAGCCAGCTGTTTAGCCCCAATACAATATCTATCTCAAAACTGTAATGTTCAAGGTTCATATTAGGTAAATGTGAATTAACAGACAAACTGTGGTGAAGCACAAAACACTGTATAATAAATGGCAGATGCGACCAAGACAGTTTCCATGGATTTCACCCAGACATCAGTAAACACATGAGTATTCTTATTGAAACTGGTCTTTCTCACGAAGGATTCTAGTCTCCGCCTTGTCTCGACAACCTGGGCTAGTGCATGGTCAATTCTAGCCCCACTTGCAACATAGGTGAAATTAAAGTTACTTAAATATCCAATGCCTTTGGTTTGATCCCAATTAAGCACAGCTACAAAGTTTGTAAGTTTTAACACAAATAACTTTTTATTACTGAACAGAAATCAGTATTAAATAGGCAATAAAACAACTGGTTAACTACTATCTAATTCCCAACCTATCCCCCTTTTTAATCACTCTACTCTACACATTCACAGACAGACAACATAAGAGAGTGTAGGAGAGGCAAGAAAATAATGACAACAAAATAAATGATAGGGATCTTTGGCTTCAGATGGATAACTTCCAGTTAGTTCCTTTCTTTAGTTTAGGCCTTCAGTTGGATGTTATCATTTTCTTCAACTTGTAATGTTCTTCACTGTAGATTCACAGAGACAGCAGGCAGCCGCAGGCAGAGAGAGAGAGTGCGAAAACCCTCATCTGGCAGAAACTAATCGCTGTCTTTTTCCAGGCAGACCACTGTCTCTGGCCAACTCATTGGCCGCCAGCCAATCAATCAAACTGAATCCCTCCAATCTGCTGGGTGCCAGAAAGTCTGTGATTTCATTTCCCAAATACAAAACTTGAGGACAAAGTGTTCAAGTTATCAAGTAATTGAAACTTTGAATTCTGTATTTCCTCCCATCGACTTAAAGGTTTTTTCTAAATTAAAGATCCCCGGACTAAAAAACAAGAAAGATAAAATAAAATAAATGGGAAGAAAGAGAAATCAAAAGGAAGGATCTAATCTTGGAATTGTCCCCAAAGGTCCCTCCAACCTTGACAGCCTCAACGACTGCACACCTCCCAAGTTTCAATCTCATTCTTGAGGTTCCGTTCCTCTAGATTCCCGGGTCTATACTGCAGCACCAACTCACAAGCACAATTGCAGCTCTTTGGCCATGTCGAACAGGACACTACTGGCCCAAACATGGGGAACCCACCCCCACCCAACTGGTGAGGAGAATCAGAAAAGGAGATCTCGCCAGTGAGTTCCGAGACTCAATATTTTCCGCCCACGAGACTGTTTGCGCCATTTGAACAGGTTGCATAAACTAGGCTGGTAACCTTTCGAATAGGGGAGATTAATGGGTGATCTGATGAAAGTGTTTGAGATGATGACAAGAGCTGACAGGAGAAATAGAGTGAAACTGTTCGCCTGACATAAGCTGAACATTTGAACCAAAGAGTCCAGATGTGATGTCAGATTTTTGTCCGGGAAATGTGACAAGGATTACTGACGAAGATCAGTTAGATAAAGGAAGATTTCCAAAATTAATTCAATCAAGTGCTACAGCAAAGGTTAATAGACTGGATAAGAGTTCATTGAATTGAGGCGATATACTATCGTGGATGTAGTATCGGTCAATGGACATGAAGCAGAGAGGAATAAACGAGGCATTTTCAAGTTGGCTGCTGTGACCAATGCAGTGCCACAACAACGAGCAATTTAAAATCGATAGGAATGACTTTGACAAAGTTTGCTGATCCTATAAAGCTAGGTGAAAACGTATGCTGTCAGGAGGACGCAGATAAGCTACAAAGGGATATAGACAGGTGAAGTGAGTGGGAAAAGGGCAGTAGGTCTGATGGAATATAATGGAAGTGTTAGGTTATTTAGTGTGGTGGTAAGAATATTTGAAAATTTAAAAGGTGAGAAATTT
Organism: Scyliorhinus torazame; assembly: GCF_047496885.1. NCBI lineage: Eukaryota > Metazoa > Chordata > Chondrichthyes > Carcharhiniformes > Scyliorhinidae > Scyliorhinus > Scyliorhinus torazame. The sequence goes on from NC_092709.1 coordinate 334,339,520, forward strand.
GTAAATGTTCATGTTCACAGGGAACCGGATGAATTTGTACAAGTGAACATGCAGGTACAGCAAGCAATTAGGAAGGTAACGGACATGTTGGCTTTTATTGCAAGGGGATTGGAGAAATCTTGCTGCAGTTGTTTGGTGAGATCGCACCTGGAATACGGTATGCAATGATCGTCTCCTTACGAACATATGAACCAGGAGGAGTAGGCCACTCAGATCCCCGAGCCTGTTTCACCATTCAATACGATCGTGGTTGATCTGATCTGTTTCCTCCACCTTCTGAGGAAGAGAGTTCCAAAGACTTACAAACCTCAGAGAAAATAATTCTCTTTAACTCTGTCTTAAATGGTGACCCCCCTTATTTTTAAATAATGATCCCTTGTTGCAGATTCTCCTACAACAGGAAATTTCCACTCTGTCAATACACCTAGGGATCTTAAATGCTTCAATCATGTCACCTATTACTCGTCCAAACTCCACAGATACAAGCCTAGCCTGGCCAAACTTTCCTCATAAGACAACCCCATCCATTGCTGCTAATAGTTTAGTAAACCTTCTTGAACTGCTTCCAACACATTTATTTCCTTTCTTCAATGAGACCAATACTGCACACAATATTCCAAATGTGATCTCACCAATGACCTGTATAACTTAAGCATAACCTCTCAACTTTTCAAATCAAATCCCCTCGCAATAAACAATAAAATTCTTTCAGATTTCCTAATTGCTGTACCTGCATACTAGCCTTTAAAAAAAATTCATTTACGGGATGTGGGCATCACTGATTAGGCCAGCATTTATTGCCCAGCCCTAGCTGCCCTTCAGAAGGTGGTGGTGAGTTGCCTTCTTGAAGTGGTTGAACATTATTTCCCTTTCACGAAACCATGTTGACTCTGCCTTACTACTTGAATTTTTCGAAGTGCCAGAGTATATAATATCCGCAATAATCGCCTCAAATTGGGTTCACTTATTTTTAGGCAATGACAGCCCTGCTTGGACAACTATGGAATATTACTTTTGCTTCCCCGTCTCTCTTGATTCCTTATTATACATAAGGGAGGGGCTGGTTTAGCACAGTAGGCTAAACAGCTGGTTTGTAATGCAGAACAATGCCAGCAGCGTGGGTTCAATTCCCGTATCGGCCTCCCTGAACAGGCGCCGGAATGTGGCGACTAGGGCTTTTCACAGTAACTTCATTGAAGCCTACTTGTGACAATAAGAGATTATTATATTATTATGTTCAGTTACTGGCCTGTACGAATCGCTATACACAAAGTAGCATCATGTGGAGTACACTCAAAATATCGTCCAAATTCAGAAATTTATTTAAATCTGCTCTTCCCTCCATTCCCATCCATTCACTGAGAGTGTGTTTTGCTTCCAATGATTCTCCAGTAAGGGAGCATGGTGCTCCCAAATCACAAGTTTTAGGTATGTGCAAGTTTGCAGTTTTACCAGTGAACATTTTGCTTCCTTTCCTTCTCTACCTCCTGACAGTACCATTGATCTTTGTTTAAATATTAATCCCATTTAAAGGGTTTTGCTTCACGCATTTATAATGGGCGCGATTCAATTAATAGAGAACAAAGCCCCATAGCGAGTGCATTTAGCCACGTGTTTCCCAGTGCTCGCTGCACCAAGAAATACATGGCTATAAAAGGCGCCTCAGAGGGGAATGCGTGTCCGAGGCCGTACATAGCCCCATTTTGTACACCGCTTGCCAGTATTCTGTAGTGTGCCGAGATTGGGACACCATTTTTAAATGGCGTCCCGATTTCTGAGGCACCCAATGTGACCTCCGACCCCTTCCCCAGGCCAGATGCACCATGGGAGGATCCCCCACTCCACAAACATCCATGCAGGGCACCACCAGCCCGATCACACATGTGCAAAAAAATGCCAGCTTGGCAGTGCCACTCTGATAATAGCCATGCCACCTGGCAGTGCCATCTGGGAACCTTGTCAGTGCAAGGATGGCACCCAGATGGCACTGGCAGAGCACCAGGCTGGCAGTGTCAAAGTATCACCCTGCAGCTGGGAGCCTCCGGTCCCCTGGCAGACCCCACGGGTGCCGTTCCATCTGGTCCCCGTTTATGGAGAAATAGACTTGCTAGGATGTACTCCAGACTGGATCCTGCCTGTGCAAGATGTCATTTGCCTCCAGAAACATTGCTTCATATGTTTTGGTCATGTCCAAGACTGGCTACTTTCTGGTCCTCTGTATTCACAACTTTTTCATACAGGTTTGTCAAATCTATCGATCTTAACGCTATTATTGGTATTTTTGGAGTAAACACTGCTGAGACAGCTGTAGATAATCACCAGTCAGATGCCTTCACCTTTGCCTCATTGCTTGACGTCAACTTATCTCATTCAATTGAGAAGTCTGCGGCGCCACCCTCCCACTTGCAATGGACCAAAGGAGATGATGATGTTTCTTAAACTGGAAAAGATTAATTATACCTCACATGGATCAATTAAAAAATTCAGTCTGGGAACCTTTTCTTCTATTGAGTTGAACAATTCTGTCCATTCCTCTTTCATTTCCTTTGAATTTTTTTCACCCCCCTTTTCTTCTAACATTTTCTCTGTCTGTACTTTACGAAGTAGCTTTTTGTAAAGTCCAATAAATAAAGCTTGAAGATGAAAATAGAGCCTTGACCATTTTCCCTCTGATAGATATTAACTTAACTGGCCTATAATTGCCAGCTTTCTGTCTCCCTCCCTTTTTCAATAAAGGAGTTAAATTTACTATTTTCTAATCGAATGGGACCGTCCCACAATCTAGAGAATTTTGAAAAATTAAAACTATTGCATCAACTATCTCACTAGCTACTTCTATTAAGACTCAAGGATGAAGTCCACCAATACCTGGGGGCTTGTCAATCCCCAGTTCCAACAATTTACTCAGTCCCACTTCTCTGGAGATTGTAATTTTCCTGAGTTCTTCCCTCCATCCCATTTCCCGATTTACAGCTATTTCTGGGATGTTACTTGTATCCTCTAATAATAATAATATTTATTATTGTCACAAGTAGGCTTACATTAACACTGAAATGAAGTTACTGTGAAAATCCCCTAGTCGCCACACTCCGGCACCAGTTCGGGTACACAGAGGGAGAATTCAGAATGTCCAATTCACCTAACAAGCACGTCTTCCGGGACTTGTAGGAGGAAACCGGAGCACCCGCAGGAAACCCACGCAGACACGGGAGAACGTGCAGACTCCGCTCAGTGACCCAAGCCAGGAATCGAATCCGGGACCCTGGCGCTGTGAAGCAACAATGCTAACCACTGTGCTACCATGCCACCCAGTGGAGCCCAATGCAAAATACTGTTTCAAATCATCTGCCACCTCCATGTTTTCCATGATTAATTTTCTAGGCTCACTTTCTATTGAGCCAACACTTGCTTTGTCAAATTTTTGCACTGTTTTCTATCTGTTTTCATATTTCTAGCTAGCTTTCACTTGTATTCTAATTTTTCCCTCTTTATCAATCTCTTAGTCATTCTTTGCTTTTTAAAAAGGATATACTTTGCCTTGGAGGTGGTGCAGCGAACATTTGCTAGTTTGGTTCCTGAAATGAGAGGACACTTCCACACTGACAGGCTTCGTAAATTGGGCCTATACTCTCTGGACTTAAGAAGAATTTGAGGTAATCTCACTGAAAACAGGCAAGTTGTTGAAGGGGATTGTTGAGGTCATCACTTATAATAATAAGCTCTTATTGTCACAAGTAGGCTTCAATGAAGTTACTGCGCAAAACCACATTCTGGCACCTGTTCGGGGTGGCTGGTACGGGAATTGAACCCATGGGGCTGGCATTGTTCTGCATTACAAGCCAGCTATTTAGCCCACTGCGCTAAACCAGCCCCCAAGTTGTTACTATAAGTTGTTTCCCCTGACTGAGGAATTCTCCAACAAGGGGCACAGTTTCAGGATGGTGCACTGATCATTTCGGACAGCAATGCGGAGAAATTTATGAACTCAATAGGTTATGAAGCTTTGAAATTCTCTACCCCAGGCTGCTGGAGGGAGTTCCAGGATTTTGAGCAAGCGACAAGTGAAAAAAACGGTGATGTATTTCCAAGTAAGGATGATGAGTGGCCTGGAGGGGAACTTCCAGGTGGTGGTGTTCCCATGCATATGCTACCCTGGTCCTTCTAGGTGGTAGTGCTGTGGGTTTGGAAGGTGCTGTTGAATGAACCTTGGTGAGTCCCTGCAGTGCATCTTGTACATGGCACACACTGATTCTCTTAAAGTCAAAACATCTGTCGAACCCAGCCTTTGATACACTCAGCAGCTGAGCATCCATTCAACAGTAACCTATTTTTGTGAGGGCCACGAAGAATCCAGCACGAGTCGAAGGATAGAAAGAAGTAACATTTATTTACAATAACAAATATAGATACAACAGCAGCAGCAACTCCTTTGCTGCTCACTCTCCTCTAGCCGGTTCCAAACTGGCCAGCTTTATTTATGCAGGGAATCTGCTAATGATTTCTCCGCCCCCCTCATTGGGGAAGCTCATACTCCCAAAGGATTGTGGGATTGCCATTAGTCCCCAACCAATGGTAAGCAGGCAGGTTATAACACCTTTCTAGAAGAGGTTACAGAGACAAAAGAGTTGAAATCAAGCATGACAATTTTAAAATTGAACGGAAGCAAAGGTAAAGTAACTAACGTCACCACAGTCCCAGGTGACCATAGGCTGCTTTGCCCTCTGAGGGGGAGAGCTGACTGGTGGCGATTTAACCGGAGGATCACCACACCTCAGGCGGTTGAGAAGGCGGGGGCTTTGATGAATAACCTCAGCCGGTATGGGAATTGAACCCGTGATCCTGGCTTCGCTCTGCTTCCCGCACCAGCTGCCCAGCCAACTGAGCTAAATCCAAGATAAGGAGCCAAGTTAAGACAGCAAGCACACAAGGACAGTGGATGAAAGGGATTTGGTGCAAATTAGCACACAAGCAGCAGAGATTCGATTCCGAATTTGAAGGCATGAGAAATGTTCCCCTCTGTAATTACTTGCATTCCTGTGGATAATTTCGCTTTTCCTGGACACAATCAACATTCCAGTGAAGCAAGTCAAATGCTTTGTTGGAGATCAGCTGAACTTTCGCTTTCTGAATGGGAATTTTTTTTGATGGGAAGGTACTTACAGTAAAAGGGGCGGCAATTACTGAACTTAACCAAATTCTTTTTTGCCCTTATTCTTGAACGAAATACCTAGAATCGCATTGGTCATGTTTAGAGGTGTCACAATCGAAACTGAAAAAAAAAATGCGGTCGGAGATAGTGCAGAAAGGAAGTGGTTTTAGTATTTCTTTGTAAAATGCAAATGTTTCTAAATTGGTATTTTTTTTTTTTTAGCAGTTATGTCATTTGGACCTGAATAATCAGTGTTTTCCCTCAGAAGCAGTGTGTAACTTCAAGCTGCAAAGCATCTTTAATGTGGTGAAATATCCCATGAGGAGACTGGAAAATCTTGGGCTTTACAATTTTGCCTGCACAATGAAGAATAAAAACGTTTGGAAATAATAATTCAGAATATTGCTTTAAATTCAACTGTTACAAGAATCAGATGGGAACATGGATATTTTAAAAATATTTTTTTCCCTGGGTTGGGGGCATCGCTGTCTCGGCCAGCATTCGTTACCCATCCCTCATTGCCCTCGAGAACTGGACCTTTGGCTTTAATTTTTATGTCATCATTGGCTACAGGAATAGTGCCAGAGGACAGCAAATGTGGTCCCTTTGTTCAAAAAGGGGAGCAGAGACAACCCCGGCAAATATAGACCGGTGAGCCTCACGTCTGTAGTGGGTAAAGTCTTGGAGGGGATTATAAGAGACAAGATTTATAATCATCTAGATAGGAATAATATGATCAGGGATAGTCAGCATGGCTTTGTGAAGGGTAGGTCATGCCTCACAAACCTTATTGAGTTCTTTGAGAAGGTGACTGAACAGGTAGACGAGGGTAGAGCAGTTGATGTGGTGTATATGGATTTCAGCAAAGCGTTTGATAAGGTTCCCCACGGTAGGCTATTGCAAAAAATACGGAGGCTGGGGATTGAGGGTGATTTAGAGATGTGGATCAGAAATTGGCTAGCTGAAAGAAGACAGAGGGTGGTGGTTGATGGGAAATGTTCAGAATGGAGTACAGTCACAAGTGGAGTACCACAAGGATCTGTTCTGGGGCCGTTGCTGTTTGTCATTTTTATCAATGACCTAGAGGAAGGCGCAGAAGGGTGGGTGAGTAAATTTGCAGACGATACTAAAGTCGGTGGTGTTGTCGATAGTGTGGAAGGATGTAGCAGGTTACAGAGGGATATAGATAAGCTGCAGAGCTGGGCTGAGAGGTGGCAAATGGAGTTTAATGTAGAGAAGTGTGAGGTGATTCACTTTGGAAGGAATAACAGGAATGCGGAATATTTGGCTAATGGTAAAGTTCTTGAAAGTGTGGATGAGCAGAGGGATCTAGGTGTCCATGTACATAGATCCCTGAAAGTTGCCACCCAGGTTGATAGGGTTGTGAAGAAGGCCTATGGAGTGTTGGCCTTTATTGGTAGAGGGATTGAGTTCCGGAGTCGGGAGGTCATGTTGCAGCTGTACAGAACTCTGGTACGGCCGCATTTGGAGTATTGCGTACAGTTCTGGTCACCGCATTATAGGAAGGACGTGGAGGCCTTGGAGCGGGTGCAGAGGAGATTTATCAGGATGTTGCCTGGTATGGAGGGAAAATCTTATGAGGAAAGGCTGATGGGCTTGAGGTTGTTTTCGTTGGAGAGAAGAAGGTTAAGAGGAGACTTAATAGAGGCATACAAAATGATCAGGGGGTTGGATAGGGTGGACAGTCAGAGCCTTCTCCCGCGGATGGATATGGCTGGCACGAGGGGACATAACTTTAAACTGAGGGGTAAAAGATATAGGACAGAGGTCAGAGGTAGGTTCTTTACGCAAAGAGTAGTGAGGCCGTGGAATTCCCTACCTGCTACAGTAGTGAACTCGCCAACATTGAGGGTATTTAAAAGTTTATTGGATAAACATATGGATGATAATGGCATAGTGTAGGTTAGATGGCTTTTGTTTCGGTGCAACATCGTGGGCCGAAGGGCCTGTACTGCGCTGTATTGTTCTATGTTCTATGTGTGGAGTCTGCACATCCTCCCCGTGTGTGCGTGGGTTTCCTCCGGGTGCTCCGGTTTCCTCCCACAGTCCAAAGATGTGCAGGTTAGGTGGATTGTCCATGACAAATTGCCCTTAGTGTCCAAAATTGCCCTTAGTGTTGGGTGGGGTTACTGGGTTATGGGGATAGGGTGGAGGTGTTGACCTTGGGTAGGGTGCTCTTTCCAAGAGCCGGTGCAGACTCGATGGGCCGAATGGCCTCCTTCTGCACTGTGAATTCTATGATAAACATGACCTGCCGACTCTTGTACTCAATACCCCGTCCGATGAAGGCAAGCATGTTGTATGCCTTCTTGACCACTCTACAGACCTGCGTTGCCACCTTCAGGGTACAATGGACCTGAACTCCCAGAGGGGCAGCACGGTAGCACAAGTGATTAGCACTGTGGCTTCACAGCGCCAGGGTCCCAGGTTCGATTCCCCGCTGGGTCACTGTCTGTGCGGAGTTTGCACGTTCTCCCCGTGTCCGCGTGGGTTTCCTCCGGGTGCTCCGGTTTCCTCCCACAGTCCAAAGACGTGCAGGTTAGGTGGATTGGCCATGCTAAATTACCCGTAGTGTCCATAAGGGTTGGGAGGGGTTATTGGGTGGAAGTGAGGGATTAATGTGGGTCGGTGCAGACTCGATGGGCCGAATGGCCTCCTTCTGCACTGTATGTTCTATGTAATCTATGTAATCTCTCTGTACATCAATTTTCCACAGGACTCTTCCATTGACCGTATAGTCCGCTCTTGAATTAGATCTTCCAAAATGCATCACCTTGCATTTGCCTGGACTGAACTTCATCTGCCATTTCTGTATGAAGAAATCTCCCCTCTGTTCTCTTTTATATATCTCCCATCTCACCTTAAACCTATGCCCTCTGGTCGACTCCTCTACCTGTGGGAAAATAATTCAACATCTACCTTATCGATGCACCTCATTATTTTATAGACCTGTATAAAGTCACCCCAAAGCCTCCTACGCTCCAAGGAAAAAAGTCCCAGCCTATCCAGCCTCTCCTTATAACTCAGACCATCAGATCCTGGTAGCATCCTCGTAAATCTCTTCTGCACTCTTTCTAGTTTCACAATATCCTTCCTATAATAGGGTGACCAGAACTGAACACAGTATTCCATGTGAGGTCTTACCAATGTCTTGTACAATTTCAACAAGATGTCCCAACCCCTGTATTCAATATTCTGACCAATACAACCTGCATGCTGAATGCCTTTTTACCACACTGTCCACATGCAACACCACCTTCAAGCAGCTATGAACCTGTACCCCTAGATCTCTTTGTTCTGTAACTCTCCGCAACTCCATACCATTAACTGAGTAGGTCCTGCCCTGATTCGATTTACCAAAATGCATCACCTCACATTTATCCAAATTAAACTCCATCTGCCATTCATCAGCCCACTGGCCCAATTGGTCAAGATCCTGTTGCAATCTTATATAACCTTCTTCATTATCCACTATGCCACCAATCATGGTGTCATCTGCAAACTTACTCAGAATGCCTCCTACATTCTCATCCAAATCATTTTTATATACAACAAATAACAGTGGACCCAGCACCGATCCCTGAGGCACATCGCTGATCACAGGCCTCCAGTTTGAAAAACAATCCTTCACAACCACCCTTTGGCTTCGGTCTCCAAGCTAATTTAGGATCCAATTGGCTATTTGGATTCCATGAGATTTAACCTTTTGCAACAACCTACCATGCGGTATCTTGTCAAAGGCCTTACAACGTCGACTGCATTGCCCCATCTACCTTCTTGGATAACTCTTCAAAAAACTCAATCAAATTTGTGAGACATGACTTTCCCCTTACAAAGCCATGCTGACGTTCCCGAATTAGCCCTTGCCTGGCTAAATGACTGTAGATCCTGTCCCTCAGAATACGTTCTAACAACTTACCCACTACAGAAGTAAGGCTCACCGGTCTGTAGTTCCCGGGCTTATCATTACGCCCTTCTTAAACAAGGGTACATTTGCTCCCTTCCAATCTTCAGGCACCTCTCCCGTGGCTGTCGGTGATTCAAACATCTCAGCTAGGGGTTCGGCAATTTCCTCCCTCCCCTCCCACGACATCCTGGTCTACATTTCATCAGGTCCCGGTGATTTATCTATTTTGTTTTTTAAATATAGAGTACCCAATTAAGTTTTTCCAATTAAGGGGCAATTTAGCGTGGCCAATCCACCGAGCCTGCACATCTTTGGATTGTGGGGGCGAAACCCACGCAAACACGGTGAGAATGCTCAAACTCCACACAGACAGTGACCAAGAGCCGGGATCGAACCTGGGACCTCGGCGCCATGAGGCAGCAGAGCTAACCCACTGCGCCACCGTGGTGCCCCCGGGATTTATCTATCTTGATATACTTTAATACCTCCAGCACCACCTTCTGTGTAATATGTACACTCCTCAAGGCGTCACTTTTTATTTCCCCAATTTGCCTAACATATGTGCCTTTCTCAACAGTAAATACTGACGAGAAATGTTCAATTAGGACCTCTCCCATTCCTTGTGGATCTGCACATCGTTGACCTTATTTCTCCTCAAGAGGCCCTCCCGTTTTCCTAGTCACTCTTTTGCCCTTTATTTATCCGTAAAAGCTCTTTGGATTTTCCTTTGCCTTATCTGCCAAGACAATCTAATGTCACCTTTTTCCATCCTGATTTCTCTTAGCAAACCTCTCTTCTGGTCTCCTCTAACGTCACTCCACTGACTACGCAGCCCAAGTCAGGAGTGCAATAGAATACTGTCCACTTGCCTGGATGGGTGAAGCTTCAAAAGCACTTGCAATGGGGGTGGATTTATGGGGTTAGGGTGGTGGAAGCAGGAACACTGCAAAAAGGGATAAGGTGAATAGGAAAGGTAAAATAGAAATTGAAAATATTGTCAAATAGCTAGAAGTGGTTAGAGTTGTAGATGGGTAAAGCCACAAAGCATGAAGAAAATATTGAGAGTTTGAAGTAAAATTGTATTGGGAGGATATGATGTGCTAACAATAGCAGACATGTGGAAATGGAAATGTTCAGACATGAGATGGTTCGGAGAAGTCTAGATATATACTCACAAGGAGCAAAGATGATGCAGAGAATCTACTTTCTTACATAAATATAGACATTAAAATTAAAAGGCAGGCATTAAGAATAATAATTATTATCTTTATTATTGTCACAAGTAGGCTTACATTAACACTGCAATTAAGTTACTGGGAAAATGCCCTAGTCGCCACACTACAGCGCCTGTTCAGGTACACTGAGGGAAATTTACTATATGCTATTACCATAGAATCCCCACAGTGCAGAAGGAGGGCATTCAGCCCATCGGGTCTGCATCGGCTTTCTGAAAGAGGACCCAACCTAGGCCCACAGACCCGCACTATACCCCTAACCCCAGTTAACCTGCACATCTTTGGACACTAAGGGGTAATTTAGCATGGCCAATACACATAACCTGCACATCTTTGAACTGTGGGAGGACACCGGAGCACCCGGAGGAAACCCATGCAGCCAGGGGGAGAACGTGCAAATTCCACACAGTCAACCAAGGTTGTTATTGAACCTGGGTACCTGGCGCTGTGAGGCAACAGTGCTAACCACTGTGCCACCGGGCTGCCAAGAAACCACTTGAGCGGCATTCCTCTTCAACCAGTTCCACTACTAAACATAAAGGACAGCTGGCAGAGAAGATAAAGGAGGGAAAGTAGATTCCCTTATTGACAACCAAAATATAGAATAATAGTTAAAAGAAAAGTAGGGCCAATGCAAGATGGGCAAAGAAAATTTGCTTATGGAACTTGAAGAATGACAGAGAAGCTAAGTGGGTACTGTACCTTGTTTTTCACAGAGCATGGCAACAAAAACATAGACGGGGCTGGAGAAATTAGACAGGATGACTGCCGAAAAGGAAATAACACTGAAAAAAAAAAGTGAAAAAGCAGAAAAGCCAATGAGCCTTGATGGTATCATTCCCAGAATACGGTCAATAAGGAAACAATCAAAGCAATGACCACAATATTGTCGACAGCATTAGACATGGAGGTTATGACAAGAGGGCCAGAGAGCTGCCAATGAAACACCTCTAATTCAAAAACAGAGAAATGATAAAGAAGCCATTCAGTCAGCCTAGCATCAGTAATGGGGAAGCTTCTAAATGCCATGACCCGAAATAAAATTAATACTCATCAAGAAAAATGTAGGTTAATTAAAATAATTGTCATCATGGATTTACATAAGGCATTTTCTGAAAACTGAAAGTTCTTAATCATTTAGCATCTTGATTAATATTTATGTTTAAAATGTGCTCGAGGAGTGTTATCCAAACATCACGTTTAACTCCGAATCACATGATTTATTCCACTTGCATAGTAGGCTCAATCTACTGTTGCCACTGAGAATCTTGTGTCTTCCTGCACCCGTGGTGGACGTTCTGTGTCCCGCAGTCCCTCCTAAAGATGTGGCAGGTAGCCTCAGATAGTCCAGTTGGAAAATTTGCTGTTCAGCCAGGAACTGAACCAGCCACACACTTGGCACCTATCATTTGGGCGGCATGGTAGCACAGTTGCTTCACAGCTCCAGGATCCCATGTTCGATTCCCGGCTTGGGGTTACTGTGTGTGTGGAGTCTGCACGTTCTCCCCGTGTCTGCGTGGGTTATCTCCGGGTTCCTCCCACAATCCAAAAATGTGCAGGTTAGGTGGATTGGCCATGCTAAATTGCCCTGAAGTGTCCAGAAAGGTTAGGTGGGGTTACTGGGTTACGGGGATAGGGTGGAGATGTGGGCTTGGGCCAGGTGCTCTTTCCAAGGGCCGGTGCAGACTCGATGGGCCGAATGGCCTCCTTCTGCACTGTAAATTCTATGTTGCATTCACAGTCTGCATTGAGACAGGCAATGGCAGCTTGGGGGCACTACAATTGGTCTGGGAAGGAGAAATTACTCAACCAGGGTGGAATGTGTTGCTGTTCAATGAAGGGAAGGTTTGCATTTATGTAGTGTCTTACACCACCTCTGGATGACACTAAGTGCTTGACAGCCAATGAAATACTTCTTGAATCACTGTTGGTGATACAATGTAGGAAACGGGCCAATTATGTCCTACAACCAGCAGTGTTCAAGAGCTTGGTTGGGTAGCACTTTGTCTCTGAGTCAGAAGCTTGGCGGTTTGGGCTTCACTCAAGAGTCAAGCGCGTCATCCTGGCTCGTATTTCAGTGCAGTATGGAGTGCTGAACTGTGGAGGTGCTGTCTTTCAACACAATTTTTTAAACCCGGGATCAGGTGGACATATAAGATCCCGCAGCATTATTTTGAAGATGAGCAGGGGAAATTGGCTCTGGTGCCATGGTCAGCAATATTACCCTCGCAACCAAGGCAGAGTAACTCTAAACAGCACATGGATGGAAGGTCATCAACCCTCAGTTTTTATTTTTCCCCAGATGCTATCAGATCTGCTGACAATTTCCAGCAATTTCTGTTTTTATTTCTGATTTCCAGCAGCTGCAATATTATACTTTTGCTGTCCATGAGACTTTGCTATACACAATTTACTTTCCATGATTGCCTACATTAAAACGGTAACTACATTTCTAAAAAAGTACTTTTTTTTATTTGTTCATGGGATGTGGGCGTCGCAGGCTGTGCCAGCATTTATTGCCCATCCCTAATTGCCCTTGAAGGGGCAGTTAAGAGCCAACCACATTGCTGTGGGTTTGGAGTCACATGTAGGCCAGGCCAGGTAAGAATGGCAGATTTTCTTCCCTAAAGGACTTTAGTGAACCAGATGGGTTATTACGACAATTGACAATGGTGATGGTCATCATTAGACTTTAAATTCCAGATTTTTATTGAATTCAAATTTCACCATCTCCTTGGCGGGATTCAAACCCAGGTCCCCAGAGCATTACCCTGAGTTTACTAGTCCAGCGACAAAACCATGACCCCACCGCCTGCCCACTTAATTTTGACTGAGGAATGCCTTGGACTTGAAAGGTGCTAAATAAATGTATTACTTTTGATCTGACATGCTGTTCCATTCATATTTGAACGGGGCGAATATGACCTGACTATGTACCATTAAAGGTGCAGGTGGATTAGGATCAAAATTAAGGGTCAGAAACTCTTAGTACTTTTGATTTGCTTATGCTGCTGCCGTGACTAGTTATAGCCTTCTTTCACGGTCCAAGATTTATTTTGAGGGAAACTAGGGTAGAGACAAGGCTCTTAACATCTGTGGTGTTCCTAGGATGTGAGTGTAGCAAAATGGTGAATTCCCACAGGAGAAACGTTTCCTGAGAAAACTGAAAATTATTAATTCTGGTAAAACTATAGGCACTTTCCTATTTCACAATTAACATCTTTGTAATCTAAAGAGGAAATACAAGTGAAGTTTGGATTTTCAACAAATCATCACTTCCCCAGAAGTCACCTCAACTAACCATTCTGCCACATCCGACCATCTCACGCTTGCTCACGGGGAATCATGAATTAAAGACTGTGTCCCTAGATGTCTTTGGTAAACGAAGCAGAAGTGTTTGAGAGAAAAAGCACTAGGCCACAATTTGCGATCGCCACCACGCCCGTTCCTCTCTAGGCGGGCAGTACAAAAACTAGGTACTGCATTATCTTTAACAAAATTGCAGCGTTACCTGAACAGGGCCGACGCTTCTTGATGCCTGACCGCTCAGCAGAAAGCTGGAGCATGTGGCTGGGGGGGTTCATGCTGGAGTCTGGTCCTGAGGACCTGACATCAGTCTCGCAAGAAGTTCAATAACCTCAAGTGGAGGGCCAAGGTGGGTGGATGCATCTGCAAAGAACATCTCCCACCCATTGAACCATACGAACTAGGAGCAGGACTAGACTACTTGGCACCTCGAGCCTGCTCTGCCATTCAATAAAATCATGGCTGATCTGATTGGAACTTCTACCCCACATTTCCTGCCTACCACTGTCACCCCCCTTGTTGATCAAGAATCTGCCTTAAAAATATTTAAAGATTCTGCTTCCACATGCCTTTTGAGGAAGAGAGTTCCAGAGACTCAAGACCCTTTGTGAGAAATAAAACTATCTCTGCCTTAAATGAGCGACCCTTTATTTTTAAACAGTGACCCCTAGTTCTAAATTCTCCGACAAGACGAAAAATCCTCTCAACAACCACTCACTATTCTCTCACGATGCTCATTATACCACAACCTCACCACTCACTCAGTAGTAACTCCTGGCAGGTTGGATCCACATCTAACACCAAGACACCCAACTCGCACTCACACACATTCAAATAACGGCAGCCACACTCACCCTCATGCCTCCAGCTATTTAACAGTGGCAGGCACAATACCTACAGTGCAACACAATCACTAAAGTTCTTATCTCTCTCTTGCAGGACAAGGTGTTCATTGTCACCAGGAGCAAAACATAAACAGTGGGAAATGAGGACATGGGCACCTCCTGAACCTTCTCGAGGAGAAGGTTCTCTGCATCATGGGAGCATCTGCAACAACACGTTCCATGGCATCCAACGTCACTGAGAGAATGGTGGTATTATCCTGTCTTACACCCCTTCTCAATCCCAGCTCAGCCTTATTTCTCTGATATGGCTTGACAAGCAAGTTGATAGTGTGGCCGCGGACCTCTTACTTTCCAATCCCTTACCTTACCCAAGCTTCCTCTTTATGATTTTCTGCTTTCGGGCACCTAAGAACTGCCACCTTCCCAGCCACAATGTCAGCTTGAGGAAGAGAGACACGCACCATGGCAGTAAAACATAGAACATTACAGAGCAGTACAGGCCCTTCAGCCCTCGATGTTACGCCGACCTGTGAAACCTCTAAAGCCCATCTACACTATTCCCTTATTGTCCATAATAGAACAAGCATACAGTTGGGATCTGCACATAGTGAGTCACTAATCACACATGAGTGGCAACCAAGCCAAGGGGGAAAGAATAGTTTGTTTGCTAGTTCAGAGGATGAGGTCACAACCAATCTCTGATGCAGGGCACTCAGATGAAGTCTTTCATGGGGCAGTATATAGGAGAATGCAGTTGAGATGCACATTGATATTCATGGTGCATCTGCCAGAAAGCCTCTTGTCACTGTCAAGGAGCATTGAGGAGCTTGCACATGACATAACGAGTTTGGAGCTTACCCTCTCCATCGCAACCAACCCCATAGTGGATCCAGCCACCAAACAGCATTGGGGGGCTGCTTTCTCAGAAGTGCGAGGTGATGCATTTGTGCAGGAAGAACATGGAGAGACAAAGGTCATAATTCTTCGGCCGTTAGGATTCCATGATCCCGCCGGCAATGCACCGCCGTCTACGGGTTTCTCAGCGGCATGGGGTAACTTCAATGCGAAACCCCAATGCACACCTCCGAGAAACATGTAGGGGACCAGAGAATCCAGCCCAATATAAATTAAGGGGTGAAATGTTTAAGGGGATGAAGGGGACCTGGGTATACATGTGCACAAGTCTTTTAAGCTGGCAGGACAGTTGGGGAGAGCAGTTATTAAAACATATAGTATTATGGGCTTTATTAATAGGAGCATAGAGAACAAGAGCAAGGAGCAAAAACAGAAAATACTGGACAACCTCAGCAGGTCTGACAGCATCTGTGGAGAGCGAAGGGAGCTAACATTTCAACTCTGGATGACTCTTTGTCAAAGCAAAGAGGATATGCTGAACGTATTCAAGACAGTAGTTACATCTCATTATTGTGACCAATTCTGGGTGCCACACGATAGGAAGGATGCAAATGCATTGGAGAGAGTACAGAAGATTCACAAGAATTGTTCCAGGAAGGAGAAACTTCAGTTATGAGAATAGATTGGAGAGGTTGGGACTGTTCTCCTTGGGGAGAAGGAGAGGGGATTTTCATAGAGATGTTCAAAATCATGACAGGGTTGGACAGAGTAGATAGGGAGAAACCGTTCCTGCTCGTAAAAGGATCAAGAACGAGAGGGCAGAGATTTAAAGTGATTTGCAAAAGAAGCAAATGTGATGTGCGACAAAACTTTTTCACACAGCGAGTGGTTGAGGTCTGGAATGCTCTGCCTGGCAGTGTGGTGGAGGCAGGTTCCGTAGAGGCATTCAAGAGAGCATTAGATGATTATTTGAACAGAAACGATGTGCAGGTGTCCAGGGAAAAGATAGGAGAATGGCACCAAGTCCTTCTCTGCCATAAAAAAACTGTAATGCTGATGCAGCACAGCCAGAAGACACCCAATGTCTCAGTATTGCAGTGGAAGCTCAGACTGAGGTCATGGTATCCATGCCGCCTACCCTGCCAACTCAAAGTGCTGTCAGCTTGAATGTGGATCTCCGTGCTCGACATGGTGTACAGGCTCTTGCAGCAGTCCAGGAAAGTCTGTCCTCCAACGGATTACTAAAACTGCTTAGATGCTGCCCATAGGAGTTGCAGAGGTAGCACTGAGCCCAAGCCTGCTCTTTTCTCCCAGGATGAGAGAGGTCATGCTGCTCCCACTTCTCCTCCACCAGTGCTTCTGTCAGTGACTGTCAGGCAGCCATGCAGTTCAGGCTGCTGCCGCTAGTGCAGTTCAAAGCTGACTATTCAAAAGCCCAATGCTGCTCCAGGTCACCCTGCGAGGCCATGTACAGTCAGCAGCCTTCCAAAAGCATAGGAGCACAATAACAGGCAAGGTCACCCACAAGACTTAGTGAATCATTCATTAATGCTTGCATCAATAGATGTGTCCTTTGATAAACATGATATACCAAGGTTTTTGTTAATGTTTTTCCTTGTAGGATACTTGCTAAGAGCATGCTGTATTGGGATGTCACAGATGGCCAGGGAAAGGATTGGACCACTTAAGGACAGTGGGGGGGGGGGGGGGGGGGGGGTGGGGGAGAGTCTACCTGTTGAGCCAGAGGAAATGGGTGAGGTACGAAATGAGAACTTTGCATCAGTGTTCACCAAAGAAAAGGAGTTTGTGGAAGATGATTCTTGGGGTGTGTGGACAGTCCGGGTCACGTTGACATTGAAAAGGAGGTGGTATTGGGTCTTTTAAAAGATTGTAAGGTCGATAAGTCTCCTGGACCAGATGGGATTTACTCCAGAATACTGAGGGAAGCAAGGGAGGAAATTGCTGGGGCTTTGACTGACATGTTTGGATCCTCATCGGCTACAGGTGCGATCCCAGAGGACTGGAGAACAGCTAATGTGGTCCCACTGTTTAAGAAAGGTAGCAGAGATAACCCTGGAAACTATAGGCCGGTGACCCTCCTCAAAAAACTCACATCGGTAGTAGGTAAATTATTGGAGAGAATTCTCAGGGACAAGATTTATACCCATTGGAAACAAATGGACTCATTAGTGATAGACAGCATGATTTTGTGAAGGGGAGGTCGTGCCTCACTAACTTGATCAAATTTTTTGAGGAGGTGACAGGAGGTGATTGATGAGGGGAGGGCGGGGATGTTGTTTACATGGGCTTTAGTAAAGCTTTTGACAAGGTGCCTCATGGCAGACTGGTACAAAAGATGAAGTCACACGGGATCAGCGGTGAGGTGGTAAGATGGATACAGAACTGGCTCGGTCACAGAAGCAAAGGGTGGCAGTAGAGGGTGTTTTTCTGAATGCAAGGTTGTGACTAGTGGTGTTACACAGGGATCTGTGCTGGGCCTCTGTTGTTTGTAGTATACATAAACGATTTGGAGGAAAATGTAGCTGGTCTGATTAGTAAATTTGCAGATGACACCAAGGTTGGAGAAGTGGCAGATAATGTTGAGGATTGTGAGAGGATACAGCAAGACATAGATAGTTGGAGACTTGGGCAGATAAATAGCAGATGGAGTTTAATCCGGACAAATGCGAGGTAATGCATTTTGGTACGTCTCATGGAGGGGAAATATACCGTAAATGGCAAAGCTCTTAGGAATATAGAAAGTCAGAGAGATCTGGATGTGCAAGTTCACAGATCTTTGAAAGTGGCAAGACAGGTGAGCAAGGTAGTCAAGAAAGCATACGGAATGCTTGCCTTCATTGGATGGGGCATCGAGTATAAAAACTGGCAAGTCATGCTACAGTTGTATAGAACCTTGGTAAGGCTGCACTTGGAATATTGCGCATAATTCTGGTCGCCACACTACCAGAAGGATGTGGAGGCTTTGGAGAAGGTGCAGAGGAGGTTTACCAGGATGTTGCCTGGTCTGGAGGCTGTTAGCTATGCGGAGTGGCTGAATAGACTCGGACTGTCTTCATTAGAAAGACGGAAGTTGAGGGGTGACCTGATAGATGTCTGCAAGATTCTGAAGGGCATAGATAGAGTGGATGGGCAGGTACTCTTTCCCAGGGTGGAGGAGTCAGTCACTAGGCGGTATAGGTTTAAGATCTGTGGGGCAAAGTTTAAAGGAGATGTGCGAGGCAGGGTTTTTACGCAGAGGGTGGTGAGTGTCTGGAATACATTACCAGGGGAGGTTGTGGAAGTGGATACATTAACGGCGTTCAAAAGGCATCTTGACAAATACATGGATAGGATGAGTAGAGGGATACGGCACAAAGAAACACTGATGGTTTTGGCCAAGGTTGGGATCATGGCCGGTATAGGCTTGGAGGGCCTAAGGGCCTGTTTCTGTGCTGCATTGTTCTTTGAATAGGAAGGTACAGTGGAGCAAGTGCTGAAGGGGTGCCATCCTTCGGGAACCAGAGCCCAATTAACTGGCAGACCATCCAGAGCAAAAGTATCCCAGATGCCTCCCCCTCCTTCTTGGCCCAGAGATTCCACTTTCCATATTTTCTACTCCATCTTCATATCCTATGGTTGCCCCAGAGGCAGACAAACAGTAACCTCCATAATGGTTGGAGCCTTCTTGTGACCAGGACACCAAATACTCTGGGTTCGCTGTGAGGATGTAGCCACACTCACTGCTAAATCCAGCAACTCACCAAAGTACCTTCCAAAACAATTCATAGCAGTCATAAATTCATATATGACACAGGCGGCCATTTGAGAACAAAGAACAAAGAAAATTACAGCACATGAACAGGCCCTTCGGCCCTCCCAGCCTGCGCCGATCTCCATCCACCCCCCCCCCCCCCCCCCCCCCCCACCCACAACACCTGGCTGAACATGTTCTCACATTGAATAACTTCATCAATCCCTCACTTCATCCAAATAACAGGTAGTACTATGTGTCCATACATGCATTCTAGCTATGCCTGCCTTTTGGTGGGTACACTCGCGTTTTTGCCCTGCTCTGGCTCACTCCCAAATCCCATGTCCTGCACTCGCCGTAAACCATGAAACATTAATTGATTCCGTTTCCAATTTCCACCAATCTTTGCAGCATTGAATGCTTTTTCTTTCAGTTTGATGCCATCCTCAACTTTCTTGGTTAGCCACTGATGGTGCATCCTTTTCAAGAGTTGTTCGTTCTCAATGGAATGCATCATTGTTGTGGGTTATGAATTATGCACTTAAATGTCAACCACTATTTATCTGCCATCTTACTTTTTAGACTTCTTAGCCTATTTTTCCAGTCCACTATAGCCAACTGTAACCACCTTAAGACACTAGTTTCAGGCCCACATTTCTCACCCTCAAACTGAATATGAAATTCCATTATATTATGACCAGTCTTACCAAGTAGATCCTTTACTATGAGTTAGTTAATTAATGGTTAATCATTACACATTACCATGTCTAAAATAGTCTGCTCCCTGGTCGATTCCAAATCAATTGTTCAAAGAAATCTTTCTGAATACATTGTAATTTTATCCTCAAAGCTACCACTCAATCATTCAAATTGGCCAAAATAATTGCCTTTCTTACAAGCTTGCATTATTTATTGATCTATACTCTGTCCTACAGCTGGAGGCCTTTAAACTACTCCCGCCAGTAACATATATTCCTTGCTATTACTTGTCTCCTCGCAAATTTGATTCTACATTGTGATCTTCTGAATTAAGATCTTTCTCATTGGTATAGGCTCAGGCAGTAGAACTAATAATTCAGAGGATCAAGCAAATCCTTTGGGGATGTGGGCTTAAATGCCACCATGGCAGCCGGTGGATTTGAATTCAATGAATAAATTAGGAATTGAAAATGAAAATGAAATGAAATGAAAATCGCTTATTGTCACAAGTAAGCTTCAAATGAAGTTACTGTGAAAAGCCCCTAGTCGCCACATTCCAGCGCCTGTCCGGGAGGCTGTTGTGGGAATTGAACCGTGCTGCTGGCCTGCTTTCAAAGCCAGCTAGTCTTGCTGTAAAAACCCATCTGGTTCACTAGTGTCCTTTAGGGGTGAAATATGCTATCCTGATCTGGCCTACATGTGACTCTAGATCAACAGCAATGTGTTGGACGATTAACTGCCCACCAAAATGGTCCAGCAGACAATTAAATTAGGGATAGTCAACAAATGCTTGTTAATATTGCCCACATCCCATGAAATAAAGAAAAATGCAAGGAATGCACACATTTCTGCTGTGCTACCTCCTGGATCCCCACACTTGATTTACGCATAGTCACTCTCCTAATCCTGGAGAAAATCTGAAGGACCAAACCCAAGTGATGACTATTTGTAGTTATTAACTATTTCAGCTGTAAATTGAATATAGTCGTTACATCTCCCTCATTCTTGTTTAAACTACAGTACTGCCCAAGTTTGGAGAAAGAAACCTAAAACTCACCTGCCTGTTGACCAAATTAATACCTCTAGACTTTAGTTCTCATGCCTCAGTGTCGAGCTCCCTTCCTCGGACTGCTCCTGGTTACATAAGGGACACAAACTGCACTTCTTCCCACACCAAATTGCTGAGTTCAGTATTCCATGCGACTTACTGTAATAGCGAAAAGCTCTTGTTGGTATTCCAAAGACCCGAGTCAGATCCTGCTGGCTAGATTACCAGTTCCAAATTCACGATCAAACAATGTGTGTGTATATGAGGAGTTCCAAAGTACTACCAGTGTACCCAGGCCACAATAAATCTCGACAATTGAAATATACCTTTCTGGCTACTTTGCTACTACCTGTAGGTTTTGCTGCTGTGTTTGTTCACTGAGCGTTTGGTGCAATTTCATCAGGTCTCACCTCCACCCCAACTTTAGGTTCTTACCTGTTCCAAGTTTGAAGGAGATAAATAAAAAGGTAAAGACACATATAGTCAATCAGGATTCCATCTGGACATATGCAATAATGCCAAATTTTAAAAAGGGCAATAATTTAAATTGCATAAGGGTGCTGATTGGTTGGCAAGTCAGCACTATTTGAAGTGTTGCCATGTGGAATGTACCTAGGAGCTTTTGCTCATGTCTTTGTTTAATTCAAAAAGAGCAAGATGCCTGGGCATAATTTTTCAAGGAGGCATTCGGCATGCTTGCCTTCCTCGGTCGGGGCATTGAGTTTAAAAATTGGAAAGTCATGTTGCAGCTTTATAGAACCTTAGTTAGGCCACACGTGGAATCTAGTGTTCCAATCTGGTTGCACACTATCAGAAGGATGTGGAGGCTTTGGAGACGGTACAGAAAAGATTTACCAGGATGTTACCTGGTATGGAGGGTAATAGCTGAGAGGTTGGTGAAACTTGGTTTGTTCTCACTGGAATGACGGAGGTTGAGGGGCGACCTGATAGAAGTCTACATGATAATGAGGGGCATGGACAGAGTGGATAGTCAGATGCTTTTTTCCAGGGTGGAAGATTCAATTACTAGGAAGCATAGTTTTAAGGTGCAAGGTTTCAAGTTTTTATACACAGAGGGTGGTGGGAGCCTGGAACTCGCTGCTGGGGAAAGGTAGTGGAAGCAGATTTGGATTTGCTTATTGTCACGTGTACCGAGGTACAGTGAAAAGTATTTTTATGTAAGCAGCTCAACAGATCATTAAGTACATGAAAAGAAAAGGAAATAAAAGACATAGTAGGGCAACACAAGGTACACAATGTAACTACATAACACTGGCATCGGGTGAAGCATACAGGGGTGTAGTGTTAATGAGGCCAGTCCATAAGAGGGTCGTTTAGGAGTCTGGTAACAGCGATACGATAAGTGACTTTTAAGAGGCGTCTTGACAAATACATAAATAGGATGGAAATAGAGGGATATTGTCCCCGGAAGGGTAGAGGGTTTTAGGTCAGATGGGCAGCTTGGTCGGTGCAGGCTTGGAGGGCCAAAGGGCCTGTTCCTGTGCTGTAATTTTCTGTTGTTCATATTCCTTTTGCCTGCAGAGGACTGGCCCATGTATGAATACATGAAACTTCTAGCAAGCTTATGTGAGCTACATTACGAGGCCACCTGATAACATTAAATCGGTTGTTAGTGTAAATCTTAGCACGCTTGCGATTCTGCATCAGTTACAGTTGGCTTGGTTAAATTACTTTTAATGGCGAGGCCACAGGATGATGACGGCGAGGAATTAAATAGTGATGGCAGGGGAGGTGGCTGGATCCTTTCATGCCTTGAGATTGTCATTAACTGACATAAAGAAATGTAGAAAGATTTAAGTCACAGGAGGTAGCCATTCAGTTCATCATTTCTGTGTTTGTTGAAAAAAAAGAGAACTCCTCTCAGTCCAAAGATGTGCAGGTTAGGTGGATTGGCCATGTTAAAATTGCCCTTAGTATCCAAAATTGCCCTTAGTGTTGGGTGGGGTTACTGGGTTATGGGGAGAGGGTGGAGGGGTGGGCTTGGGTTGGGTATTCTTAAAAAAAAAAGAGCCGGCGCAGACTCGATGGGCTGAATGGCCTCCTTCTGCACTGTAAATGCTATGATTGTATCCAGTCAAATTCCACCTTTCTACTCTTGGTCCATAGCCCTGTAAAATGTGTATTTTTTCAGGAGACAATGCTGGATTCTCTGCTGCTCGTCACCGGTAGCAGAGTTTCCAATGTGACGGAGATTCCAACTCCGGCCAAAAAATAGGATTGGCGCCCGATGTTCCGGTCCCCCAATGGCGGCAGCAATGAGGTTTGCGCCCCGTGCCAGCAGGAGACTGCAAATGGATCAGGATGCCAGGCCCGGCACCGTGGTCGCTATCCTGTTGGACCTGTGGAATTGGGGTGCTCTCTCTCAGGGTGTCCTTAGGGGGAAGCATGGTGTGGCTAGGTCTTGCACCCAGGTGAGTAATGACATTGGGACGGACTGAGCGTTGTACCCAAGTTATCCTTTTTTTTTCCCCTGGAGAGGAGCGAGGCTCCCTTGTGGTTCAGTTGGCAGGCTCTTGTCATTTTGGAATGCCTTGGGCGGTAGCTTGGGTAGGTCTGCTATCCGAACGATTAATTCTGCTAGTCCTTGCTCTTTCTCTTTATCCTTTTTCTTCCTTCTGACACCCCGGGGGTGAGGCTTCCATTGTGTCCCACGTTTTGTACTTGGGATTCCTCCTGAGCTACTTGTTGTGATGCTAAAATGGCGGGTCTCGATACTATGGTTAAATGAGCATGGCCATTTGATATGTGGTCTTATGGTAGCCCTACCCCTTTTTCTTGAGTGGTCCTGGTCGTCAGGGTGGGTTCCTTGGTGTGGGTGAAGGGGGGGGGGAGGGGGGGGCGGGGATATGGGCTGGCTTTCCCTCCAAGGATGACCTCCCCCACCTTTCAGGGCATGCCCCGACAGTACCCTTCTCGCAGAGATGGAGTTCATACTTTTCGGCTGGGATCTGATATTCTTCTAACCTCAGGCTTCAAGGTTATTTTCAAGGCGATGTGTCATTGCCTGACGGTCAAGTGGCCTGTTATTCCCTTGGACTGGAACCCCGTGGATGGGGTTTTGTAGCTCAGGTGTTCCTTGTTGCTCCTTGTTCCTAATTTTCTTTGATGTGGAGATGCCGCCGTTGGACTGGGATGGGCACACTAAAGTCTTAAAACACCAGTTTAAGTCCAACAGGTTTGTTTTGAATAACTAGCTTTCAGAGTGCAGCTAAGGAAGGAGCTGTGCTCTGAAAGCTAGTGATTCGAAACAAACCTGTTTAATTTTCTTTAGATCCTGGGTTTGAGATTTCCTTGGACATGTGGTACCCAGGCCTGTCCTTGTAGTTATATGATGGTTGTCTGCTCTGTCCTGGACCTGGAAGGGAGTTTGATAGCGTTGTAGGTGTCAGTGTAATTCCCCCTTCGCTCTGGGGCTCCCGGCATTTCTTTTCTCGCTTTTCTTTAAGCTATGGGTATGATGTAACTCTGTGTTGTTGACTGAACTCTGCTTTGGTGCAGAGGGATCTTGTATCTATGGAAGGAACACGTTGGGGAGTTTGTCCCTGACTCATCCGGTCTTACTTGTTACTGTGTTTGCAATGACTTCTGTTATGTGCTGTACCTGTTTTGCACTGCTATCTAGGGCTTTTTCCTTTTGTTTTGATGCGATAATTGTAAAAACTGGAGAGCTTCAAAAATACATTTTTTTAAAGCCTTTAAACATATATACAGTATATGAAATGCCCTACCCTCAGTGACCATTGTTACCTTCTCAAAGTATTTAATCATAACCTTCCCATAACAAATCCATACCCCTCTCAGTGACAATATATAACGTATCAGAATTTTTTCCAATAATTTGCCCACCACTGAAGTTAAGCTGATGGCATTGAAATTACTTTCTCCCTTTTTAAATAATGGTACAAAGTTAGCAATCCTCCAACACACCTGTAGTCAGAGAGGATTGGAAAGTAATTCTTGGAGCCTCTACTATTTCTCCCCTTGCTTTCCTTAGCAACCATGGATACTTCTCGCGCAGGGCTGAGAATTATTCACTTTAAAGGATGCTAAACACCTTCACAATTTCTCTCAATAGGTTCCTCCCATCCAAATTTCACACTCCGCCTTATCTACAATGCCTGCTTTTGTCCCCTCTTTTTTGTGAAACAAGATGCAAAATATTCATTAAGAACCATGCCCACATCACTTGGGTTATCTTGTTGGTCTTATATATCAGCCCTGTTCTTTACTTCTCAAACATTCTCAGGCCTGTTCTTTGCATTCTGAATTTCCTTTTTAGTTTCAGTCCTGCACAGCTCTATTCTTCTCAGTATTGAGCTCTTGGTATTTGACACGATTTTAGTTTACCTTACCCTCATCTATCTGCTCTTCAACATCCAGCAGGGTACAGATTTGTGAGTCCTACACTTTTAATATATGGTAACATATTTATTCTGAATGCCTCTCACTATTGACAGTTGATGCTTAAATGTTGCCAGGACCTCATTAGCTCAGATGTGACTATTATACAGTAACTGGTATAAATTGTCATAGGCTGCTTGATGATTGAAAGAGCTGCAAATTAAGCTTTACTTTGTGCAATAGTCAATGAATCATGGCTGAAGTGAAGACAAATCGTTGCAGCAATGTGTTTCAAGCAATGATGATCGGGGCTTTATGAACAACCACAATCTTCTTTAAAAAATTTTTTTTAAGAGTACTCAATTTTTTTTTTCCAATTAAGGGGCAATTTAGAGTGGCCAATCCACCTACCCTGCACATCTTTTTGGGTTGTAGGGGTGTGACCCACACAGACATGGGAGAACGTGCAAACTCCGCACGGACAGTGACCCGGGGCGGGAAACCACAATCTTCTTCCGTATCAGGAATAACGACAGCTGCTGGAGAACATACCCCTTCGCCAACTTTCAGACAGTGAATGCCCATATCTAATTACAAGGTGACAGCACTTTTACAGCCATGGCTATGTTATCAAACATGTTGGTCAGTGTGAATTTGCATTGATAGATAGGGAGCATGGGATCAATTGATGTGAGTGGGCGATGCTATTGAGCCAAAGTATCAGAGACAGACCCAAGTTTGTAATAATGATTTTACAGTATAATATGCACTCTGTAAACAAAATACAATAAAACAAGATTCTTTTTTGTTTTACTCTGCAGTCATTAAAATTGACATTGGTGACACCAAGGAAATGTTCTTAATATTTTAAATATTGTCTAACATTCAGAAAAGTACAATAATTTCATAGTAGGCTAAATTTTACAGCAAGTTTCTTCCTCAGTACAAAGGAAGTTTCTAAAATTTGTGCTTACAAGACCAGTATTTGAGATAATTGGGAGAAAGTGAATCAGAAATAAATATAGCAGCAACACCTATATTTTCTATTTGCTCTGAAATCAATAGTAGCACAACATTATGCCATCATCTGTGCAATTGGCACTTGTATAGAAAATAAATTACATAGGGAAAGGTCAAAGCCCCCAAACCTTAAATTATATGCAGAGAGCCAATGTAATAACTGTGCTAACCTTTCATATAACTTATAAAGCTTTCATTGGGAGAAGGAATTGGAGCTTTACACAACCTCCAGGCTACGTTTGACTTGTACAGCTTTTAAAAAATATACATGGATCTTACTGACTACAACTATTCTGTGATTTGCAATTTAAACACTTTAATAATAAACATGTATTATTACATAGAGGATTGCAGCCTTACACGATACCATCCCAATTCATTTGCTACTTCCCTGTAAATGTTTACTTTCCTCCAAGGCAATAACTCCAGGAAGGTTCAACAAACAATCCTCAGACATTTAAAGCATCCCTTAATTTAGAGGAATAGATTCATAGCATTTGAAGCACAGTGCCTGACATTTCTGGGACACGAGGCTCAATATAAATGTACCTATTCATTTATTGCTGCAGCTGTCAAATAGCTATAGAATCATCTGAAATAAATTCCTGGTAAAGAGAGCTACTACATCTACATCAACGTGCAGAAGACATTAAAAGATTTATTTTCTTGACCGGAAAATGTGCAAGTTTTTCCCTACCAGAGGATAAAAACAGTGCATTTGCCTTAATGGTAAAGTGAAACCCAGCTTTGAAATACACCCTTAACACTTCCCTTACCCAAGTTACTTTTTACAAGAAATTCTGATCATCAGGGGGAAAAAAGCTACCTGAATTGGCACTTGGCGATTTGCAACAGCACTTTATTGTCTGGATTTCAGGCCCCTTAAGTCCTCTGGTTTACAGACCACTGATTTACTGCTGGCCAGAGGGGTTTTGCCACTGCCACAAGCCTTGACATGTAAAGCAGCAATATCATTGCAAATTTGCTAACATCACTAATTCCAGCAAAAATATGACTTCCGTGAGTCTGGCAAGTTTACAGTGGGGCCTGTAATTGAGGCTCCACCACCATTACAACACCAGTTTTAAAGTACCCCAAGAGACCATCCATCCTGTAAATTAGTTGCAGATCTCTCACTTTCCCCTCAAGGAGATGAAATGATTAAGAACCTGTTCAAAAAACACACCAAACGAAAAACACCAATGATGCTTCGAAATCCAATTGTGAACATCCCTAATTCTACAACTTCAAAACATGTCTTTTGAAGCTACTAATCGTACCGATTATAAATGCTGAGTTGAGTAATTCAACTTTAAGATGCTAATATCTCTGCTGTGGATGAGGTAAACCAGTTAAAACTCACAATAGTGACCTTTTTAAAAACATAAAATTAAACAAAATCACAAATATTCAAGCTTCCCATGATAAAACTCTAGATCTTGTTATTACTACCAAGTGTTGAAGATGCCACTTTCTAAGAATAATTGTTTGCTGTCCTTGCTCTGATTTACTCCTTTTCTCTTTTGCGGTTGCTACCTCTACTCGGGTCAGATTGCACATGTGATGGCCTTCCAATTTCCCAGCAAAGCAGCCCATTCTAGACCCGAGCCTGGGCTGCATTTGTTTATGCACCATGCAATGAGCTCAGCCCTGTCCTGTTCCATCCAATATCTACTGTTTCGACATAGATCGCTGAAAAGCGACAAAGGGTAGGAATTCCAGTTCATATTTTATCCTCCTCCTTAATTTTGTGCACTCAGGCTGGTTTAGCACAGGGCTAAATCGCTGGCTTTGAAAGCAGACCAAGGCAGGCCAGCAGCACGGTTCAATTCCCGTACCAGCCTCCCCGAACAGGCACCGGAATGTGGCGACTAGGGGCTTTTCACAGCAACTTCATTTGAAGCCTACTTGTAACAACAAGTGATTTTCATTTCATTTTAAAACCAAAAATTGGTATGCTGCCTGTGAGCAGCTAACTCACCAGTCCACCGAATCAAACACAGCACTTTTTAATCTGCATGGCAACTGGGCGGCGTGTTTACCCGCTAAGGCAAAGCGAGTTGGTCAATTTACAATCAATAATTTACTCATCC
The DNA here is from genome assembly GCF_047496885.1 of Scyliorhinus torazame. Lineage (NCBI taxonomy): Eukaryota > Metazoa > Chordata > Chondrichthyes > Carcharhiniformes > Scyliorhinidae > Scyliorhinus > Scyliorhinus torazame. Next base: position 334,367,811 of record NC_092709.1, read on the forward strand.
CAAACTGTCTTTTGTCATAGTGCCATCTTGCAACCTGAAGATAATGAGTGCTTCAGGTCATTCAAAAGTCCCATTTCAGCTGTAAAGAGAAAAACCTAGAGTCCTAAAGTACAGAGATGCACACTAAAAAGGAAGGAGGAAAAAATAACTCACATTTGTGATTTAGTGTATAGTCTAAAAGCTGGAAACAACATAACACAAAAACAAGCTCTGCTGTTAGCTACCACTGGCTGGATTCCAGGATTCCCAATTTTGTTTTTTTCAAAAATTCCATTTGAAGTTTCGGCTAGGAGAAATAATACAAAAATAATATTAATAGTTTAATCCTACAATTAACTGGGCACTGTAATGTTCTCCCATTAGCAATTGTAAAAAAATACACTGAAAAGGCAAAGGATGGAAAGATGCTGAGAAACTGCAAACTATCAGTCACTTTCTCAGAATGCAACCCCAGAAAACTGCAGATATGGGGAGTTAGCATGGGCAGAGTAACTAATACATAAATGTGCTAATGTCTCTCATGAGCAAAGATGCCTGCAATGACGTGCACATCTGTATTTCAACAGCCACCCCCCCCACCCCCCGAGAGAGGGGGCTAGGATCCTACTAGCTGGGATGTGAAATTTTCACATTGTCCTAAAGCTGAGCTTTATCCAGACATTGCACTTGTAATGATTTTCAGAAGCTAGCGAATTAAGGCCCTGAAAGCAGACACAAATTATAACTTGGCTTCGTTTGCACCACAACTGGCCCCAGCTTGCTCAGCATTCCAGTCAGCTTGGTGTTCTACAGGTACAAGATATTCACATTAACAAAACTGTTGTGTGCGCACACGTGACTGTGAAAATGAATACAATTATTAACTTTATAAAAATAAGGAAGAAAGTTATAGTCCCGAAATATAATTCCTAGTAACTATATTATCAATGTAGTGCCTAAACCTTTAAAAAGACAAACATTGTATTATACCATTGTATTGCCATGTTACTTTTGTCCAACCTTTACTCGTCTCTTGTGCAATCTGCAAGGGTTAACCTTTCTGATTTGAGTTTCCAAATATGCACAAGCATCCAGACACACACGGGAAAACATACGGGTGCCCACCCGCTCACACAGGAGGCACCCCCAGCGACAGGCATCCACACACAGAAAATGTGTGCTCAAATCGTTTTGTGGTAGAAATGAGGCTTGATGGTTAGTTGCACTATTCAACCCTCAAATAGCACAATAAGGGATACACCACCAAAAGATGGTGATGTGGAGTGTTATAGCACAGAAAGTAATTCAAACCTGTGGTGTTTTTCACATGATCAACCATCTAATCTGATCATTGCTCAATCTCCCATATCCTGAATTATCCCTTTTCAAGGAACAATCGGACATCCTTTTCAGAGAATTTCCGGAGAGGTGTGAAGATTTTGAAATCCCATTTTTATTCGAAAGAATTTATTTTATCTTTTTGAGCTCATGGTGAGTGATGCTAATTTGGGGAAATGGTGCACTTTCCCATTGCAAGCACCATACACTTGAGCAGAAATAAGTACAGCACTGAGAGCCACAGGGTAAAGTTGCCTCAATGCGGATCCAAATATTTGTCTAAGTGCCAATATCAGCATGGTAACTGCTGCTATATCCGTACAGCATTTAACTATTTCTACAGCAGCCATTCCTGGAGTGACATAACCACATCATTATAGGGAATTCTGTGCGCACACTGAAAATGGGTTCAGACTGCTCAACTCATTTCAACTTGCACGCATTACCATGTAATACTTCCACAAGCAAGCAATCTGTGCTGAGTTCCAGAATGTGAAAGGACAGTTTCCCAAATCCACTGCATTACCCTTCAGTTTCTACCTTGTAAGAGAATAGGGGCAAATACAGGGTAGTGTAGTCCTTGCCATTGAAAGTGACCCACTGACTGCTGAACCAAAATATCTTCTGACTAGAATCAAAGAATTATATGGCCAAAAAGGTAATTCAGCGCCCATTGTCCCAGCTCCTTGCGAAAGCCATCCAAATAGTCTCACACCTCTGCTCTTTCCCCAAATCTTTTCCTCTTCAAGTATACATCTAAATTCCTTTTGCAAGTTGCTGTTTTTTTCTATCCTTTCAGGCAGTGTTTTTCAAATCATAATTCCCCCGAGGAAGAAATTCTTATTTTCTCCCCTGGTTCTTCTGGAAAGCGGTGATTCTATTCAAACCTTGGATCTGGTTCTGATGTTGTATACAAGTAGATATAATGACCAGCTGTCGTTAGTCACTGGTCCCGTTGCCCACCCAATTCTGTCTTCCCTCCCATTCACTGAAGTAGGCAGAGCTCCTCATTTTCAACCTCTTCTGCGTCTTCATCTTCTTTCAGAGTTTCCTCTGCCTCTTCGTCTTGCTGCGTTTCTGCACCAGTTAGCTTCTCACGAAGTTTCATGAGCAGGTCACGGCTTTCGCTGGGCGGTAGGTTGCTCAGGTAGTATTGCGGCGCAAACTCAATCAGCCTAGGAAAGAAGAAAACAAAGTTAAATCTAGTAGGTGATGTCAGAATTCACAGCTTCAAATTAATTGTGGCCGACTCCTAACTGCCCTCTGAAATAGCGTTGCAAGCTACTCATTTCAAGAGCAATTAGGAAGGATAATAAATGCTGGCCTTGCCAGCAGCACCCATATCTTCTGACTAGAATCAAATTGGCCCATAGCCCTCTAAACCTTTCCCATCCACGTATCGTCCAAATGTCTTTTAAATGTTGTCAATGTCCCTGCCTCAACCATTTCCTCCGGCAGCTCATTCCACCCTCTGTACAAAAAAGTTGTTCCTCAGATTCCCATTAACTTAACTTAAGCCTATTTCCTCTAGTTGTCAACTCTCCAACCCTGGGAAAAAAACTGACATTAACCTATCCATGCCTCTCATGATCTTATACACCTCTATAAAATCACCCCTCCGTCTCCTACGCTCCAAAGAAGAAAGTCCTAGCCTGTCTAATCTCTCCCTGTAACTCAGTCCCTTGAGTTCTGGCAACATCCTTGTAAATCTCTTCTTCACTCTCGCCAGTTTAATAACATCTTTCCTATAGCAAGACGACCAAAACTGAACACAATACTCTAGGTGCAGTCTCATCAACGTCTACAATAGCAACATAACTTCCCAACTTCTATACTCAATGCCCTGACTGATGAAGGCCAGCTTGTCAAAAGCCTTCACTGCTCTATCTACCTGTGACTCGACCTTTAGAGTACCGTGCACCTGAACTCCAAGGCCCCTCTGTTCCACGATACTTCCTAGGTCTTACCATTCACCGTGAAAGTCCTACCTTGATTTGACTTCCCAAAATGCAACACTCACACTTATCCATATTGAACTCCATTTGCCATTTCCCGACCCATTTCCCCAGTTGATCAAGATCCTGCTGCAATTTTTGATAAACTTCCTCACTGTCCACAATACACCACCTATTTTAGTGTCATCTGCAAACTTATTGATCATGCCTTGTATATTCTCATCCAAATCGTTGTTATAGATAACAAACAGCAATGGGCCTGGTACTAACCCAAGACACATCACTAGTCACAGGCCTCCAGTCCGACAAGCACCCTTCCACCATTACCCTCTGCTTCTTACCATCAAGCCAATTGTACAGCCAATTTGCCAGCTCTCCCTGGATTCCATGTAATCTAACCTTCTAGAGCAGCCTTCTATGTGGAACTTTATCAAAAGCCTTAATGAAGTCCATGTAGACTACGTCTACTACTCTGCCCTCATCAACCTTCCCGGTCACTTTATCAAAGAACTCTAACAAATTTGTAAGGCATGATCTCCCATGCACAAAGCCATACTGACTACTCCTAATCAAACTCCATCTTTCCAAATGCCTGTGTATCTTATCCCTCAGAATCCTCTCTAGTAACTTACACACCACAGATATTAGGCTGACCGGTCTATAATTCTCAGGTTTTTCTTTGCAGCCCTTCTTAAATAAGGGCATAACATTTGCTACCCTCCAGTCTTCTGGTACCTCACTCGCGTCTAACGACGATACAAATATCTCAACCAAGGCTCCCGCAATTTCTTCTCTAGTCTCACGCAGTGTTCTTGGATATACCTGATCAAGGCCAAGGGATTTATCCACCTTCATACATTTTAATACGTCCATCACCCCCTCTACTGTAATGTGAAGTGTCCCCAATATACCGCCACTTCCCAGGTTCCCAAATCTTCATGTCTTTGTCCAGAGTAAACAAAGAGGAGAAATATTCATTGAGAACCTCGCCCTTCTGCGGTTCCACACGTATCCACTTAGGTCCTTGAGGAGTCCTATTCTCTCTCTAGTTATTCTTTATCCTTTAATATACTTAAAGAATCCCTTTTGATTCACCTTAATCCTCTCAGCCAAAGCTATCTCATGAGTAGGTCAGGTTTTGCGCTTTCCGAGTAGGACCCTCCACATACTCCCCGAGGAAACTTTCCTGAACATACTTAACAAATTACACCCATTTAAGCCCTTAACACTATGGCAGTCCCAGTCTATGTTAGGAAAAGTAAAATCCCCTACTATGACAACCCTATTACTCCTGAAAGTCTCTCCAATCTCCCTACATATTTACTCTTCTAATTCTCATTGACTATTTGGGGGCCTATTGTACAACCCCAATAAGGTCACCATCCCCTGCTTATTTCTTAGTTCCACCCACAAAGCCTCACTGGATGATCCCTTGGTTATTTCATCTTGGACTACTGCCGTGATGCTCCCCTTAATCAAAAATGCAACTCCCCCTCCTCTATTTACTCCACCTGTTGGCCGAAAGCACCTGTACCCTGGAACATTAAGCTGCCGTCTTGCCCTCCCTTAGCCATGTTTCAGTTATGGCTATAATATCCCAGTCCCACATACCTATCCTTGCCCTGAGTTCATCAGCCTCATTCGTCAGCCCTCTTGCATTGAAATAGATGCAATTTAATTCAACAGGTTTTTCCCGCTCCCTGCGTGCTCCTGGTTCTGGTATACTTTCTGATCCTTCTTTGCACCTTCAGTACCACTATTCCCTTCCCATAATATGCAATTCAGAACTGTTGAGCATTCCAAATGTGGTTTAACCAAGGCTCTATATAAGTTTAACGTAACTTCGTGGCTTTTCAATTCTACTCTCTAGAAATTAGCCAGTCTTCTTTGTTTTTTCTTGTTTGAAAAAAATGGCATTGACCGACATTGCTATTTTGAGGTTTGTGTGTCTGCATCCCTGATCCCTCTATCCTATTTAGACACGTTTTCCAAGGTGTATGTGACCCCCATGTCTCTTCTACCAAAATGCCCCACCTCACACACATATTTACCAATTACCTGCCCAGTCTTTCTTAAATTTTAAATTCCATTTCTTTGACATAGCAGCACCAGGAAGGCAAAAATAAATGTGATAATTCAATAAATCCCCAGTACATCAATTTACATTATATTTTATGAATACATTTTATATTCTATGAGGAAAAAGTAATAAAAAAAATATTACAGGTATGACAGTGGAAGACACCAGTGGGATGCCAGAGCTCCAGGAGAACCTGGGGGCAGAGGTGAATGCAGTGACCATTACTAAGGAGAAGGTTCTGGGGAAACTGAAAGGTCTGAAGGTGGATAAGTCACCTGGACCGGATACTACACACCAGGGTCCTAAAAGAGATGTCTGAGGAGATTGTGGAGGCATTGGTGGTGATCTTTCAGAAATCACTGGAGGCAGGAAGGGTCCCAGAGGACTGGAAAGAGGCTAATGTAACACCACTGTTGAAGAAGGGAGGGAGGCAGAAGATGGGAAATTATAGATCGGTTAGCCTGACTTCGGTCATTGGTAAGATTTTAGAATCTGTTATTAAAGAGATCGCGAAGTACTTGGAAGTGCATGGTAAAATAGGACTGAGTCAGCACGGCTTTGTCAAAGGGAGGTCGTGTCTGACAAATCTGTTAAGAATTCTTTGAGGAGGTAACAAGGAAGTTAGACAAAGGAGAACCAGTGGATGCGATTTATTTAGATTTCCAGAAGGCCTTTGACAAGGTGCCGCATAGGAGACTGTTAAATAAGTTAAAAGTCCATGGTTTTAAGCAAAAGATCCTGGCATGGATAGAGGATTGGCTGACTGGCAGAAGGCAGAGATTGGGGATAAAGGGGTCTTTTTCAGGATGGCAGCCGGTGACTTGTGGTGTGCTCAGGGGTCTGTGCTGGGACCACAACTGGCCACAATATACATTAATGATCTGGAAGAAGGAACTGAAGGCACTGTTGCTAAGTTTGCAGATGGTACAAAGATCTGTAGAGGGACAGGTAGTATTGCGGAAGCAAGGGGACTGTGGAAGGATTTGGACAAGCTAGGAAAGTGGGCAATGAAGTGGCAAATGAAATACAATGTGGAAAAGTTTGAGGTTATGCACTTTGGAAGGAGGAATTTAGGCATAGACTATTTTCTAAATGGGGAAATGCTGAGGAAATCAGAAGCACAAAGGGACTTGGGAGTCCTTGTTCACAATTCTCTTAAGATTAACATGCAGTTAAGAAGGCAAATGCAATGTTAGCATTCATGTCAAGAGGGCTAGAATACAAGACCAGGGAAGTACTTCTGAAGCTGTATAAGTCTCTGGTCAGACCCCATTTGGAGTATTGTGAGCAGTTTTGGGCCCCGTATCTAAGGAAGGATGTGCTGACCTTGGAAAGGGTCCAAAGGAGGTTAACAAGAATGATTCCTGGAATGAAGAACTTGTCGTATGCGGAACGGTTGAGGACTCTGGGTCTATACTCGTTGGAGTTTAGAAGGACGAGGGGGGATCTTATTGAAACTTACAGGATACTGCGAGGCCTGGATTGAGTGGACATGGAGAGGATGTTTCCACTTGTAGGAGAAACTAGAACCAGAGGACACCATCTCAGACTAAAGGGACGATCCTTTAAAACAGAGATGAGGAGGAATTTCTTCCGCCAGAGGGTGGTGAATCTGTGGAACACTTTGCCGCAAAAGGCTGTGGAGGCCAGATCATTGACTGTCTTTAAGACTGAGATAGATAGGTTCCTGATTAATAAGGGGATCAGGGATTATGAGGAGAAGGCAGGAGAATGGGAATGAGAAAAATAATTGATTGAATGGCGGAGCAGACTCGATGGGCCGAGTGGCCTAATTCTGCTCCTATGTCTTGTGATCTTATGGTAAATTGGAATACAAATCTTTGTCAGCTGAAGTCTGCTGCAAAGATCAAGAGGATTTCAGGGAGGGGGTGCTCATAGATTCAGACGAATAAAAAGCAATTTTAGGGTCGATGTCTGGAAATCATACTTCAGTAAAATAATAATTCAGAAGGATCTGGGTACAGCAATGGAAACAAGCCCAGTGACAAACATTTTAAAGGAGATTTTAAAACAAAACAGACTCCGAAACCAAGAGTACGGAGGAGAAGACTAGTTGTAAATAGTCACCAATACAGATTCAGAAGGGGGAAGATCCTGCCTAACCAACTCCTTGACCGTTTTTCAGGAAGTGATACCCAAGTGAACTTTGGAAAACCCTATGATGTGACCTACCTACACTTGTAAAACTCTGACAAAGTTTCATATAAAAGACTGCCAAAGAAGCTTGGGAGTGGGGGCAAAAGCTGAAACCTTTGGAATTGGCTGAAGCGTATGAAACAGCTGGACATGATATTGGATATTGTGCTAAATGTGGTGTTGCACAGATCTGTTAACCGATTGTTCCTGTTTCTGGTTAGATTAGTGACTTGAGTTCAGAAGTAAACAGCACACTGAAATCTTACACTAAAACAGGGCGGCACGGTAGCAGTGATAAGCACTGTTGCTTCACAGCACCAGGGTCCCAGGTTCGATTCCCAGCTTGGGTTTCTGTGTGGAATCTGCATGTTCTCCCCGTGTCTGCGTGGGTTTCCTTCGGGTGCTCTGGTTTCCTCCCACAAGTCCCGAAAGGCGTGCTTGTTAGGTGAATTGGACATTCTGAATTCTCCCTCTGTGTACCCGAACAGGCGCCGTAGTGTGGTGACTAGAGGATATTTACAGTAACTTCACTGCAGTGTGATGTAAGCCTACTTGTGGCCCTAATAAAGATTATTATAACAGCACACCAGTCAGCGAACGTCATGATTAATTAAATGTTAAGCGTTTTGTTTGGAACCAGTAAACTAGGTAAAGATTGAGATCTGAACAGACCAGCTGAGATGTGAAAGCAATCGGAAAAACTGATGAGTCAGTTCAATGATAACACTGAAAAATTCTAATCACTGCAGTGAGTCACTCGCTCTAAAATTAATTTAAATCTGGAGGAATCATAATAATAATATTTATTGGTGTCACAAGTAGGCTTACATTAACACTGCAATGTACACATTAGTGCCGAAGATAGGGATCATTTAGTAGCAGTCTTACATTTCAGGATGAATCTCAGAGACAACGCTGATGCAGTTGTCTTGGAAAATGGTAAACTCGTGATAGAGGACCCAGGAAGGAGGCCGGGGCCGAGGCTTCCTGGTGATATAACACGATAAAGGATGCAAGTGAGCCACATGCTTATGATTTAGCATCAGGTAATTCCCAGAGCCATCCACGTCTCTTGCGACCTAGAAACCGGGTTTGTTGTTTCCCAAAAGGGAAAGGGGTTACAGGGGAAAGGGAGTCGAAGGGGAAGAATAAATAAGTGTGATTAATTAGTTAAATTAAAAGTGCTCATTTAATTTACCATTGAATTAAATACTTCCCAATGCATAGGAATAAGACAAAGCCTCACCTTGTAGGATACCATTTTAAAGATTTTTTTTACATGCATCATAAATAACTGACACGCATCAATGGGAAATGTAGAATTGCGATTATGTTACTCGTCTAGTAAGTTAGAGGCCTGAACTAATGATCAAGCTAATTAAATAAATCTGGAATAATAGCGACTGTGACCTATCGGATTATTATAAAACAACAATCTAGTGTACGAATGTGCCTCAGGGAAGGAAACCTGCCGTCTTACCTAGTCTGGTGAACATGTGCTTCCAGACCCACAGCAATGTGACTGACTCCTAAATGCCCTCTGAAATGGTCTAGCACACTTTGAAAATGGGAGTCCTGACCCGTGGAGCTTATAACAGTGCCGGGTGCGAGCGGCTTTGAAAATGGCGGCCGCGACCAGCTAAAAAAATGCAGGTGCACTGCGCATGCAGGTCCGCTCATCAATGCGAATTCAGCCTGGGAGTGTTGGGACCTGAATCCGGGGTCAAAGTGCAATTGCGGCATGGCGGCAGCTGACTGCATGGTGATCACCAATGATGAACAAGGCTATGAACTCGGTCTGAAAGAGAAAATGCTGGCAAATCTCAGCAGGTCTGGCAGCATCTGTAGGGAGAGAAAAGAGCTAAAATTTCGAGTCCAATGACTCTTTGTCAAAGCTTTGTCATTGGACTCTTAACGTTCGGCTCTTTTCTCTCCCTACAGATGCTGCCAGACGTGCTGAGATTTGCCAGCATTTTCTCTTTCATTTTGGATTCCTGCATCCGCAGTAATTTATGACCTCAATCTGTTTTGCATCCCTAAACATTACTGTAATGATCCGCAGAGAGTCTATATTCCTCATGGTTTAATCATGGACAGAACTGAACGTTTGGCAATGGGAAATCATCACATCGTTGCCCTCTGTGTATTGAAAGGTGGCTATAAGTTTTTTGCTGACCTTTTAGATTCCATTAAAGCATTGAATCAAAACAGTGACCAGTCAATCCCAATGATGGTGCACTTCACCCACCTGAAGAGTTACTGGAATGATCAGTCAACAGGGGACCTACTCAGAGTTTACCAACTGAGGTACGAAATCCACGCTCTCCTCCTGAGAACCTGATTGGAGTGAGATCATGAGAACCAAGCAGGCTCACCTCTTGAATTAAAGTTAAGAAAAAGTGGTGGGTCGCGAAGGTTGGCCGACGTGGGTCGCTTGTAAAAATGGGTCCCCGGAAAAAAAGTTTGAAAACCACTGGTCCAGCATGCCACTCAGCTGTCAACGCGCGGCGGCTCACTGCTGTCTCAAGTGAAATTAGGGATGGGCAACAAATGCTGGCCTTCCCAGAGGCACCCGCATCTCATCAAGGAAGAAAGGGAAACTGTCATTTTTTTAAAATAGAGTTTGTGGAAAATAATTTCTGAAGACCTGCAATACGATTTCAACTAGTGCCAAACTATCTACATGGATGCAGCTATCAGGGAAAAGCTTGCTGGAATAGGTTTAGATGTAGCTCATTGATGGAGTTAAGACTAAATACTTGATTTATCAGCTTTAATCAGTCATACTTACAAGTGACAGCAGCTATTCACATTTCAATTTTCATTAAGGGTATGCTGGAAATATCTTTTGCTTGCTGATACTGATCAGTTTATTTATTTTTTAAATGATTACTTTCAATTCCTAACAAAGGTTAATTAATCTGAATTGTGACAGTGTTAGTTGAATATTGAATTTAAAGACTGACAAAAATATGTAGGTATTTTAATTCTTAAACGTTGCACCATCTGTGGGTTTTTCAATCTTTTCTTCATCATATGGTTTTACACTCAGTCTGACTACGTGTTTTTGATCCAAATATAACACTTGACACAGATAGCTGTGCCTTCCAACCATACAGTTGGGCAAGTTGGACATTTCCATTTCTATGGAAAATAATTAAGCTAATAGCTAAAACATGTGGCAAAGAATTTGGGGGCTTCTGTATCACACACCTGGGAGAGGAGCATCACCATGGCATGTTCGTCAAACATTCCACTGGTAATAATGCAACCACATATGACAAGAGTTTATTCCAAGGGAAATTTGACAAGAACGGACATGCAACATAGCTAAATTAATAGGAACTATGTATAGTCCACACAAGATCCTGACTGGATGCCAAGCTTTGGGGGAGTTGCAAAGGTACAACATGATCACGTACCTTAAGGAAGTAGCCGGAGATCAGAGCTTTCTTTATGTTAAGCACATTTTCCTCCATTCCGAAGTTCGCTGGTGACACAGGCAGCTCAATCCTTTGCATCAGTTCCAACAATTCATAGCGGACAACATCAGCCAGCTTCAGAGCAGAATAACTCAGATAATTCTTCAGACACCATGTTTCATCTTCATTATCTACAAGCAGATTTTATAAGGATAATGAGATATCACTGTCCTCTCACCAATAAATAAATTAAAAAGCTTTGGATACAATGTAGGCAGCAACTGGCAGGAACAACAGATTATGAGTTTTTTCCCCCAAGAATTACATTAATTGTGGGCTCACTTCATGATTTTAGCTTGAAGTGAAAAGGGGGTGAAAGAAAGTACTGGAAATACTCTGCATGCAGACCATTTAATTGTTAAAATTTCAGGTTCAGCAGACTCCCAATGAAAGGTTGCACCTGAAATGCTAACACATGTCCCCCTCTCAGATGTTGCTTGTCCTTGTTTCCTTGTTCAGATGTCCCTTCAGCTAACTTCAGCCGGTACACTTCATCCAGTCAGGATGTCCAACTCTCACCACGTTGATCATTGGGAACAGGTATATTTCAATTGATAAGTGGTACAATTCTTAAAAGTGTGCAGGAGCAGAGGAACCTGGGTGTATACGTGAGTAGACGATTGAAGGTGGCATTTAGTATTTTGGGTTTTATTTACAGGGGCATAGATTACAAGAGCAAGGAGGTTATGCTGAACTTATACCAGACACTAATTAGATCTCAGCTGACATATTGTGTACTGTTCTAGGTGCCACATTGGGAAGGATGCGAGTGCATTGGAATGAATGCAGAAGAGGATTCCAAGAATGGTTCCAGGGATGAGAAACTTCAGTTATGAGGATAGATTGGAGAGGTTGGGACTGTTCTCCTTAGAGAGGAGGCGGCTAAGAGGAGACTTGATAGAGATGTTCAAAATCGTGAGGGGGCTGGACAGAGTCGACAGGGAGAAACTGTTCCCACTCATAAAGGAATCAAGAACGAGAGGGCACAGATTTAAAGTAATTTGCAAAAGAAGAAAATGTGATGTGAGAAATAACTTTTTCACACAAGTGGGTTCCACTGACTGGAAGTGTGGTGGAGGCAGGTTCAATCGAGTCATTCAAGAGGGCACTAGATGTTGATTTGAATAGAAACATATGATGATTTGAATAGAAACAATGTGCAGTGGTATGGGGGAAAAGGCAGGGGAATTACACAAGACACGATGTTTGTTTGGAAAGCTGGTGCAGACATGGTGGGCCAAATGACCTCCTTCTGTGCTGCATCTATTCTGTGATTCTATGGTTTGTGCTTGTTGTTTTCTCAACAGTTTAAAAAAAAGAGATTGTGGAATTTAATCAGCATACATGAATAAACAAATACATTTTTACATTATTCCAAAGCAGGTATATTCAGTTGGTCTGTAGCATATTGCTCACATTTCCTATGATTTTCTATCCAGATTAACAGCAGAGAGGTTGATTATCTTGTTATGTGAAGTTGAGGAAGGATAGAGCTGGGAAATAGTGCACTTTCTATTTGGGGTAAGGCTAGATGGAGAACAATGATCCTTCTTCACTGCCCCACCAGTGTTCCTTTGGGCAAACCTTGGAAGAGCACCGAATAATAATAATAATCTTTATTATCACAAGTAGGCTTACATTAACACTGCAATGAAGTTATTGTGAAAATCCCCTAGTCGTCACATTCCGGTACACTGAGGGAGAATTCAGAATGTCCAATTCACCTAACAGCACGTCTTTCGGGACTTGTGGGAAGAAACCGGAGCATCCGGGGGAAACTCACGCAGACATAGGAAGAACGTGCAGACTCCGCACAGACAGTGACCCAAGCGGGAATCGTACCTGGTTCTGTGAAGCAACAGTGCTAACTACTGTGCTACCATGCCAAATGCAACGTTTTTCCTTTCTCACCAAGGGTGTGTGGGAGACTGTCAATTTATTCCTGAATTGGGGCAGTCCACTGCTGCAAGAACTGGGTTAAGACTGCTCATTTTATATCTATCTAACTGATATCATCCAACATCTGTTTTCACCTCTGTGGAGCATTGTGATATTATATCATACTAAATACCTTTAAAAGTGCAAGTTAATTTGTTTTTGCATTTGCATAAATTTTAGACAAAGGATTTCATACCATCAGAAACAAGTGGAACATTTCACTTTTATAAAACTGATTACATTTAAAAAGAAAACACCAACGTATTTGCTGGACTTTACATTGTAATTGAAGTATTCCCCGCCTCTCAACATCCTTGCAGCGAAACCAGACTTTGAAAAATAGTTCATCTAACTGGGTGACCACAAGATTATAAGATGGATGCAACAAGATTTATTTAAAACTGAAATGGCTAAGAGATGACTGTCTATATCATGGCGAGACCATGCAGACGCTACGACAACGGATGAATGGACATCGTGCGACAATCGCCAGGCAGGAATGTTCCCTTCCAGTCGAGGAACACTTCAGCAGTCTAAGGCATTCAGCCTCTGATCTCCGGGTAAGCGTTCGCCAAGGCGGCCTTCAAGTCGCGCGACAACGCAGAATCGCAGAGCAGAAACTTATAGCCAAGTTCCGCACACATCACATGAGTACAGCCTCAACTGGGACCTTGGATTCAAGTCGCATTACATTCATCCTCAACCATCAGGCCTGGGCTTGCGAAATCCTACCAACTGTCCTGGCTTGAGGCAATTCACACCTCTTTAACCTGGGGTTACCCCTATCTCTGGATCTGTAAAGACTTAATTACCTGCAAATGCACGCATTCAAAGCATTGTCTTGTATCTTTGACTTTGTCTATATACATGTTTCTGAAACATACCTCTTCATTCACCTGAGGAAGGGGCAGTGCTCCAAAAGCTAGTGATTTGAAACAAACCTGTTGGACTTTAACCTGGTGTCGCAAGACTTCTTACTGTGCTCACCCCAGTCCAACGCCAGCATCTCCACATCATGTCTAAAATGGACATCCAGCTCGTGAAAATAATGGGTGGGCAGTGGCATAATACAACAACATTCACTCCACCCATGTGCAGCAGGCACTGGCCAGCCTAACCAACTGGTGCGCTTTGGTGGTGCCAAGAGCAGGAATGCTCTTCTTAGGACCCAAAAAATATTCAAGTATGCTCCTAGACCATTCAATTGGTTCAAATTACAATGTTATGACATGCTGAAACTTAATAATGAAGAATTCTAAAAATGATAGAAGATACAAAGTGACATTCTGCATTATGTACAAGTCAGTGCAAATATCCACAACCCAAAGAGAGAGTGGCAGATACATGAGCAGAACAGCAAAATGATTATAATGCAATTGCTTCTGACTTTAAGAGTAATTACTTATAAGTTTTTTCAGGTGCGGATCCTTTGTCAGCCTGGAGGATACTGCAGACGAACATCCATTGTTTACACAGGGAACAAGAGAAAACACAAATAAAACCCGGTATGCTCACTATGACTTAACAGGTCCATGCCAGTGCACACAAAAGTATCTGTGCATACGTACTCATGCCTTCATCACTTCATTATCCTCCCCTTCCTTTCCTTTATTTTCTGTTCCTTTTTAACGTTGCTAATCCATAACCTCTTCCAACTCTGATGAAGACTTCAGAATTGAAACATCAAATTTCCCCCATTAATGTTGGCTGACCTGATGTGCATTGTTTCAGATTTTTAGCAGCTGAAGTTATTTTCTTTTGTTTCCCTGGATAAAGTACCTTTTACAACACACACACACCTTTGCTAAGGACAAAGGAAAAGTTAACCCACAATATTACTTCAATCTAAACTGAGCTTAAACCAGTGAAAGGTAATTTTACCAATATCATCAGGAATGTTTTCACACAGGACTGATCAATGTGTAGAATAAACCTCTAGATAGAGCAATGGAGGCAAAAGCCTGGAATCATTTAAAAAAAACAATTGGGTACTACAATGGGGAAACCTTTAAGGTCCCTCTGGATTGAAAAGCTAAAATGGATGACAAATAACCTCATCTACAAGTATCTTGTAGCATGCTTTTCCTACATGACACAACTGAATCGGATAGCGTTTATGATAGCGCAAGTTGTGCAGAACAAATGGACTCGAGGGACTGTACATTGGTGCCTCAAGGGCAGTTATGGATGAACAATAAATACTGGCCTAGCCAGCGATGCTCACATCCTGTGAAAGAATAAATATTTAAAAAATGAAACCTAAATCACAATGCAGCAGCTTTTGCAGCCTCGGAGTAAGATTCTCAAAGAAGGATATTCGTGTTATAGCAATACAACGTTAACAGTATTAATAGTCCCTGACCCCACAGCAACGGCAGAAGGTGCACCTAACAGAGGAAACAGAGTCCTTGGCTGGGTTACTAAAATCGCATAAAATGACTGTACACGAATCCAAAAACATAATAAACTCACAATTTTGAAGGGATTTAGTATGCTATAATATCACAAAATGCTCCACAGAGGTGAAAACAGATGGTGGATGATAAATAAATAAAATAAATAAATAAAATATCAGTAAGATAGATGTCAAAACAGAAAATGCTGGATAGACTCAGCAAGTCTGGCAGCATCTGCGGAGAGGGAAAGAGGGTTAATATTTCAGGTCAGTATGGATCTTCCTCGGAAGATGCCAGGCCGGCTGAGTCTTTCCAGCATTTCTGTTTTTACTTCAGATTTCCAGAATCTGCAGTATTTTGCTTTTATTTCAGTTAGTTAGATGATCACTGAAGACATGTAAGTGGTTATGTGAACGACTGAGGTAGTGGCATTACGTTTTGGAGGGGGGGGGGCTGCCAAAGAAAATAATCAACTACATCATTGAAATAATATTGATTTTTCCATACTTACGTTGTTTGAATGCATTGTAGACATTGATGAGAGTAAAATGATCACCCTCGGGATGTAGAAGAACTCTCCTGCGTATGGCTGCAGCTTCCTCTAAATGTTTGGGTGGTGCAACAAAACATGGTGATGCTGAAGAAAAATTAAGTCCATGGGTCATAATTTCTTCCATAATGCGCATATATAATAATCAATGGAGAGAGCAGCATTATTTAAATATATGGTCATAATTGTTATGGTAGATTGGCAAGCATAGTTTTGGATTGCGACTAGACAATTCTGCTTTGAGCACTGACGTTCGTCCGGCTTTTCTTTAATAAAGAAAATGTGGCTGGTTACTTTCTTAAAAAAAAATATTGAAAAAAATTTATTGGAGGCATTTTCAAATATATACAAAACAAAGAAGAAAAAAATCACAAAAACCAACTGCTGCAACAGCAAACCACCAAAACATCCTTACATACCCCCTCAACCCTCTCCCCCACTCTACCCATTGCCGCCCCCGGAACCTGCCCCCCAACCTGAGCCGAATAAAAAAAATCCCCTTCCCCCGCTGATGATTCAAAATTCCTTAAAGGAGTCGATGAACAGCTTCCACCTCGAGGTGAACCCCTCCTCTGCCTCCCTAATGGTAAATTTCCCTAAGTGCAGGAATTCTGCCAAACACTCACCCACACCCCTAAGCTCGGCGGCTCTGAGTCCCGCTAGCACAATAGAATCCATCTCCAGGCTATCAGGGAGCCAAAGACCAACGCATCGGCCTCTCTCCCCACATGCACTGCCAGATCCTCCGACACTCCAAATATTGTCACCTCTGGACTCGGCGCTACCATTATCCCCAAAATCTTTGACATCAGGGGCGTCATTCTCCGACCCCCCCTCTGGGTCGGAGAATCGCCGGGGGCTGCCGTGAATCCCGCCCCTGCCAGTTGCCGAAGTCTCTGGCACCGGAGATTCGGTGGGGGCGGGAATCGCGCCGCGCCAGTTGGCGGGCCCCCCCGCTCGATTCTCCAGCCCGGATGGGCCGAAGTCCCGCCGATAAATTGCCTGTCCCGCCGGCGTAAATTTACCGGCGGGACAAGGCGGCGCGGGCGGGCTCCGGGGTCCTGGGGGGGGGGGGGGGGCGCGGGGCGATCTGACCCTGGGGGGGTGCCCCCACGGTGGCCTGGCCCGCGATCGGGGCCCACCGATCCGCGGGCGGGCCTGTGCCGTGGGGGCACTCTTTCCCTTCTGCCTCCGCCACGGTCTCCACCATGGCGGAGGCGGAAGAGACTCCCTCCACTGTGCATGCGTGGGAAACTGTCAGCGGCTGCTGACGCTCCCCCGCATGCGCCGCCCCGACATATCATTTCCCCGCCAGCTGGCGGGGCAACAAAGGCCGTTTCCGCCAGCTGGCGGGGCGGAAATTCCTCCGGCGTCGGCCTAGCCCCTCAATGTTGGGGCTCGGCCCCCAAAGATGCGGAGCATTCCGCACCTTTGGGGCGGCGCGATGCCCGTCTGATTGGCGCCGTTTTGGGCGCCAGTCGGCGGACATCGTGCCGTTTCGGGAGAATTTCGCCCCATATCTGTAAATCCTCTCCAAAACCCCCTCAACCTCAGACACACCCAAAACATATGAATATGATTCGCCGGCCTACCAGCACACCGCCCACATCTATCCTCCACCCCTGAAAAGAACCGACTCATCTTGGACACTGTTATGTGGGACCTGTGTACCACTTTAAACTGGATGAGACGCATTAACCCTCCACAAAGCCTCACTCCATACTCCAGCCCCAGCATGCCCCTTCCCCCCCAAGCTCCCCAGGGGCTGGTTTAGCACACTGGGCTAAATAGCTGGCTTTTAAAGGAGACCAAGGCAGGCCAGCAGCACGGTTCAATTCCCGTACCAGCCTCCCCGAACAGGCGCCGGAATTTGGCGACTAGGGGCTTTTCACAGTAACTTCATTTGAAGCCTACTTGTGACAATAAGCGATTTTCATTTCATTTCATTCCTTCCCATTTACGCCTCACCTCCTCCACCGGGTGCTCTCTCTCAACAGCTCCCCATATATATCCGAGAGGCTGCTTTCACCTATTTCCTTCTCATACGGGGGGCGGGGGGTGCAATGTCAGAAACACCTCAAAGTCCCTCACCTGCAGATACCGGAAGCCATTCTCCTTTGGCAACTTATATGTCCCCTTTAGCTCCTCCAGACCTGTAAACTTCTCACCAAAAAATAAATTCCTAAAATAGTCTATCCCCACCTGCCACCACTCCCTGAACCGCGCATCTAACCCCGCTGGAGCAAACCTATGATGGTCGCAGATCGGCGCCTACAAGGACATGCCTTCCATTCTAAAATGCTGCCAGCACTGGTTCCACATCCTCAATGCTGATACCACCACCTGACTCATGGAGTATCTGGCCAGCGAGAACGTAAGGAGCGCCAGCAAGTGCCCTCAAAATAGTCCCTTTACACGAGGCCGCCGCCATCCGACCCACGCAGATCGCTCCTCCGTTGACCAATTCATTACCATTGCAATGTTTGCTGCTCACTAATAGTATTGCAAGTTCGGTAATGCTAACCCGCCTGCGGTTCCCTTTCCAAGAACACCCTCCTAGTTCGTGGAGCCTTACGCATCCACAGGAACCTCAAAACCATCCCATTAACCTTCCTAAAAATAATTTGGGCACAAAGATCCTTCTGAAGCACAAACAAAAACTTCCGCAACATGTCATCTTTACCGTCCTGACTCGACCCGCCAACGGCAATGGCAGCACATCCCACCTCTTAATGTCTGCCTTCATTCTCTACACCAGCCGCGGCAAATTCAATTTATGCAGCTCACGCCACTTGACTCCCAAGACAATGAAAATTCGTCCCTATTAACAGCCCCCCAAAACTCTTCTCCTCTCAATTAATTGGGAATATATATCACTTTTCCCAATATATTTTTTTCCCTTTGTTTTTTAAATAAATTTAGAGTACCCAATTCATTTCTTCCCCAAATTAATGGGCAATTTAGCATGTCCAATCCACCTCCCCTGCACATCTCTGGGTTATGGGGGCGAAACCCACGCAAACACGGAGAGAATGTGCAAACTCCACACGGACAGTGACCCAGAGCCAGGATCGAACCTGGGACTTCGGCGCCGTGAGACTGCAGTGCTGACCACTGCATTTTTCCCAATGTTGAATTGATACCCTGTAAAGAGATGGGCAGATCATCATCCACATACAAAGAAACTCAAGTGATCCAGCCTCCCCCACCGCTCAATACCCCTTCACCTCCTCAAGACTCTAAGCGCCATTGTCAATGTCTAGGGCAAAGAACAGCAGGGAGAGCGGATGTGTCGGCCGGTGCAACCCAAAGCCATCCGAGCTGACCTTGTTAGTCCGAACACTCACCTTAGGCGCCTTATACAATAACCTAACCCGATTGAACGCTTTCTCTGTGTCGATCGTCACACCACTTGCACTTCTCATCCCTCATAATGACATTCAATAACCTTCGGACATTCATCGACAGCTGCCACCCCTACACAAAGCCCATCTGGTCCTCATCTACCAACCCCGGCACACAATCCTCTATTCACATCGCCAGTACCTTCACCAGCAACTTTGCATTTACATTCAACAGTGAAATCGGCAGGTATGACCCACACTGCTCCGGGTCCTTGTCTTTCTTTAAAATGAGTAATATCGAAGTCTGAGAGAGCGTGGAGGGAAGCTCACTCCTCACCATCGACTCATCACCCATCTTGACTAACAGGGGCCCCAGCTCCAACCCAAACCTTTTATAGAACTCAGCTGGGAACCCATCCGGACCCGGGGCATCGACCCCACACAATCCATTTCCCCCCTCATCCCGATCAGAGCCCAAAATCCTGCATCTTTGCCTTTGTCACCCTCGGGAACACCAACTCATCCAAAAACCATCTCATACCCTCACCCTCATCTTCAACCCTGGCTCCGAGCTATGTAATTTCCGTTAAAAAGTCTTAAATACCCAATTCATCTCTTCCGGCTCAGTTACCACCGCACCCCTGCCATCTCTCACCCTCCCAATTTCCTTCACCGCCGCTGCCTACCGCCTCAACTGGTGTGCAATCATCCTGCTGGCTTTCTCCCTATGTTCATATATTGCCCCACCTGACCCTGCGCAGCGGCCCCACCGCTTTTCCCGTGGCCACAAAGCCCAACCTCCATCTGGATCGTCTGTCTCTCCTTCAACAGTGCCTCCTCAGGCGCCGCCGAATACCCCCGGTCAACCCTCAGAATGGCCTCCACCAACCTCAACCTCAGTCCACTCCACCTTCTCCTTGTGCACCCGGATCGAGATAAACTCCCCCCTTACCACTGCCTTCAGTGCCTCCCACAATGTGGAGGCAGAAACCCCCCCCCCGCCCCCCCCCCCCCCCCCCGTCTTATTCTGCTCTACATAGTTCCAGATAGCCACCCTACCTTATCCGCCAATAACCCCACGTCCAACTTCCACTGCAGCCATTAGGGGCTCCCCTTTGCCACTCACAAATCCAAACAATGTGGCACGTGGTCCAACACCACGATCGCTGAATACTCCGATCCAACCACTTCCGGCAACAGCGCCACAGGACAAAGAAATTAATCCGCACGTTCACCCGGTGGACGAGCGAGAATTACGAAAATTCCTTCGCCCTCGGCCGCTCAAACTGCCACAGGTCTGCCCCCCCCCCCATACGCTCCATGAACCCCAACGGCTCCTTTGCCATAACCGATACCTTCAGGGTCCTGGGACATGACTGGTCCAGCCTAGGATCCAGCATCGTATTAAACAACCCCCCCCCTCCCCCCACTCCCATAAACAGCCAGTGAGTGTCCAGGTCCGTAATCTTTGCCAACACCCACCTCAAAAACTTCACATCGCGCCAATTTGGCCATACACATTCACCAACCTCCCATGCCCCATCACAAATCTAACCCCAGGGTCGGTCACTATACTTCAAACCTTAAAAGCCACCCTCTTATTGACCAACACTGCTACCCCATCTCATCTTCATTTCCAACCCTGAATGGAATACCTGCCCCACGCAGCCCTTCCTCAACCTTATCTGGTCCCACCACCTTCAAATGAGTCTCCTGAAGAAACACCACGACCGCCTTCAACCCCCTGAAATGAGTGAAAACACGAGACATCTTAGTCGGTCCATTCAATCCCTGAACGTTCCACGTAATCAACCAGTTCGGGGGGGGCTCCCCCCATCCCCAGTCAGCCACAATCCCTCTTTACTCAGATCCCCAAGGTCCATTCCTCAGTCACCCTCTGGGCCTCACCAACTACAGCAACTGCACCCACATCAGCATCAACCCCCCTCCCCCCACATAAACAAAGAAACAAAGCCACCCCACCCCCTCACTCTCCACGGATCGTTCCCCCCCACTGCACTACTGGTAACTAACCTGCCTGCTAGCGTAGTGGACCGCACCCGTGGGTCTCAACCCTCTAGCCCTCAACCACCCTTTCCCCACACACTTACCCTATCCAGACCCACACATGGTAAATACAACAATACGCCTGGCATTCACACTCACATTTCCCATACTGGCATCTCAGTGTCCTCGCAATCCTCCCAGTCCCATGGTTTCTCATAAAATTGTTCGCCTCCTCCGGCGTATCAAAATACAATTCCTGATCCTGGTGCATGACCAACAGACGAGCAGGATACAGCATCCTGAACCTCACTCCTTTCTTGTAGAGGGCCACCTTGATCCTGTTGAATCCAGCCTGCTACTTGGTCATCTCTGCACCCAAACCCTGGTAGATATGCACCACGTTTCCCTCCCAGGTATATTCTCTAGTCTCCTTTGCCCACTGCATAATCTTCTCTTTGGTCCAGAAAACCTGGAGCGATTCTCCACCTTCTCCCTCAGCCGCTTCTGGCCATCCACCACGAGCACCATCTCTGCCTCCAATGAGGTCAACTAGTCCTCACGATCCACCACTGACTCCTCCACCTTCTGGAGCGCCAAACTCTTGTGCCTCCAGCCTTGGCTCCACTCTCTCGATGGCCATCCTGATTGGCTCCTACAAAAGGTCCACCAATTGAAAGGTCCACTAATTGCTCGGTAGACCACTGGGCAGTCAATGACACCCCAGAGCCCGCCACCATCTTTCCCTCTGTCCCAGTTCGAAAGTCCTCCCGGCCAGACTGCTGCCCCTTGCTCGTTACACTCCTTGTCTAACAAACAATAAATTGGCCCAACCAGAGGAGAATTCCTGTCTCTCACTGCTCATGCACTTTGCACCAGCAAACACCCCCTATATTGGGTGAAAAGGACCAAATAATTCCACTTTGAGCGGGAGCCACCAAATGTATGATCACTCACTCCATGGCCGCCACCGGACGTTCCATGGCTGGTTATTTGTTAGAAATTTTAACCAGCGTCAGAATAATAATAATATTATTATTATATACAAGTGTGATTTTAAAAAACATTTCAATATGTAGTATCAAAAGACCGTTATAATGCAAGTTTAAACAATTAGCCAGTAACAATTTATGTAAAATCAGGCGGGTGACAATCCCTAAGGGTAATGCTGAAAGTGAAACAGAAAGGTTTAGGAAAAGATTGCACACATGCACTTGTTTCCCACTGCATGGATATGCACAATCTCGCTTTAGAAATACCCAGTCCAGTGCCAGACCAAAAACTGGTGGCTGCAATTATGGATTTTCACTACCCCCAATCTAGAATCCTCTGCCACCTAGAGATCAAGTGCAGCAGATACATGCCAATACCATACACCATCACAACATGGTCTTGCAATGCTGTTCCTTTGTTGTCAGAGTCAAAACCCTGGAACTCCCTCCTTAAAAGCACTGAGACTGTAGGTATAGAAAAAGGGCAGTGGTTCAAGACGTCGGTTCGCCACCATCACCTTCTCAAGAGCAACCAATATATAGATTTTTAAAATTCTTTGTGGGGTACGGGCGTCGCTGCCTATGCCAGCATTTGTTGCACATCCCCAACTGTCCTCCTTGCCCCATTTCAGAGTACTTTTGAGAGTCAAACACATTGTTGTGGATCTGGAGTCACATGTAGGCCAGACCAGGTAAGAACGGCAAATTTCCTTCCCTAAACGACATTAATGAACAAGATGGGTCTTTACGACAATCAGCAATGGCTTCATCATCATCAGACTTTTAATTCCAGATTTGTACTGAATTCAAATTTAACCATCTGCCATGGTGGGATTTGAAAACTCGGGTCTTGCCCTGGGTCTCTGGATTACTCGTCCAGTGACGATACCACTGTGCCATTGCCTTCCCCTATGCCAGCTTTGTCATCAATGCTTGCACCCAGAGAACTATTTCTTTAAAATTAACATCCCAAGATACTTGAAGAATGAATCCTTTTGATGCTGCCCAAATAACTGAGAATTTGTATGACTTGTTTTGCATATTTCTGCCGTGAAAACATCCTTACAAACCGTCTCTCCTTTCTCCATGTCTGAAATTCTTATCAATTACACACCATTTAACATTGCAAAAAATACAATGTGGTGCACAGTCACAGGTCACCTGCAAGCAATGGTGCTCTGTACTACCCACCCTGACCCCAATCTACTTTTTTTCTAAAAGAAAAATTAACGGTGGACTTTTAAGATGCTCAGGAACCAAATAAGTAAAGTTTATCATGTAAAATTAGGAGAATTGTAATGTTAGTATCTTTTGCTCAAGGTTCTAATCAGACTGTTAACAAGGATAATGCTGGTCTACTTGAACAATATTGTTGTAACCACGTACTGACTCAAATTTTGTTAATTGTAATTTATAAGATGCAACGTTACATAACTGCACACTTCAAATATTTAGAATAAAATTACAGGAAACATTTGCTCATGTCTGATTTCACTTCCTTTCTACCATTACATTCATGAGAATAAACTATGAATTGTTATGCATTCATTTTGCAAGTCTTGATCCGTACCATTTCCTGTCCTTAAACTTCCCATAAAGGTGCTTCACATTCCAAATCCCACAAGATCACATTTTATGCAAGTTGTAAGGTAGTAAAATGCCCCATGGCACTTCA
Source organism: Scyliorhinus torazame (assembly GCF_047496885.1). NCBI lineage: Eukaryota > Metazoa > Chordata > Chondrichthyes > Carcharhiniformes > Scyliorhinidae > Scyliorhinus > Scyliorhinus torazame. The sequence goes on from NC_092709.1 coordinate 334,391,701, forward strand.
CAAGAATGTTATCAGGCCAAAACCGAGACGAGGGGGAATTTGTGGAACGCTTTGGCGCAGAACGCTGTGGAGGCCAAATCACTGAGTGTCTTTAAGATAGAGATAGATAGGTTCTTGATTAATATGGGGATCAGAGGTTATGAGGAGAAGGCAGGAGAATGGGGATGAGAAAATATCAGCCATGATTGAATGGCAGAGCAGACTCGATGGGCATAATTCTGCTTCCATGTTTTATTGTCTAAAATTGAACACTAAGCCAATTAAGGAGCTGGCGGGGTAGATGGTCGAAGAGGTTGGTTTAAAGCAATATCCTCTGGGAGGAGAGTGGTATAGAGCCAGGGGGATTTAGGAAAACCTCCAGTGTTTGAGGCCTAGATAGGTGAAGGCTAATGGTGGCTTGAAGGAAATCCAGGATGCCCAAGAAGCTTTGAGGGGGCAAAATATATCCCAGAGGTTTGTAATGTTGATTTGGAGCAAGGCCGTGGATGCATTTGAACTCAGGATGAGAATTTAAAATTGAGGCAGTGATGGACTCGGAGCCAAAGTTATTCATTGGGCACTGGGATGAATGGGTCGTTTTGCTAGTTAGGATACAAACAGCAGAGATTTAGATGAACTCAGGTTTACAGAGAATGGAAGGTGAGAGGTTAGCCAAGAGAGAACTGGAATAGCTGAGTCTGGAGGTGGCAAAATAATAGATGAGGGTTTCAGCAACAGATGGGCCAAGGTAGAAGCAGAGAGAGGAGATGAAAGAAGGTGTTTTTGGAGAGGAGGAGGATAGTCGAAAAATTCAGCTCAGGGTCAAAAAGGACATCAAAGGTCCAGTCTGCAAATGTCTGAGGCTGAAACAAAGAAGGGGTTCACAATTGTGATTGCACTGTGGACTGTATGACCACAATAAAATGAACCCTTAACACTCTCCTCTCATGTCATAGTGGCAATGTACAGATCTACTGCATCGAGATTGCAACTACAAATTTATAAAAAACGTTCCTCTTCAGTGCTTCTGCTTTTTGTTCACAGGAAACAAAGTAAATGCAAGAAATCTCTGGTGCCAACACCACAGAATTCTTACATTTGAAATACAATTAGCCCAGAAATTCCAACTGGGTTGTGGTGTGGCTTAAAATGAGGTTGCATGGGAATTCTGCCCCGGAAAGAGAACCCCGTCTCAAAACCTGGGGACCCAGCTCATATACATAAAAGTTGCAGGTCGCCGTATCACTTTACAGCATTGGACAATGGTTCTGAGGGAGTGGGCAGGGCAGGTGTGTCCAGAGAGGGAAATTTGAATCAGCACTGTTGCAGAAATGAAGATTATGGGGTTAGATTTTCCATCCATAAGGTGTGAAAAGCTGATGCACTACTGAACAACCACCAAGTAGGCACCTGAGGCAATTCGGTTTCCATTTCAGCACACAAGTCTCATTATCAGGGTGGAAGTGGTGGTTGTTGGGGTGGAAAATAGAAGGAAACTGATGCGGATCCCATTTCCGAGTATCTGGCTCTTTCCACCCATGTGAAAAAGTCCTGGTAAGGGCTAACCCTCTCGATCATGATATCACAGTTAACAGGAGAAACCTAGGTGGGACCAAAGAGCTATTACCCAACAACTAATTAATTCAGAGAAACTGATTAGCATTAGGAATGTGGACACATTTATCAGCAGGCTAAGCAGAGCAAGCAGAAATAAATTGCTTCCACTGGTGGAAGATTTGAGAACCAGAGGACAAGGTGAACGGCAACTTGAGGGAAAAAAACTTTTTTTTAGAGCATTAAGTGGTTAGGATCTGGAATACACTGCTTAAGAACATAGTGGAGGAATGGATTTCAAAAGGGGATTGGGTAATTACCTGATAATCACAGATTATCATAGAATTTACAGTGTAGAAGGAGGCCATTCAGCCCATTGAGTCTGCACCGGCTCTTGAAAAGAGCACCCTACCCAAGGTCAACACCTCCACCCTATCCCCATAACCCAATAACCCCATCCAACACTAAGGGCAATTTTGGACACTAAGGGCAATTTAGCATGGCCAATCCACCTAACCTGCACATCTTTGGACTGTGGGAGCAAACCGGAGGAAACCCACGCACACACGGGGAGAACGTGCAGACTCCGCACAGACAGCGACCCAAGCCGGAATCAAACTTGGGACCCTGGAGCTGTGGAGCAATTGTGCTATCCACAATGCTACCATGCTGCCCTGATAAAGAACTTGTCAGAGTGGGACTCGCTCTTGCAGTGAGCCGGCACAGGCACTATGGGCCGAATGGCCTCCTTCTGTGCCGTAACTGCTCTATGATTCCACCTTAATTTAGCAGCATGACAGAATTCTGCTTTACAGCCACACCATTGTCACCCCCACCTTTAGTTCTGAAATACTGGCCATGTCTTCAAACTGTTGTCCAGAAAATGCTGCACCTTGAATAGGAGCATTGTCCCCAGGTTTGAGGACAGGGTTCCCTCTCTGTGGGAGAATTTCCATGCGGCATCACTTTTAGTCACACCACTGTTGGAATTTCTGGGCTAATTTTGTTTCAAATGTAAAAATTCTGTGGTATTGGCACAAGAGATTTTGTGCATCTACTTTATTTCCTGCAAATTAAAAGCAGAAGCATTGAAGAGGGAAGGATTTTTTCAATTAAACATTTACAATCTTCCCTCCTGCAGAGGCCATGTGAAACTCAAGACATTCCAATTTACTCAGTCCTTGGATGGTATTTGACATGCTGCCACACAATATAAAACTACATGACCTTTACCAGTTTTCCGATCCACCTTGCAACAGTTATAGGAAAATCTAAAACTATTGCAATGAAAAATTAAAAGCATGCCATTACCAAATACTCATCAAATACAGAAATATACATGAACCACAAATATCGTTCCCCATTGCCTCTCATTCTTATGGTTAAGTTAAAAGCTCTCCTGTGAACTTTCCTGCACACAATCAGTTTCAAACAGATGATATTGTGCGTGCGTTTGCTTTTTGCATCCTTTGTAGATAGTCCTTTCCAAGACTTCAAAACTATGGAACCACCTACCCTTTGGAGCCTTTCCTTTTTCACCTACATGCTAAAGGCTTTTCAAACCCCACCTTGCCACCAATTGAATTGTGACAAGCTGATTAATCTCATCTTCATTCTTTTTTTTTTTTTACTTCTGCTGGCTTCACGGACCGGGAGAACACAAGTATGATAAATGAAAATTGCAAGTGAAACTAGGAAAGAACTCCATTCCAAACTGTTGTTAGCTGTGTAACTGCATCTGGGATAAAAGGGGTAAAGGAACAAACAGGAAAAAAGAATTTGGAGATTGAACCACATCAACACCCACCAAGCATGAAAGAAATGTTGCAGGCTGCAAAATTGTTGGGAATGAAGGAAGGAATGCAAGCATTTTGATAATGAGTCATGCAAAATTTGTCTTTTATATTTCTTTAATCTTTCTAAAATGTGCACTGTTCAAACAAGCAGATGTTCTATCTATGAGTAATATGCTCTAATGTACATTCAAGCAGGAATGATAGTCTGCTGGCAGGTTGATAAGTGCACTCTATGGAGTTTGCATGTTCTCCCCGTGTGCGCGTGGGTTTCATCCGGGTGCTCCGGTTTCCTCCCACGGTCCAAAGATGTGCAGGTTAGGTGGTTTGGCCATGCTAAATTTTCCCTTAGTATCCCAAGATGTGCAGGTTAGGTGGGGTTACAGGGATAGGGCAGGGGATTTATTTCAAATGGTGGGATGAGGGCCAGGAGAGAAGATACTTCAATGTGCTACATGTATCCAAGACATTGTTGATCCAGCTAAAAAAAAATACATATCACAGTTCAGATTTAAATGCCTTTATTTTTGGAGACATTTCACCGACAATGGAAAAATAATTATTGAGTTATGCATAGATGGAGAAAAGAAAACACGACAAAATTGCTGAATAATGGAACTCCGAATAATATTTTTAAATTAAAAAAAACGATTCTTACCTATTACCATCGCAGCAATTGTTAACATCTCATTCACACAATCAAATTCACAGGATGCAAGAAGAGCTTTGGCTAATTGAGGGTCCAGGGGGAATTCAGACATAATAATTCCAACTTCAGACAGGTTCCCATCATCATCCAGAGCAGCCAAATAATCAAGATCCTCCAGTGCCTGCATCAGTGCCTCGGGCTGAGGGAAGATGGATAGATATTACCACTTTTTGTTTTCTTTGCCTTATTATGGATGTCATGTGGAGGGAATTGCAGCTGAAGGGTCTCTCAAAACTAAAGCTAGTGGCTGCCGAGCACACAGCTAGTTATACTCAAAGTATGATGCAAACACATGAATCACATTTTTCTCAGAACTGAATGTGCAGCGCAACCATCCAAGTGAAATAATGATTTGTTGGGTTCCGTATTTGTTATTCATTAACAGCACGAAAGGAAGACTTGACATAAGACTTAGAGGAATTTGATTTCTCAGCTGACCATTAAGATTTTACAGTTTACCTTGCTCAAATGATTTGCAATTTCATAGAATTAGATAGGGCAAACCAGTTAGTCTCATTTCCTATTAGCCTTTCTTCCCCAAACATTTAACAACCTCCCTTTTTTAAAGCTCTTACAGATTTTCTATCTCAGAAAGCATCGGATGCTCAGTCACTGAATATATTCAAGACAGAAATCAATAGATTCTTGCCGGAAAATCTCAACAGGTCTGGCAGCATCTGTGAACAGACAAACAAACTTAACTTTTCCAGTCCAATCACGGCACTGAGGACCCGGGTTCGATCCTGGCCCCCGGGCCACTGTCCGTGTGGAGTTTGTACATTCTCCCAGTGTCTGCATGGGTCTCACCCTCACACCCCAAAGATGTGCAGGGTAGGTTGATTTGCCACACTAAATTGCCCCTAAATTGGAAAAAAAAGGAATTGGGTACTCTAAATGTATAAGAAAAACTTTTCTAGTTCAATATGACTTTTTCTTTACTGGGTCCATCTAAGAAACCAGACTGTCCCATATCTGCAATATCCAGCGTCTTCAGCATAAACCCGTTTCAAACATAGGGGGCGAGATGGTGGAGTAGTAGTAATCCAGAGGCCCACACTAATGCTCTGGGAACATGGGTTCAAATCCCACCAAGACAGCTGGGGGAATTTAAATTCAATTGATAAAAATCTACAAGCGAGTCTCAGTATCGGCGACCATGAAACTATCAGTGATTGCTGCAGAAACCATCCGGCTCACTAATGCCTTTTAAGTAAGGAAGTCTGCCGTCCTTATCCTGGTCTGACCTACATGCGACTCCAGATCCACAGCAACGTAGCTGACTCTTAACTGTCCTCTGAATTAGCTTAGCAAACCACTCAGTTCAAGGGCAATTAAGAGTCGGGTAATAAACACTCGTCTTGACAGTGACACCCACATCCCATGAAATAATACATTTTTAAAAACTGCAGTGTTCTGAAGAACAGTCATTTTGCTCTGCAAAAGATAAATCTGTTTCTCTCTCCTCAGATGCTATTAGACTTGAGTTATACCAGCCCTTTGTTTTTATTTCAGACTTCCAGTATCACGGTATTTTACTTTTATATCAATTGATTATTGTACATTCAGGAAATAAAAGGGTAATGGAATATTGCGGGAAGGTGGAGTTAAGGTAGATGATCAGTTATGATTGTATCTCATGATGGGAGGTTCAAAAGGCAAATGATCTATTCCTGCCCCTATACAAAATGACTGAGGACTCAAGTAGAGGGGTACATCTCAAAACTAAGTTAATTTCAATAATTTTATGGAACTAGATTTTTCACATAACTGGATATTCAAGGCCATCGTGCACATCATACAAACTGCTGTGTTGCTTTTACCTGGCCGATCCAAGAAGTCACATTGTCCCATATCTGCAATATCTAGCCTCTTCAGCAGAAGCACCAGGTGACTGAGGTTTGTTTCTGACACTCGAGGTGGTGGAACATCTGGCATCTCATTATGGAATGCTTCGGAGTACAAGCGGAAGCACTTCCCTAAAAAGCCAAAGATACAATGTTAAACAGCTCTCTTAAAAGCCCTGTTTCCTCGTCTTGCTGTTGCAAAATATTCCACAACATCCCCACCACGGCACTTCCAGGCAATACATCTTACATGTCTCAGTTATCCAGAGTAAAGAGCCCAGACTTCTATAGCTTACTCAAAATCATACTCTTGACTACAAGGCTCAGGATCATGTTCCTTCTCATCACCACTTCCAATCTCTTGGTAACCTGGAATGACTTCTTGGCTCTGCAAACTGTTGCTTGGCAATGTGTGGTCATGTTTAGCGCTGAGTCTAATAAGTTTCAAATTCTCTTTCCATTTCATTTGAGCTATTTTAATACCAGAGATCAGGGATGTTTCTTATTTTTCCATCCAATTGGCAATGTTTTGCACTTGCCTGCAATAAAGTCCACTTATTAAAACTAGAAACAGGATGTTCTATTGCATAGTCCTGTTTAATCAGGGCCTTGTAATTTTATCTGAGAGAGATACCGGCCAATGGAATTCCCTAGCCTAAATGAGCGAGCCAGCCATCCCAGATCTTGCACTGGGATTATATATGCTGCAAATGCCATTCTCTTGCCACTTCCTCATGTTTCTGTCCAAACGGTGCGTCGCTCCAACACACGGCTACTTAATGGTGGTCACTGTGGCTGGTAAATGGAAATTCCAATAGCCTCTCCTTCTCGTCCCATCCTTGATTTCAAAATTAACTCCTGAAGGACCTTCTTTTTAACTGAAAAAACTGTCCCCAGAATGTGGAAATGCTGCATTTGCCCACCATCCATTGTTGCCCTGACTGTATGGTTTGCTCGACCACTTCAGGGAGAGCAAAGAGTCAACTATATAGTGTGTGATCAAATTCAGATGCAGGATAGACTGATTATACGTGGCCGGTTCCTTTCACTGAAGGATAATTAGTGAAACAGTTGGCTGTTTATGGCCATCTGACAGTTTGCAGTCATATAGGTTTTTTCTGGTGCTAGTCCAAATATTATTTACCAAATTTATTGAATTTAGTTCCATAACTTATCATGTTGGGATTCAAACTCTCAATCCCTGCATTTGCTTTTGACTCATTTCCCCTTCCGTCTCGGAATTCTGTCACAATCCACTGTCCAGTAAAGAGCTTAGTCACAGTCCTCTTAATAAGTGATCAATGAATTTAAGTTATTACTGAATACAACACCCTCAACGAAGCAATTTTCAATAAAGAGCATTGAGTCAAAGATATTTTCTTTCGTATATAATTATTGATAAATCATTGACAAATGTTTACTGTAAATCATGCTGTCATGTAATTTCACTTTTTTCAATTCTCATATGAGTGGAGTCAGACCACAAACAAAGAGGAGGTTTTTTTCAAACTTGTTTAAAAAAAATAAAAATAAAATCAAGATACTTTAATCTGAAAAGATGGGCACTAACCACTATTTTCAAAACTACTTTATTTGTGGCTAAATAATAAGAAGTGGAAGCAGAAGTGTTTTTCCAATGAGCCTTTCAAACTTTTTAAATAATCATTCCATACTTTTGTAATGACATTTGAATGCATCAGACATTAGCTAATCAGAGGCATAAATGCCTGGCAATGTATGTTGTGGTAAACAGACACCTACCAACTTCCCTTCGATTTCTAATGTGCTGCTCTCCAGCCTCAGGGCTGGAAGCTTACGCTCATAGTTTTTCTTGCTTTTTTTCATTTAAGCATATTAATGTGATGAAAGGCTACTCCAGTGTACATTGCACGTAGGAACATCAAATTTGCAAGATGAAAAAAAGACTGTGGCTCAGCTGTTTCACTTTCCACCAAGCCGGTAGTCACATAACACAAAGATAATGAAGTCATTGGTTAAATTGTAGAAACCAATCTCCATCGATTACAAAAGACCCAAGGCAGGAGGCAAGGAAAACTCCAGTGATGAAAAACGTAGTTCCAAAGCCACCTGTTCCTCCCAAGCATGCTACCTCACTGCATGTCATGTCCCGAATGAAAGTACATTATAACTATAGGCACAAAAGGCCGAGGAAAATGGACTGTAAGGTTAATAACGTAGTTGTGTCACAGTGAACAAGTAGCTGAGAGTTGACCTTGGTTACTTCCATGCTGGCACACCATTTGCACCCGACCCAGCCCATTCCAGACTCTTCAGACAGAGCACCGAGACATGTCTTAGTGTTGGTGAACAGATGTTTATTGTGATATATACAAGTATTGTGCCCAGCCCTTATTGTTACCCTATGTGCTTCACACAAACAATAGTTGTGTTTAACTTTCTAGCCTTGCGTGCCCCAAAGCTCCTTCTCGGTGGATCCCCAAGTGCTAGGTCAAAAAGGGAGGCAGCCTCCTGCGATCCCGCCCTGTGACCTGGGTCTCCTTTGGCAGCCCGTCCTCTGAAGCAATCGGGCCCCCAGATGTCACAGGTGGCATGGTGCCACCCTGTGCCACCCTCCGGGACCATGCGAGTTCCCTATGTGTCTAGTTCAGATCAGCCAGCGGCAGGCCAAAGGTCTTGACTCCCGCAGTCATGGCCCGTTGTGATTGGGCCACGCACTGGAGGGCCGCAGAAATGTCCATGTAGCCCTGATACATGGCTGCCTGTGACATGGTCATCCTCTCCTGTGCCTTAGCCACCGCCCGAACACTGTGCCCCAGGCCTTGGACATCATGCCGCATGGCCGATATCGTCATACCCAAGGCCTCCGCCGCGGACGCCACGGCACACGTGGAAGGGGGTCATCATTGCTGGTTCACTTGGTTCCCCGATGCCAACTTCTGCCATGGCGACTGTCTGCTCTCCGACCCCACTGACCAGGTCAAACGCTCTCTGCTCTGTGATGGCCGCAGGTCCAGCGGACCACCTCCGGTCGTCACCCGCTCCCGGCGGTTGTGGGCCGCATTCGCCTGGGACAGATATTGCACAGTGTAAGACACTCAAGGCGCAGGGAGCACAAGGGGTCCACGGCTACTGGCCTGTGTGTAGGGCACCCGGCCATTGCGATCTGTATGGTTGTTGGCATGTGGTGCCGGGTGGGGTGCATGCAGACTGCCAGTGGTGGGGTTCGATCACTCTCTGGGGGGAGGGATGTGAGACAGGGGTTGGTGCCAGGGGCACAGTGATGACGACTCATCCTGGCAACCCTGAGGAGGTCGCGCAGCTTCTCCTTGCATTGCTGGTCGGCCCTGGTGGTGGGATCATGACGCTCACGGCCTCTGCCACCTGCGCCCAGGCCCAATTGATGTCTATGGGCAGCAGCCTCCTTCCTACCCTGGGAAGCAGGGTTTTATGCCTCCCCTCCATGGCATCCAAGAGGGTCTCCAGCTTGGCGTCAGCGAAACTCGGTGCGGGAATGAGAATGTGTGGGGACTGGAGTGGCATATGCGGCTGCAGCTCGTCAGCCTCTCGAGTGTCAATCCCGACTCGGCGAATCACACACCAGCATTATTTGGAATTGCACTAGTTCCATATGGTGCCGGTGCTAGCCCTTTATGAAGTCCTGAATCACTCCGGGACTGGCACTGCTATCAAGATCATGGAACACTACCGATTCAATCCCGGCATCAACACTTACTGAAATGAAATGAAATGAAAATCGCTTATTGTCACAAGAAGGCTTCAAATGAAGTTACTGTGAAAAGCCCCTAGTCGCCACATTCCGGCGCCTGTTCGGGGAGGCTGTTACGGGAATCGAACCATGCTGCTGGCCTGCCTTGGTCTGCTTTCAAAGCCAGCGATTTAGCCCTGTGCTAAACAGCCCCTCAGAATCCAGCCCTACAGGTTTAAAAGGCACAATGAGTTTCAGCAGGCGGTAAGCTGAGGCTGCGATGGCATCAGGCAATGTTATTTAGGTGGAAATAAGTGGTCTTAGTGACGACATGGATGTGCCCAGAAGCTCACCTCACATTATTTTTACTTTGAATAACGTGAGATTGTTGGAAATTAACATTTATCCTGGCAGTTTTTAAGAATTGTGCAAACAGGCTCCACAATGCAGTCAATAGTGCATTTAATCACCTTGTTGTGCAGAAGTACAATCAATAAGCAAACACCAACAGTCTACCGTCTATCAAACTGTCATGCAATCAAAATCAATTGTTATCTTATCAGTGCTGCATTAGTAATACATGATCAACCAAAAAAGCTTCACTTTGTCACATCTTTCCTGGAGAGAATTGTGCTACTGGGGACAGGCTGAGAAGGGAAAAGACAGAGGCCGAAAACAGGAACTACCAAATAAGGCCCTGGCTGGGAATCGATATTGGCCGTCTGCAAGAACACTCAAGTCAACACATAAACTCCTTAGCGTTATTTGGAACTTTGTGATTACCCACTTAACAGTATTTATCATGTTTACACATACTTGGAAGTGCATGGTAAGATAGGACTGAGTCAACACGGCTTTGTCAAAGGGAGGTCATATCTGACAAATCCGTTAAGAGCTCTTTGAGGAAGTAACAAGGATGTTAGACAAAGGAAAACCAGTGGACGTGAATTATTTCGATTTCCAGAAGGCCTTTGACAAGGTGCCGCATAGGAGACTGTTAAATAAGTTAAGAGCCTATGGTATTCAGGGTAAGATCCTGGGATGGATAGAAGATTGGCAGACTGGCAGAAGGCAGAGTGTGGATAAAGGGTTTTTTTTCAGGGTGGCAGCCGGTGGCTAGTGGTGTGCCTCAGGGGTCTGTGCTGGGACCACAACTTTTCACAATATACATTAACGATCTGGAAGAAGGTACTGAAGGCACTGTTGCTAAGTTTGCAGATGATACAAAGATCTGTAGAGGAACAGGTAGTATTGAGGAAGCAAGGGGGCTGCAGAAGGACTTAGACAAGCTAGGAGAGTGGGCAATGAAGTGGCAAATGAAATACAATGTGAAAAAGTGTGAGGTTATGCACTTTGGAAGGAGGAATTTAGGCATAGACTATTTTCTAAATGTGGAAATGCTTAGGAAATCAGAAGCACAAAGGGACTTGGGAGTCCTTGTTCACAATTCTCTTAAGGTTAACGTGCAGGTTCAATCGGCAGTTAAGAAGGCAAATGCAATGTTGGTATTCATGTCAAGAGGGCCAGAATACAAGGCCAGGGATGTACTTCTGAGGCTGTATAAGGTTCTGGTCAGACCCCATTTGGAGTATTGTGAGCAGTTTTGGGCCCTGTATCTAAGGAAAGATGTGCTGGCCTTGGAAAGGGTCCAGAGGAGGTTCACAAGAATGCTCCCTGGAATGAAGAACTTGTCGTACGAGGAACGGTTGAGGACTCTGGGTCTGTACTCGGAGTTTAGAAGGATGAGGGGGCATCTTATTGAAACTTACAGGATATTGCGAGGCCTGGATCGAGTGGACGTGGAGAGGATGTTTCCACTTGTCGGAAAAACTAGAACCAGAGGACAGCATCTCAGACTAAAGGGGCGATCCTTTAAAACAGAGATGAGGAGGAATTTCTTCAGCCAGAATCTGTGGAACTCTTTGCCGCATAAGGCTGTTGATGTCAAATCACTGAGTGTCTTTAAGACAGAGATAGATAGATTCTTGATTCGTAAGGGGATCAGGGCTTATGGGGAGAAGGCAGGAGAATGGGGATGAGAAAATATAAGCCATGATTGAATGGCGGAGCAGACTCGATGGGCCGAGTGGCCTAATTCTGCTCCTATGTCTTATGGTCTTACACAAAAGACCATGCTTTGAATATGTAACTTTGAGACAGTAGTAATCAACTTTGTAGCAGGACAAACGATGAACAGAGGCCATCAGGTTCCATAATGGTCTAATAACTGGTCAGAAGAGTGTTTCAGAGGACAATTGTCCTTGATTGAATCACCCTGGTTGAACAGAGTATCCACAGTCTTGATTGAACAATAGAACGCAGGCCAGGTGTGTGTGTGTGTGTGTGTGTGTATCCTGACTCAGCGCTAGCAGAACCTGGATAAAAGGAGGAACATCAGAACACATTGTCAGTGACAACCTGGGAACCCCCAGGAGCAACTATCACAGAAGAGGAACCCCTGAGTTTGGAGCTGAGCAGATGATATCCACACCGAGTGATTGTAGCCTGGCCAGCTTTCTTCACCATGGCAGATAATACCTAGAGCTCAGCTGTGAGTCTAAGTCATATTCTGCGTAATTGTAATTTTGAAGATTGTAGTACCCAAATAAAATAGTTACAGTATAGAGTGTGTGTTTTCTTATGTCTTTTCTCAGTCAACACTATTCAGAGGAATCCGAAAATATTCCTAAATGATGTTGCTAAACATAATTTTGATTGGCTGTACAAGTGAGTCAAAAAAAAACAAAGAAAAAGTACAACTGTGCCAGTCCAGAATAGATCTTGGATGCTCCACAAGCATTACCTTGAACTGATCTTCGACATTTTACTCGCCAGCATTTCTTACCTGGGCAGGTGTGGCCTAATCTCTGCCACCTCAGCTCAGCCTGGCTCTTGCTAATTGGCTGAATGACCTGCGAATCAGCCCGAATGCGAGGATTGTATACCTGGGGAAAAAAATGCCTAGTGAATACAGTTTAACAATAAAGTTAATAGAGATCGATGAACATGAACTGTACAAGTTTAATGAAGCAGTAGTATTTTGTTTATTGATTAGCACACTCCTAAATTTAACATGCGAGACAGCCTATGTGCCTTTGGGGGGGAAATAAACTAAGAATGCATTTTTCTGAAATAGGACTTTTAGTAAAGCAACTGAATTTCAGTAACTGATCTATTTAACACGTTGCCTGGGAGATAAACAGCAGGAAAAGTGGTCAACAAGATGTTTATGGTTCTTGTTTCAAGCAGAGTTTAGTTTGGAATAATCTGGCTGTGGAGCAAGGAACATTTCTACTGCAGGATTCAGTGGAAATTCTGAATGCTGGCTAAAAGCATTTAAAACTATTGTTAACTAATGACAATGAGTTGGACTTCTGGTTTACGAGCTAGGAAGAGAAAGAGAGAAAGTTTTAGATATAAGACTCCTGTGTTAAAAAACATTATAAGCAAGATAATTTTGACTTGTGGTGGCTACGCTAAAAACACTATGTGAGTCTACAATCATGGGATAGTTTGAGGTGATTTGAAAGGACGACATTGCGTAAATTATGCAGAAGGCCCAAGAAACGCCAGCCCTAAAATGAATATTTGAAACAGGATTCAGGCCAATTTCTGAGAGTTTTGGGGGGGGGGGGGTGTCAAGTCTGGAAAGAGGGGCAGCAGAGTGGCGCAGTGGGTTAGCCCTGCTGTCTCAAGGCGCCGAGGTCCCAGGTTCGATCCTGGCTCTGGGTCATTGTCTGTGTGGAGTTTGCACATTCTCCCCGTGTTTGCGTGGGTTTCGCCCCCACAACCCAAAAGATGTGCAGGGTAGGTGGATTGGCCACACTAAATTGCCCCTTAATTGGAAAAAATAAATTGTGTACTCTAAATTTCTAAAAAAAAAGTGTGGAAAGAAAGTTAAGAAGTTAGGTTTTGGAATAGAACTAACATTCATTATACTTTTAACATCGTTAATGCAACTGCGGATTCATGTTCTTTTGATTTTCATGTAATAAAATTATTTCCTTTTAAACTGTGAACCTTGTGGCTTCATTCTTTTAGTAAATAACTAGGTTTTTTGATTTCCCCAAAAAACATTACTGGTCTCTACTGAGATCATAACAAATGGCTTACAATTTTAAAAAGAGGCTGCGTGAGCACATCCATAACAAGCATCATGATTTGAGATGGCCTAAGTCGTGAATGAGTGACACAATTTCAAGATCAGTTAAATCGGAGTTTATAAAAACTTTTTCGATTTAGAACTGTTAATATAAGAGTTGAATTTTAAAATGTGATTATTGTGGCTTAGTCAATTAATTGCTACATTTATGAAGGGATTAAATCTAGATGCCAACAGAAATTCAAGTTCCAAAGACAACTCCTTCATTTGCAGATGAATAAACCGCACCAGATATTTGACTATTTGTAAACATAATTAAATCAGGAAAGGTACTCAAACTGAAACCATTCTTAATGAAGTGAAGGAACTAGGAATATGGAGACAAACAAGTTTCATTGACACAATTTACAGGATACTGTACTGACTGTTATCATTGTGTTTTGCACGCGAGGGGTGTGCCCTCCAATTACAGCAAACGTACTGTAATTACGAAGCTCTAATTTAAAACACTTGCTTTACCTGGAGGTTTAAAAACTTAACATCCCACTTACTTGATTCACTCCATTATCACACACAAATATTAGATATAGTGGAGGGAAAAAAAATCCAATATAATTGCTGAAAAATAGATATGTTGTCAAAGCTTGTGCTTGACATGATAGCTTGGAAAGAAATTACCAACAGGGAACAACAATTTACACTGCATGAGAAGAGTGCGGTGATTGCTTGGCAAATGGATACTGATTGGTAGAGATGTTGGCAGCATGGAACAGTTAACTGCACAGCTTTAAGGTAATAAAGAGTTGTATCTTGAAAGTGAGAGAGTAACTCTCTCCAACCTGTTCCAACTTCAAGTTCATCTGAGAAACAACCTCTTGGACAGTTGACAACAAAATGTTTCTCAGTTTACTGAAAATATTCTGCTTCACAATGCCTTCACATCAGCCAAAGCATCAACTCACCTGACAATTACAGGCCTGCACGAAAAAGACATAGACAATGATTGGATGGCACAGTGGCTAGCATTGTTGCCTCACAGCACCAAGCATTGCTGCCTCAAAGCACCAGGGTCCCAGGTTCAATTCCTGCCTTGGGTGATTGTGTGGAGTTTGCACATTCTCCCAGTATCTAATTGGGTTTCCTCCAGATGGTCTGGTTTCCTGCCACAGTCCAAAGATGTGCAGGTTAAGCGAATTGGCCATGCTGAATTGCCCCGATGTGCAGGTTAACTGGGGTTATGGTGATAGTACGGGGGAATGGGCTTAGGTAGGGTGCTCTTTCAGAGGGTCAGTGCAGACTCGATAGACCGAATGGCCTTCTTCTACACTGTAGGGATTCTCAGAGAATCATATTCATAAATCATAAGAGTCATTTGATAGTGCAGAGCTTGAGTACTGTTGAAAAAAAGAGACTTGCTATCAAAGCTTTTTAGCTTGTGCCCACGGTAGCACAGTGGTTAGCACTGCTGTTTCACAGCTCCAAGGTCCCAGGTTCAATTCCCGGCTTGGGTCACTGTCTGTGTGGAGTCTCCACGTTCCCCCGTGTCTGCGTGGGTTTCCTCGCAGTCAAAAGGTGGGCAGGTTGGTGGATTGACAGTGCTAAATTGCCTTTAATGTCCAAAAAGGGTAGGTGGGGTTACTGGGATGTGGCAGGGGTGGGGGCTTAGGTGAGGTCTTCTTTCCAAGTGCCGGTGCAGAATCAATGGGCCGAATGGCCTCTCTGCACTGTAAATGCTATGATTCCCACCTTTGTTAAGACCATAAGACCAAGGAACAGAATTAGGCCACTCGGCCCATCGAGTCTGCTCTGCCATTCAATCATGGCTGATATTTTCTCATCCCCATTCTCCTGCCTTCTTCCCATAACCACTGATCCCCTTATTAATCAAGAACCTAGTTATCTTGGTTTTAAAGACACTCAGTGATTTGGCCTCCACAGCCTCCTGCTGTAAAGAGTTGCACAGATTCACCACCCTCTGGCTGAAGAAATTCCTCATCTCATCTCAGTTTTGAAAGATTGTCCCTTCAGTCTGAGGCTTCACCCTCAGGTTCTAATTTTTCTTACAAGTGGAAACATCCTCTCTTAAGTCCACCCTTCTAGGCCTCTCGGTATCCTGTAAGTTTCAATAAGATCCACCCTCATCCTTCTAAACTCCAACGACTACAGACCTAGTGTCCTCAATCGTTTCTCATGTGACAAGCTCTTCATTCAAGGGATCGTTCTTGCAAATCTCCTATGGACCCTTTCCAAGACCAGCACATCTTTCCTTATAAACGGGGCCCAAAACTGTTCACAATTCTCCAGATGGGGTCTGACCAGAGCCTTATACAGCCTCAGAAGTACATCTCTGCTCTTGTATTCTGGCCCCCTCGACATGAATGCTAACATTGCATTTGCCTTCCTAACTGCTGACTGAATCTGCACGTTGACCTTAAGAAAATCTTGAACTAGAACTCCTAAATCCCTCTGTGCTTCTGATTTCCCAAACCTTTTCCCATTTAGAAAATGTCTACCTCCATTCTTCCGACCAAAGTGCATAACCTCACACTTTTCCACATTGTATTCCATTTACCACTTCTTTGCCCACTCTCCGAGCCTGTCCAAGTCCTTCGGCAGCCCCCCTGCTTCCTCAATACTACCTGTACCTCTGCACCTCTTTTTATCATCTGCAAAAATGAGTGCTGTCATTTCCTACTTCCAGATCGTTGAAATATGTGAAGGTATGGTCAAAACACCGACCCGAGGCACACCACTAGTCACCAGCTGCCATCCTGACCCCTTTATCCCCACTCTCTGCCTGTCAACCAATCCTCTATCCATGCCAGTATCCCTTAACACCATGGGCTCTGAACTTATTTAACAGGCCCCTATAGGCACCTCGTCAAAGGCCTTCTGGAAATCTAATTATCATGTCCACTAGTTCACCTTTGTCTAACTTCCGTGTTACGTCCTCATAGAATTCTAACAGATTTGTCAGACATGACCTCCCCTTGATGAAGCCCTGCTGACTCAGTCCTATTTTATCATGCACTTCCAAGTACTCCACAATCTCATCTTTAATAATGGATTCTAAAATCTTACCAATGACCCAAGTCAGGCTAACCGGCCTATAATTTCCCATCTTCTGCCTCTCTCTTCTTAAATAGGGGTGTTACATTAGCAATTTTCTAGTCCTCTGGGACCCTCCCTGCTCTCCAGTAATTCCTGAAAGATCACCACAAATGCCTCCACAATCACCTCCGCTATCTCCTTCAGAACCCTGGGGTGTAATCCATCTGGTCCAGATGATTTATACACCTTCAGGCCTTTCCGTTTCTCCAGAACATTCTCCTTAATGATTGCGACTACACTCACCTCTGCCATTTTTCTGGTCCTATTACTACTTCTCCAGCCTCATTTTCTAGTGGTCCAATGTTCATTCTTGCCTCTCTCTTACCTTTTATACATTGAAAAAATAACTCTGGGCTATCTTCTTTTATATTACTAGCTAGCTTACACTCGTATTTCATTTTATGAATTTTTAGTTGTACTCTGCTCGCTTTTAAAGGTTTTTAAAGACTGCCTCTGGCTTCCCATTCATCATCGTGGGAGTGGAAGTGGCTGCTGGGAGGTAAGTCAGCCTTTAAAAGCACTTGTCTTTGCAGGGGCAGGCCAGTCGATTTCGGCGTGAGAACAGCTGGTGAGTCAGTTTCAGCGGGAGCATTGCGGAAGTGGCTGCTGGGAGGTAAGTCAACCTTTAAAAGCACTTGTCTTTGCAGGGGCAGGCCAGTCGATTTCGGCGTGAGAACAGCTGGTGAGTCAGTTTCAGCGGGAGCATTGCGGAAGTGGCTGCTGGGAGGTAAGTCAACCTTTAAAAGCACTTGTCTTTGCAGGGGCAGGCCAGTCGATTTCGGCGGGAGAACAGCTGGTGAGTCAGTTTCAGCGGGAGCATTGCGGAAGTGGCTGCTGGGAGGTAAGTCAACCTTTAAAAGCACTTGTCTTTGCAGGGGCAGGCCAGTCGATTTCGGCGGGAGTGGAGCTGGCTGGTTAGTCAATTTCAGCAGGAGCTGAGAATTTTTCTTTTTTTTTAAAAATTAGTTTTTTAGGCGGGAACAAGAAGTCGACCCGCGGACGTCTGGGAAGACCCTCACCAATAAATTCTGGTGGAGAGGAAACCCGAGACACTACACGTGTAGTGTCTCCCACCCGCCCTCCTCCTCTAACCTAATAATAAAACCCATTGGTCTGAGGTAAGTACCATATTTTATTATATTATTATTATTTTTTATAAAAATTTAATTTAGTTGTTAGCCAGACCTTGGTAGAAAGTAAGAGGAATGGCAGGGAAGGGAGTGCAATGTTCCTCCTGCAGGATGTTTGAGGTGAGGGATGCAGTTAGTGTCCCTGCTGATTTTTCCTGCAGGAAGTGCTGCCATCTCCAGCTCCTCCAAGACCGAGTTAGGGAACTGGAGCTGGAGTTGGAAGAACTTCGGATCATTCGGGAGGCAGAAGGGGTCATAGATAGCAGCTTCAGGGAATTAGTTACACCAAAGATTGGAGATAGGTGGGTAACTGTAAGAGGGACTGGGAAAAAGCAGTCAGTGCAGGGATCCCCTGCGGTCGTTCCCCTGAGAAACAAGTATACCGCTTTGGATACTTGTGGGGGGGGGGGGGGGGGGGCTTACCAGGGGTAAGCCATGGGGTGCGGGCCTCTGGCACGGAGTCTGTCCCTGTTGCTCAGAAGGGAAGGGGGGAGAGGAGCAGAGCATTAGTAATTGGGGACTCTATAGTCAGGGGCACAGATAGGAGATTTTGTGGGAGCGTGAGAGACTCACGTTTGGTATGTTGCCTCCCAGGTGCAAGGGTACGTGATGTCTCGGATCGTGTTTTCCGGGTCCTTAGGGGGGAGGGGGAGCAGCCCCAAGTCGTGGTCCACATTGGCACTAACGACATAGGTAGGAAAGGGGACAAGGATGTCAGGCAGGCATTCAGGGAGCTAGGATGGAAGCTCAGAACTAGAACAAACAGAGTTGTTATCTCTGGGTTGTTGCCCGTGCCACGTGATAGTGAGATGAGGAATAGGGAGAGAGAGCATTTAAACACGTGGCTACAGGGATGGTGCAGGCGGGAGAGATTCAGATTTCTGGATAACTGGGGCTCTTTCTGGGGAAGGTGGGACCTCTACAGACAGGATGGTCTACACCTGAACCTGAGGGGCACAAATATCCTGGGGGGGAGATTTGTTAGTGCTCTTTGGGGGGGTTTAAACTAATGCAGCAGGGGCATGGGAACCTGGATTGTAGTTTTAGGGTAAGGGAGAATGAGAGTATAGAGGTCAGGAGCACAGATTTGACGTCGCAGGAGGGGGCCAGTGTTCAGGTAGGTGGTTTGAAGTGTGTCTACTTCAATGCCAGGAGTATACGAAACAAGGTAGGGGAACTGGCAGCATGGGTTGGTACCTGGGACTTCGATGTTGTGGCCATTTCGGAGACATGGATAGAGCAGGGACAGGAATGGATGTTGCAGGTTCCGGGGTTTAGGTGTTTTAGTAAGCTCAGAGAAGGAGGCAAAAGAGGGGGAGGTGTGGCGCTGCTAGTCAAGAGCAGTATTACAGTGGCGGAGAGGATGCTAGATGGGGACTCTTCTTCCGAGGTAGTATGGGCTGAAGTTAGAAACAGGAAAGGAGAGGTCACCCTGTTGGGAGTTTTTTTATAGGCCTCCTAATAGTTCTAGGGATGTAGAGGAAAGGATGGCGAAGATGATTATGGATATGAGCGAAAGTAACAGGGTAGTTAATATGGGAGACTTTAACTTTCCAAATATTGACTGGAAAAGATATAGTTCGAGTACAATAGATGGGTCGTTTTTTGTACAGTGTGTGCAGGAGGGTTTCCTGAAACAATATGATGACAGGCCAACAAGAGGCGAGGCCACGTTGGATATGGTTTTGGGTAATGAACCATGCCAGGTGTTGGATTTGGAGGTAGGAGAGCACTTTGGGGACAGTGACCACAATTCGGTGACGTTTACGTTAATGATGGAAAGGGATAAGTATACACCGCAGGGCAAGAGTTATAGCTGGGGGAAGGGCAATTATGATGCCATTAGACGTGACTTGGGGGGGATAAGGTGGAGAAGTAGGCTGCAAGTGTTGGGCACACTGGATAAGTGGGGCTTGTTCAAGGATCAGCTACTGCGTGTTCTTGATAACTATGTACCGGTCAGACAGGGAGGAAGGCGTCGAGCGAGGGAACCGTGGTTTACCAAGGAAGTGGAATCTCTTGTTAAGAGGAAGGAGGAGGCCTATGTGAAGATGAAGTGTGAAGTTTCGGTTGGGGCGATGGATAGTTACAAGGTAGCGAGGAAGGATCTAAAGAGAGAGCTAAGACGAGCAAGGAGGGGACATGAGAATTATTTGGCAGGAAGGATCAAGGAAAACCCAAAAGCTTTCTATAGGTATGTCAGGAATAAGCGAATGACGAGGGAAAGAGTAGGACCAGTCAAGGACAGGGATGGGAAATTGTGTGTGGAGTCTGAAGAGATAGGCGAGATACTAAATGAATATTTTTCGTCAGTATTCACTCAGGAAAAAGATAATGTTGTGGAGGAGAATGCTGAGCCCCAGGCTAATAGAATAGATGGCATTGAGGTACGTAGGGAAGAGGTGTTGGCAATTCTGGACAGGCTGAAAATAGATAAGTCCCCGGGACCTGATGGGATTTATCCTAGGATTCTCTGGGAGGCCAGGGAAGAGATTGCTGGACCTTTGGCTTTGATTTTTATGTCATCATTGGCTACAGGAATAGTGCCAGAGGACTGGAGGACAGCAAATGTGGTCCCTTTGTTCAAAAAGGGGAGCAGAGACAACCCCGGCAACTATAGACCGGTGAGCCTCACGTCTGTAGTGGGTAAAGTCTTGGAGGGGATTATAAGAGACAAGATTTATAATCATCTAGATAGGAATAATATGATATGGGATAGTCAGCATGGCTTTGTGAAGGGTAGGTCATGCCTCACAAACCTTATTGAGTTCTTTGAGAAGGTGACTGAACAGGTAGACGAGGGTAGAGCAGTTGATGTGGTGTATATGGATTTCAGCAAAGCGTTTGATAAGGTTCCCCACGGTAGGCTATTGCAAAAAATACGGAGGCTGGGGATTGAGGGTGATTTAGAGATGTGGATCAGAAATTGGCTAGCTGAAAGAAGACAGAGGGTGGTGGTTGATGGGAAATGTTCAGAATGGAATACAGTCACAAGTGGAGTACCACAAGGATCTGTTCTGGGGCCGTTGCTGTTTGGCATTTTTATCAATGACCTAGAGGAAGGCGCAGAAGGGTGGGTGAGTAAATTTGCAGACGATACTAAAGTCGATGGTGTTGTCGATAGTGTGGAAGGATGTAGCAGGTTACAGAGGGATATAGATAAGCTGCAGAGCTGGGCTGAGAGGTGGCAAATGGAGTTTAATGTAGAGAAGTGTGAGGTGATTCACTTTGGAAGGAATAACAGGAATGCGGAATATTTGGCTAATGGTAAAGTTCTTGAAAGTGTGGATGAGCAGAGGGATCTAGGTGTCCATGTACATAGATCCCTGAAAGTTGCCACCCAGGTTGATAGGGTTGTGAAGAAGGCCTATGGAGTGTTGGCCTTTATTGGTAGAGGGATTGAGTTCCGGAGTCGGGAGGTCATGTTGCAGCTGTACAGAACTCTGGTACGGCCGCATTTGGAGTATTGCGTACAGATCTGGTCACCGCATTATAGGAAGGACATGGAGGCTTTGGAGCGGGTGCAGAGGAGATTTACCAGGATGTTGCCTGGTATGGAGGGAAAGTCTTATGGGGAAAGGCTGATGGACTTGAGGTTGTTTTCGTTGGAGAGAAGAAGGTTAAGAGGAGACTTAATAGAGGCATACAAAATGATCAGGAGGTTGGATTGGGTGGACAGTGAGAGCCTTCTCCCGCGGATGAATATGGCTGGCACGAGGGGACATAGCCTTAAACTGAGGGGTAATAGATATAGGACAGAGGTCAGAGGTAGGTTCTTTACACAAAGAGTAGTGAGGCCGTGGAATGCCCTACCTGCTACCGTAGTGAACCCGCCAACATTGAGGGCATTTAAAAGTTTATTGGATAAACATATGGATGATAATGGCATAGTGTAGGTTAGATGGCTTTTGTTTCGGTGCAACATCGTGGGCCGAAGGGCCTGTACTGCGCTGTATTGTTCTATGTTCTATCGTCACATTGTATGCTTTTTCTTTTGCTTCTGTGTTGTCCTTGACTTCCCTCGTCAGCTATGGATGCCCTTTCCTTAGCACGTTTCCTCCTCCTCCTCCTTGGGATGAATTTCTGCTGTGCCACCCGAGTAACTCCTAAAAACACCTGCCATTGCTGTTCCTGCTGTCTTCCAATCAACTCTGGCCGGCTCGTCCCTCATGTCTTTGTCGTTACCTTTATTCAATTGTAATACCCTTAACATCTGATTCCAGCTTCTCCCTCTCAAACTGCAGTGTAAATTCTATCATATTGTGGTCATTGCCCCCTCAGCGTTCCTTCACTTCATAGAACATAGAACATACAGTGCAGAAGGAGGCCATTCGGCCCATCGAGTCTGCACCGACCCACTTAAGTCCTCACTTCCACCCTATCCCCATAACCCAATAACCTCTCCTAACCTTTTTTGGTCACTAAGGGCAATTTATCATGGCCAATCCACCTAACCTGCACGTCTTTGGACTGTGGGAGGAAACCGGAGCACCCGGAGGAAACCCACGCACACACGGGGAGAACGTGCAGACTCCGCACAGACAGTGACCCAGCAGGGAATCGAACCTGGGACCCTGGCGCTGTGAAGCCACAGTGCTAACCACTTGGGCTACCGTGCTGCCCAAGTTCCCTCATCAAGTCTGCCTCATTACAAATCCAGCTAGCTTGCATCTAGTTCGATGGCTATCTAAAGGACCTCTCTCTCCAAGTGGCAATTTGAAAAGGAGGCTGCAAAATGGCTTCTTCACTATGTGACTTGTACAAGTTCTTTTCCCCAAAAAGGGATGGTGGGTACTGATGACACTGTGTTGCCATTTGACACTTTAAAATTCACCCAATCTAAGTTAATATAATATAGCAAGAAGGAGTAGGATATTCGACCCATTAAGTCTGCACCACCATTCAAACAGATCAATGCTGATCATTAACCTCTGTGATTTTCTAACGATCCCTATATCCCTTGATGATGCCATTAGTATCCAGACATCTATCGATTTCCATCTTGAACATATTCAAGGTTTGAGCTTCTACAACCCTTTGGGGTAGAGAATTCCCCAGATTCACCACCATCTGAATAAAGAAATTCTCTCTCATTTCTTAAATGACCTGCCCTTTATTCTGAAAGTTTGTTCACTGGTTTGAGAGTCACTAGCCAGGAGACAAAGCTCCATCTACCCTGTAAGAATTGTCTACGTTTCAATGAGGCACCTCTCATTCTTCAAAACGTGAGAGAATACAGTCTCAATCTCCTCAACCGAAAGACAATATGAACAATCTCAGCATGTCTGATAGCATCTGTGAAGAGAGAAGGGAACTATATGTTTCGAGTCCGATGACTCTTCCTCAAAGCTAGAAATGTTACATTTGGTTTCCACATCCAGATAATTTCCATAGATTGCGAACAGCTAGGGTCCAAGCCCTAATCCTTGTGGTGCCTCACTAGGCAAAGCCTGCGATCTTAAGAATGACCCATTTATTCCGACTCGCTGTTTTCTGTCGTAACCAATTCTCAATCCATGCTAGTTTATTACCTGCAATCCCATGTGCTCTAATTTTGTTCACTAACCAAAGTCCAAAGACGTGCAGGGTAGGTGGGGTTGCAGGAATAGGACGGAAATGTGTGCTTGGGGGTGGGGGGTGCTCTTTCGGAGGTCGGTGCAGACTCGATGTGCTGAATGGCCTCCTTCTGCACTGTAGGAAAGCTCTGATTCTATGAACCTCCTGTGTGGGACCTTATAAAAAGCCTTCTGAAAGTCCAAATACACCACATCCACTTCTCTATCTACGCTATAGATAACATCTCTAAAAACCAACAGGTTTGTCAAACATGATTTCCCTTTGATAACTCCATGTTGACTCTTCCCAATCATATCATTATTTTCTTTCTTTTTAAAAAAATTATAAATTTAGAGTACCCAATTCTTTTTTTTCCAAATAAAGGGCAATTTAACGTTGCCAATTCACCTACCCTGCACATCTTTGGGTTGTGGGAGCAAGACTCACGCAGACACGGGGAGAATGTGCAAACTCCATATGGACAGTGACCCGGGGCCGGGATCAAACCTGGGTCCTCGGTGCCGTGAGGCAGCAGTGCTAACCACAGCTCCACCATGTTGCCCATATCATTATTTTCTTTTTTTTATAAAATAATTTTTATTAAAGGTTTTCATAAAATATCAATAACAAAATGAGAAAGAAAAAAGAACCCAACAGGGTTAAGTAGCAAACACAATCTAAAAAAGCAACCCCCCAAACCCCTCCCCCCGTACCTAAATAATAAATTAACATTAACACCCTGACTTAAGACAACAGGTGTATACACCCCCTCAGACCCTTCCAGTGTAAATAACATAAACAAAAATAAAGTAAACGCCCCCCCCCCACCCCCCGAGCTGCTGCTGCTATTGACCAATGTCTAGCGTTCTGCCAGAAAGTCTAAGAACGGTTGCCACCGCCTAAAGAACCCTTGTACCGACCCTCTCAAGGCGAATTTCACCCTCTCCAATTTAATTAACCCTGCCATATCGCTGATCCAGGATTCCACGCTTGGGGGCCTCGTATCTTTCTACTGAAGGAGAATCCTTCGCCGGGCTACCAGGGACGCAAAGGCCAGAATTCCGGCCTCTTTCGCCTCCTGCACTCCCGCATATCATTATTTTCTAAGTGTCCAGTTATCACATCCTTCATAATAGATTCAAACATTTTCCCGAGGATTAGGATTTGAGTTTGTCATGTGTACTGAGGTACAGTGAAAAGTATTGTTCTGCATACAGTCCAGGCAGATCAGTCCATACATGAAAAAACATAGGACATATGATAGATACACAATGTAAATACATAGACACAGACATCGGGTGAAGCATATTGGGACTACTTCCCAATACTATTGTCAAACAAACCGGTCTGTAGTTCTCAGTTGTCGCTCTCCCTCCTTTCTTAAATAATTTGGGTTACATTTGCTACTTTCCAGTCTGTAGGAACCTTTCAAGAATCTATAGAATTTTTAAAGATAAACACCAATGCATCCACTATGTCTACAGTCACCTCCTTCAACACTCTGGGATGCAGCTCATCTGGTCTAGGAGATTTATCGATCTTCAATCTAATTAATTTTGCGAGTACTACCTCCTTATTACTACTAATTTGTTTCAGTTCCTCATTTTCACAGGTCCCTTGATTTCCTAGTATTTCTGGCAGATATTTTTGTATCTTGCGCAGGAGACACACACTAGTTTATTTGCTTGGTGATTTCTCCATTCTCCATTATAGGTTTTCCTGTCTCTGCCTCTAATTGACCCACATTTGTCTTTGCTAATCCTTTCCTTTTCACATACTAAAGAAGGTTTTACAGTCACTAGTTTATATTCATTTTCTCTTTTCCCTTTCTTTATCCATTCCTTTGTCCTCCTTTGCTGGATTCTAAAACGCTCTCAATCATCAGGTTTGCCATTTTTTATGGTAACCTTTTAAGCCTCTTCTGTTGATCTAACAATCTTTACCTTAGTTTGTTAGCATGGTTGATTCACCTCAGTTGGATGAGAGACAATCATAATAAAGTGGAATTCATTCACATTTATCCAACACACTTAATTTCACTGCTTCTTTTTTCCGTGCTGAATCAGAAAAGCAATCCATCTGGAATGCTATAGTTTTTTTTACGGTTCATCCATAAACAGATGGATGTGTAAATTCTCAGCATGGCTGTGACTGTCCATGTTTAATTAGATATTTGCTTAGTCAGGATCACCTGCACTCAGAAGCTAAAAGGTCAGATGATTTGAAGTGGACATTGTAAAAGATTGTTTAAAATTTCAAAAGCATTGACTGAAAGTTCATGAACATTACACGAGTCAAAGATGGCAAAGGGGTCACTGAATATAAAAGGCCATGAAATGGTCAAGAAATTATTAGAGTCAAAATACTGTGTCTGCTTTTGGGAAACACTATGCAGCAATACTGTATGCAGTTGTGCGGTACTACCACCGTTTTAAATGGGCTAGACTTCGAAAAGATCTAGCAACTCAAGACTGGGCATCATGAGGCGCTGTGGGTCATCAGCAGCAGCAGAATTGTATTCAACCACAATCTGCAACCTCATGGCCTGGCATATCCCCCACTCTACCATTACCACCAAGCCAGGGGATCAACCCTGGTTCAAAGAAGAGTGCAGGAGAGCAAGCCCGGAGAAACACCAGGCATACCGAAAAATGAGATGCCAACCAGGTGAAGCTACAACATAGAACTACTTGTGTGCCAAACAGCATAAGCATCAAGTTATAGACAGAGCTAAGCGATTCCACAACCAACGCATCAGATCTAAGCTCTGCAGTCCTGCCACATCCAGCCGTGAATGGTGGTGGACAATTAAACAACTCATTGGAGGAGGAGGCTCCACAAATATCTCCATCGTCAATGATGGAGGAGCCCAGCACAAATATGCAAAAGACAAGATTACGGTATTTGCAACAATCTTCAGCCAGAAGTGCCGAGTGGTGATCCATCTCCGTCTTCTCAAAGTCCCTCGCATTGATTGATTGATTGATTGATTTATTGTCACATGTACCGAAGTGCAGTGAAAAGTATTTTTCTGCGGCCAAGGGAACGTACACAGTACGCACACACTAGACAAAAAGAATACATAGAACATAGAACAATACAGCGCAGTACAGGCCCTTCGGCCCACGATGTTGCACCGAAACAAAAGCCATCTAACCTACACTATGCCATTATCATCCATATGTTTATCCAATAAACTTTTAAATGCCCTCAATGTTGGCGAGTTCACTACTGTAGCAGGTAGGGCATTCCACGGCCTCACTACTCTTTGCGTAAAGAACCTACCTCTGACCTCTGTCCTATATCTATTACCCCTCAGTTTAAAGTTATGTCCCCTCGTGCCAGCCATATCCATCCGCGGGAGAAGGCTCTCACTGTCCACCCTATCCAACCCCCTGATCATTTTGTATGCCTCTATTAAGTCTCCTCTTAACCTTCTTCTCGCCAACGAAAACAACCTCAAGTCCATCAGCCTTTCCTCATAAGATTTTCCCTCCATACCAGGCAACATCCTGGTAAATCTCCTCTGCACCCGCTCCAAAGCCTCCATGTCCTTCCTATAATGCGGTGACCAGATCTGTACGCAATACTCCAAATGCGGCCGTACCAGAGTTCTGTACAGCTGCAACATGACCTCCCGACTCCGGAACTCAATCCCTCTACCAATAAAGGCCAACACTCCATAGGCCTTCTTCACAACCCTATCAACCTGGGTGGCAACTTTCAGGGATCTATGTACATGGACACCTAGATCCCTCTGCTCATCCACACTTTCAAGAACTTTACCATTAGCCAAATATTCCGCATTCCTGTTATTCCTTCCAAAGTGAATCACCTCACACTTCTCTACATTAAACTCCATTTGCCACCTCTCAGCCCAGCTCTGCAGCTTATCTATATCCCTCTGTAACCTGCTACATCCTTCCACACTATCGACAACACCACCGACTTTAGTATCATCTGCAAATTTACTCACCCACCCTTCTGCGCCTTCCTCTAGGTCATTGATAAAAATGACAAACAGCAACGGCCCCAGAACAGATCCTTGTGGTACTCCACTTGTGACTGTACTCCATTCTGAACATTTCCCATCAGCCACCACCCTCTGTCTTCTTTCAGCTAGCCAATTTCTGATCCACATCTCTAAATCACCCTCAATCCCCAGCCTCCGTATTTTTTGCAATAGCCTACCGTGGGGAACCTTATCAAACGCTTTGCTGAAATCCATATACACCACATCAACTGCTCTACCCTCGTCTACCTGTTCAGTCACCTTCTCAAAGAACTCAATAAGGTTTGTGAGGCATGACCTACCCTTCACAAAGCCATGCTGACAATAATTGACAAAGTACATCAGCAAATAAGTAATTGGTTACTGTGCGGAACAAGGGCCAAACAAAGCAAATACATGAGCAGCATAGGGCCTCGTGAATATGTCTTACAGATCTCAGTCTTCAGCCAATATGATTCACTCCATGTGATATCAAGAATCGGCTGAAGGCACTGGATATTGCAATGACTATGGGTCCTGCTAATATTCCGGCAATAATACTGAAGACGTGCTACAGAACTTGCCGCACCCCTAGTCAAGCTGTTCCAGTAAAGCTACAACACTGGCATCTACCTGACACTGTGTAGTTGCCCAGGTATGTCCTGTACACCCTACAAGAGATGATCAAACCATCGCCCCTTGACATTCAATGGTATTATCATCGCTGAATCCTCCACAATCAACATCCTGGGGGTTACCATTGATCAGAAACTGAACTGGATTAGCCACATTAATACTGTGGCTGCCAGGGCATGTCAAAGGCTCGGAATCCTGAGTAACTCACCTCCTGACGCCACAAAGCCTGTCAACCATCTACAAGGTGCAAGTCAGGAGTGTAATGGAATACTCTCCACTTGCTTGGATGAGTGCACCTCCAACAACACTCAAGAAGCTGGACACCATCCAGGACAGCCCGCTTGATTGCTACTCCTTCCACAAACATTCAAACCCTCCACCACCAACGTACAGCGGCAGCCATGTACACATAAGATGCACTGCAGTAACTCACCAAGAATCCTTACACAACATCTTCCAAACCACGACCACCACCATCTAGAACAGGCATTGTCAAACTTGGGGGCACGACCCACAGGTGGGTCGTGGGTGGGTGTCGGGAGGGTCGCGGAGCCATCCGTCGCGGCGCTTCCGATTGCACAAATCTGAGCGCAGCAGCCAGCTGTTAAAAACACCGGCTGCAAACGGCCTTCAAAATGGCCGCGAACATGTAAAAAAAATGCGACCGCATTGCGCATGCGTGCCAGATCATCAGCGTGCATGCGCAGTGCGGCCGCTTTTTTAAAAAAATAAACGGTCGCAGCTTTTTGTTTTACAAGATCGGGGGGGGGGGGTTTTGTTCATTTATTTTAATTTTTACCTTTTTCATTTATTTTATTCATTTTTTTTTAAAACATGTTCGGGGGGGGGGGGGGGGGGTAAAAACATTTTAACCGGAAAATAATGCAGAACTTTGGGCAGATGGAGACTCCATACTTTCCAACACCGGAAGGCTTCACCCTCATCCAACAGGGTCCATTGGGGAAGTATGTACGAGGTCCAAAGGGACCCAAAATGATTTCCTCCATTTTTGTCAGCAGCAAACAAGGTAAGAGAAAATGGTGGGTCGTGCAGGTCAGCCGGCGTGGGTCGCGAAGGTCGGCCGGGTTGGGTCCCGAAGGCTGGCCTGTTGGTAAAAATGGGTCCCCGGAAAAAAAGTTTGAAGAACACTGATCTAGAAGGACATGAGCAGCAGATACCTGAGAACCCTACCACCTGGAGGTTTCCCTCCAAGTCACTCACCACCCTGACTTGGAAATATATCACCGTTCCTTCGCTGTTGCTGGGACAAAATCCTGGAACTCCCTCCCTATCTGCACAGTGGGTGTACCTACACCTGAAGGGATGCAGCGGTTCTACACCACCACCTTCTGAAGGGCAACTAGGGATGGGCAATAAATGCTGGCCTAACCAGCGACACCCACAACCCGTAAATGAATTTTAAAAAAGTTTTGATCTCCATATTTAAGGAAGGATATATTTGGTCTGGAAGTGGTACAGCAAAAGTTCACTGGATTGGTTTCTGGGATGAGAGGATAGTCCTTTGATGAAAGGCTGAGTAAATGGGCAAACACTATCTGAAGTTAAAATTGGGTGCTGATCTCATTGAAGCATATAAGATGCTGAAGGGGCTTGCCTGGGACACACAGAGGTTGTTTCCTTGGCTGGGAATTCTAGAAAAAGAAGGCAGTTTCAGAATATGGAGTTTGACATTTGGAACGGAGATGAGCAGATATGTCTTCACTTAAAGGGTTGTGAAAATTTGGAATTCTCGAAGAAAGGGACGTGGATGCTCCATTATTTAAGGCAGAAATGGACAGAATTTTGATGTATCAGAGAATAAATGAATATGGGGAGCAAGCAGGAGATTCGGATTGAGGCAGAAGATCAACCACAATAATTTATAGCTAAAGGAATACAGTATAAAGGTAAGGAAATGTTGTTGGAATTATACAATAAGAGGTCTTACAACACCAGGTCAAAGTCCAACAGGTTTTTTTCAAACACTAGCTTTCGGAGCACTGCTCCTTTCTCAGGTGAATGAAGAGGTATGTTCCAGAAACATGTATACAGACAAATTCAAAGACGCAAGACAATGCTTAGAATGCGAGCATTTGCAGGTGATTAAGTGTTTACATATCCAGAGATAGGGGTAACCCCAGGTTAAAGAGGTGTGAATTGTCTCAAGCCAGGACAGTTGGTAGGATTTCACAAGCCCAGGCCAGACGGTGGGGGGTGAATATAATGTAACATGAATCCCAGGTCCCGGTTGAGGCCGCACTCATGTGTGCGGAACTTGGCTATGTGTTTCTGCTCGGCGATTCTGCATCGTCGCGCGTCCTGAAGGCCGCCTTGGAGAACGCTTCGGAGATCAGAGGATGAATGCCCTTTACTGCTGAAGTGTTTCCTGACTGGAAGGGTATATTGGGGCTGGTTTAGCACAATGATAAATCGCTGGCTTTGAAAGCAGACCAAGCAGGCTTTGAAGGCAGGCCAGCAGCACGGTTCAATTCCCGTACCAGCCTCCGCGAACAGGCGCCGGAATGTGGCGACTAGGGGCTTTTCACAGTAACTTCATTGAAGCCTACTTGTGACAATAAGCGATTTTCATTTTCATTTCATTCCTGCCTGGTGATTGTCACGCGATGTCCGTTCATTCATTGTCACAGTGTCTGCATGGTCTTGCCAATGTACCACGCTTCGGGACATCCTTTCCTGCAGCGTATGAGGTAGACAACGTTGGCCGAGTTGCACGAGTATGTACCACGTACCTGATGGGAGGTGTTCTCACGTGTAATAGTGGTATCCATGTCGATGATCTGGCACGTCTGGCAGAGATTGCCATGGCAGGGTTGTGTGGTGTTGTGGTTGCTGTTCTGAAGGCAAGGTAGTTTGCTGCAAACAATGGTCTGTTTGAGGTTGCGTGGTTGTTTGAAGGCAAGTAGTGGGGGTGTGGGGATGACCTTGGCAAGATGTTCATCTTCATTGATGACGTGTTGAAGGCTGCGAAGAAGGTGTCTTAGTTTCTCCGCTCCGGGAAAGTACTGGACGACGAAGGGTACTCTGTCGGTTGTGTCCCGTGTTTGTCTTCTGAGGAGGTCAGTGCGTTTTTTTGCTGTGGCACGTTGGAACTGTCGATCGAAGAGTTGAGCGCCATTCCCCATTCGTACGAGGGCATCTTTCAGCGTCTGTTACGCTCCTCCTCGTCTGAGCAGATCCTGTGTATACGGAGGGCTTGTCCATAGGGGATGGCTTCTTTAATGTGTTTATGGTGGAAGCTGGAGAAGTGGAGCATATTGAGGTTATCCGCAGGCTTGCAGTAAAGGGAAGTGCTGAGGTGACCCGCATTGGAGATCACTATTGCCTCCCAAAAATACACAAGGCCAACACACCAGGCCGTCCTATCGTTTCAGTCCTATCTGTGTGAGAACCTCTCAGGCTACATCGAGGGCATCTTGAAACCCATCGTACAAGGTACGCTCAGTTTCTGTCGGCGACACGACAGACTTCCTACAGAAACTCAGCACCCATGTACGAGTTGAACCAGGAACATTCCTCGTCACAATGGACGTCTCGGCACTCTACACCAGCATCCCCCATGACGATGGCATTGCTGCAACAGCCTCAGTACTCAACACCGACAACTGCCAATCTCCAGACGCAATTCTGCAACTCATCCGCTTCATTCTGGATCACGTCTTCACCTTCGACAACAAGTTCTCCATCCAGACACACGGAACAGCTATGGGGACCAGATTCGCACCTCAATATGCCAACATCTTCATGCACAAGTTTGAACAAGACCTCCTCACCGCGCAGGACCTTCAACCGATGTTATACACCAGATACATTGATGACATTTTTTTCCTTTGGACCTACGGCGAAGAATCACTGAACCGACTACACAATGATATCAATAAGTTCCATCCAACCATCAGACTCACCATGGACTACTCTCCAAAAGCAGATGCATTCTTGGACACACTCATCTCCATCAAGGACGGTCACCTCAGCACTTCGCTTTACCGCAAACCCACGGATAACCTCACGATGCTCCACTTCTTCAGCTTCCACCTTAAACACATTAAAGAAGCCATCCCCTATGGACAAGCCCTCCATATACACAGGATCTGCTCAGACGAGGAGGAGCGTAACAGACATCTACATACACTGAAAGATGCCCTTGTATGAACGGATATGGCGCTCGACTCGTCGATCGACAGTTGCAACGCGCCACAGCAAAAAACCGCACCGACCTCCTCAGAAGACAAACACGGGACACAACCGACAGAGTACCCTTCGTCGTCCAGTACTTTCCTGGAGCGGAGAACCTACGATATCTTCTTCGCAGCCTTCATCACGTCATCGATGAAGATGAACATCTTGCAAAGGTCATCCCCACACCCCCACTACTTGCCTTCAAACAACCGTGCAACCTCAGACCATTGTTTCAGAAAACTACCCAGCCTTCAGAACAGTGACCACGACACCACACAACCCTGCCATGGCAATCTCTGCAAAACGTGCCAGATCATTGACATGGATACCACCATTACACGTGAGAACGCCACGCACGCGGTACATACTCGTGCGACTCGGCCAACGTTGTCTACCTCATACGCTGCAGGAAAGGATGTCCCGACGCGTGGTACATTGGCGAGACCATGCAGATGCTGCGTCGATGAATGAACGGACATTGCGCGACAATCACCAGGCAGGAATGTTCCCTTCCAGTAGGGGAACACTTCAGCAGTCAAGGGCATTCAGCCTCTGATCTCCGGGTAAGCGTTCTCCAAGACGGCCTTCAGGACGAGCGGCAACGCAGAATCGCCGAACAGAAACTTATAGCCAAATTCCGCACACGTAAGTGCGGCCTCAACCGGGACCTGGGATTCATGTCGCATTACATTCACCCCCCACCATCTGGCCTGGGCTTGCGAAATCCTACCAACTGTCCTGGCCTGAGACAATTCACACCTCTTTAACCTGGGGTTACCCCTATCTCTGGATATGTAAACACTTAATTACCTGCAAATACTCACATTCTAAGCATTGTCTTGCATCTTTGAATTTGTCTATATATATGTTTCTGGAACATACCTCTTCATTCACCTGAGGAAGGAGCAGTGCTCCGAAAGCTAGTGTTTGAAACAAACCTGTTGGACTTAGACCTAGTGTTGTAAGACCTCTTACTGTGCTCACCCCAGTCCAACGCCAGCATCTCCACATCATGGCAATTATACAAGGCATTGGTGAGACCACGCCTGGAGTACTGTGCACAATTAGGTTCCCTTATTTTAGGAAAAATGTAGTGGCATTGGAGGCAGTTCAGAGGATGTTCAATCGATTGATTCCAGAGATGAGGGGCTTGTCATATGGGGAGAGATTGAACAGTTTAGGCCTATACTCTCTAGAGTTTAGAAGAATGAGGGGAGATCAAATTGAGGTATACAAGATGATAAGCGGTATGGATAAAGTAGACGTGGAACGGATGCTTCCTCTTGAGGGGCATTCTAGGACGAGAGATCATAGTCTTAGGATAAGAGGTAACAGATTTAAAACAGAGTTGAGGTAAACTACTTCTACAAAGGGTTGAGAATCTGTGGAATTCCCCAGAGTATGGTGGATGCTGGGACAGTGAGTAAATTTGAGAAGTCAGACACATTTTAAATTGGTAATGAGTTGAAGGGTTATGGAGAATGGGCAAGACGGTGGAGTTAAGGCCAAGACGAGACAAGCCATGATCGAATGGCTCCTCAGTTACTGCAGTTAGGAAGGAATGAAATCAAAGTTGAGCAAGAATTTAATGAAAAAGGGGAAAAGAATAGGGAAATTAAATTAGAGAGAATGATTTATTTGAACTTTTTAATACTAACTCCCTCCACCATATACTATTTTATAAATTGCCGTTATGATAATTAGAGTAGAGATTTGGAGAATTGATCAATACCAAGGAATCAATCAATACATGTGAATAGTAATTTTCATTTATACCGCATCTTTGAAGATGCAGTATAAATGCAATTACCATTCACGATTCGCTGGTATTCATCAATTCTCCTAATAAAGTTTGGGGAAAAACTCCAAATAAAATTGTTGAAAATATTGGGCTCCTTTTGCCAATATTAGCAATTAAAACACGATGAATCATTTCTATACATATTACACAGAGGCTGTTTTCTGGGCACATTTTAAACATTACAAAGGATCAAAGTTCAGTGTATGTAATAAATTTGTAAAATTGTGTGAAGAGCACCAACTACAGGCAACTCTTGTGTGCTGCAATCCTGGAACTACTTGAGGAAGCAGACTACTGGGTAGCTCTTGGCGATTTAAAAGCTGTTTTAGATTGTTCAGTTGTTTCCTTCCTGCTTTAGAATTAAAAAAGGAATTGTACCCAAAGTTAGTAAGTGACCATACCGAGCTCTGCGATAAGAATGTGGTGGCACGTTGGCACAGCGGTTAGCACCAGGCACCCAGGTTTGATTCCAACCTTGGGTGACTGTGTGGAGTTTGCACATCCTTCCTGTATTTGCGTGGGTTTCCTTCAGCTGCTCTGGTTTCCTCCCACAGTCCAAGATGTGCAGGTTAGGTGGGGTGCTCTTTCAGAGGGTCGGTGCAGACTCGATGGGCAGAATGACGTCCCTTTCTCCACTGTAAGGTTTCAATGCGTATGCAAATACATGGAACGACTTGTGTGTCAGTCAAAAAGACTGACAGACTTCTCTTGATTCATGAAACTTACCCCCTTAAATCATGGAAACTTTGTCGACACACTTGTGAATTTATAATGTCACTGATTCCCAGAGAGTGCAATGTTTCTACTAGGGAAAGCAGTCAAGGCACAGAAAGCTACTCGCATACAAAAAATTATAGATTTTGCTGTTGTGTCAGTATGGTCTCCCCTCAAAACTAGCAAGACTGTTTCAGATCTGATTTTGTGTATATCTAGCCTCCATGTTAGTGCTCATTTATAATGTTGTACAGAGAAATCATAATCAATACAGTGCATCAAAGTAAAACAAACATTCATCAGAGGGTAGAGTTGCGTCATTGTTACACTAGCGGCGTTCTGTCATCGGTCTTGCCACCAATTATTTCTCAACCAACACCTAAAAAAAGGATATGGTTATGTTTGTGTGACCTCACTGCCCTGTTTCCGACATTACAACAATAACTACACCTTAAAAACAAACTTCAGCTCTTGTAAGGCACTTTCAGATTTCTTGAGATTGTGAAAGGTGCTACTGAATTGCAGGCTTTCATTGGATGACAAAACCAGAGTTCATGAGCTCCAACCCCATTTGGTCAGGAAATCGATAAAATCTGCTCACTGAGTGGGCTAGCAACCGAAAAAAGATACTGGGCAGGTAGAATTGCCACAAACGAAAATCCATGACATCAGAGTAACTGGGGCCTTCATGTTCACATCCAAGCATTGGGTACATTCTGATATGGGGTGATTTGCTGCACAGAGGGATTGTTCCATAAAGCTAGAATGCAAGCTGGTGACAATGAACTAGAACAACAAATGCCTGCCAATTCCAAAATATTTTTTCTCTACTATTAGTACCCGGTCATCATGTAAATCCTCATTCATTTGGCAGGTCATTCAAAAAAGTCTATTAATCACACGGCAATAGATGGCATGAGTAGTCAAAGTCTAGAGACACACAGTAAGGCATGCAATTTCACTATTCATGTAGACGTAGATGCTACCAACAAGAAATACAGGATGGTTCTACTTTAATAAAATATCCTATTAAAAATGAAGCGCAGTTTCACAGATAATGATTTTGGAGAATGTCAATGTAGGTTACTCAATACTAAGATGCACCAAAGGGAAGGCTAGATAAGTACAAGATGGAGAAAGAAATAGAAGGTGCTGATTGGGTTGGAAGCTGGGAGGAGGCTCTTATGGGGCACGACCATCAGTTGGGCTGAATGGTCCAAATTCAATGTAGTTCAATGTAGCTTGTGAGCTTGGCCCTTCAACACGCCAACTGGCACTCAATTCACAATCTCACTTGGATGGCTCGTGGGAGAAATGGTGAACTGCTGTACTGATTAAGCAGGGGGCCGCTGGTGGTGTAGAGTAGTGTGAGCTTATACTCGGGATCGAGTGCTTTGTATACATCTTGGCACAACCTAACCTGCCCAGGAGGGATCTGATGGGATGGGGTGGGATTGGATGCTTATTTTTCCAATGAAAAAGAAAACCAAGCAGGATGTAAAATGCGTAGTGGATCTGACCGGACTTCTGCGTTGCAGATTAGGTGTAAATTAATCTGTAAATGTTTATTCCCCAGCACCAATGGGTGACAGACGGTACAAATAATAAAAAGATTAAAAGAAGGCAAAACGTGTCTAAAACAGGAGTAAAACAAAACAGTAAATATAAATTCAAGAGTTTTCTTGAGAAGTAAATGATAATTTGGATTTGAAACGTAATCGTTAATAGCACAAAAAACGTACGTAAGAGTCGAAGAGTTCACTTACATTTTTTTGTTCCATTCCAGAGTCTATAACATAAGTGACATCGATAGCAAATGAAGAATCTGCTAATGAGTTTCCAATAATGATCTTCCTCCGGTAATCCTCAAATCTCTGGTTGTAATTTTCATAAATTTTTTGGAAGTTGCTTCCGATGCCCGAATGCAATGGGATGGGAATGAGCTCGCCCAACTGAGACCCAATAGCACCCCCTTCTGTTCGTATAGCTTGACAGCAGTCTGTTATCTCCTGCAAAACAAGAGATAAGGTACAGAAATCATGCTAGTTGCTTGCTGGTCATCAGGAAACGACCATCTAGTTTAAGTGAACTGACTGCAAATTGAAGTACTCGGCTTTAAGCAGTCATTGTGACACATCCCATCACTGCTCCTCAGCAAGCTTCAACAAAGTAATACATTTTGGAAGGAAGAAAGAGGAGAGGCAATATAAATTGAATGGCACAATGTTAAATGGGATGCGAGGAGTGCCTACGGGTTCACATATACAAATCTTTGAAAGTGCCAGAAAATGTTCAGATTGCTGCAAAAAGCAATAAAGTTGCACTAAA
Organism: Scyliorhinus torazame; assembly: GCF_047496885.1. NCBI lineage: Eukaryota > Metazoa > Chordata > Chondrichthyes > Carcharhiniformes > Scyliorhinidae > Scyliorhinus > Scyliorhinus torazame. The sequence goes on from NC_092709.1 coordinate 334,428,834, forward strand.
TATTTTGAAATCACTGGTTGGGCATCAGCTAGCGGACGGTGCCAAATTCTGTCTGGCAGACTTTAGGATAGTCGTCAAGGCATTTTGGACAGGGCACAGAGAAGGAAATGAATAGAAACCTTTTTGCGCAGTGATGTGCTAGGTGTTAGATTCAACAGTAATTTTCAAAAGGAAATTGGATAGATACCTGTGGAACAGGAGGAGACTGGATAGTTCTTTGTGGTATCATAACTGTCTCGAATAGCAGTGACCCTAAATGATCCATCCTCAGTTGTCACCGAGCATTTCGCTTAACATTTTATCCAGTCAAACTTTTCCCCACCTGTCTCCTTGCGCCACTGAGTTCTTCAGAATGTATCTGCACAGTCACACGCTTTTCCGTTTTTGCTTCCTAAAAATCCATGTGTACATGAATAAGACACTCCTAAATTTATGAGCCACGTTAGTGTGTAATCCCATTCTATTGGTTCAGAGCCTTGGACTGCACGGATCCAAATCTCTGGAATTTTTTGTCATAAACCTTGAACTCCATCTCACTCCTCTTAGAAAATACGAGAATGGGGATGAGAAAAATATGAGCCATGATTGAATGGCGGAGCAGACTCAATGGGCCGAGTGGCCTAATTCTGCTCCCATGTCTTATGGTCTTAAAACGTCACACAACCTAAGTCTTTATTCACTCCTCCTAACTCCTCCTTTCTTGCCTCTCCATCCATTTACTCTTACACCTGTGAAAGAGTTTGCACCTTGAGAATGAGAAATTTAAGCAATCAATATTGGCCAAGAAAATATACTGGAGCTATTAATGGGACTAAAAGCCAACAAGTCTCCTGACGCTGATGGTCTACATACCAGATACCCTTAATAATCTACTGTGACCACAACAGATTTGACAGAGGTATTCAAAATCATGAGGGGTTTCGACAGCTGGAGAGAAACTGTTTCCACTAGTGCAAGGATTGACAACAAAAGGGCACAGATTCAAGGTAATTGCCAAAAGGCACAAAAGCGATACGAGAAATAACTTATTCATGCAGCAAGTGGTTGTCTGGAATGCACTGCCTGAGAGTGTGGCGGAGGCAGTTTCGCTCAAAGCATTCAAAAGGGAACTAGGCTGTTATCTAAAACAGAAGAACATACAAGGTTACAGAGGGAAAGTATGAGAATGTCAATAAGTGAATTGCTCATTCGGCGAACCGGTGCAGACACGATGGGCTGAATGGCCACCTTCTGCACTGTAACAATTCTACGATTCAGTGATGAGAGCAAACCATGGAATGAGGAAAGGCCATTTTGCCGACATGTACAGTGCACACTCAACTCAACCGAAATACTATGGACCATGCACCCATTAGACATAGGATCAAAGAATAATATGGTACAGGAGGATGCCATTTGATATATCATGCCTATGCCCAGTTCTTTGTTACACTATCCAATTAATCTTACACTCCTGCCCTTTCCCCACAGCCCAATACGTTTCTTTTCCCTTCAAGTACTTATCCAATTATCTTCTGCTTCCATTACTCTTTCAGTTAGTGTATTCCAGATAACAGCAACTCACTGTGTCAAACCACTGTGTCACTTGAGCTTCTTTCACCAGTCACCTTAAATCTGGTTCCTCTGTTACCGACAGATACTTTCTGCCACTGGAAACAGTTTCTCCTAATCTACTTTATTTAAAACGTTCGCGATTTTTGAACACCTTTATCAAACCTGCTCTTAACATTTGTTGCTCTATAGAGAACAACTCCAGCTTCTTCAGTTCCCACAGAAATTAAGTCCCCCATCTCCGCTATCATTCTCAGAAATCTCTTCTGCACCCTATCCAAGGCTTAGTGACACTTACAGAGGATGTTTCTTGTGACATTAGTTCGGGCCTTTGGTACTTTGAGAATCAAAACTGCAAATGCCACATCACAGTGACATCCTAGCTTCAAATATCCAGCTATTCCCAAAAAACAAGTTACACTCTTCAAAACACAATCACAGTCTAAAGTAGCTAGCCTAAGCATGTAGGACGACATGGATCTTACAATGTTAAAATTAATAAATGAGTTAAATTTTAATACTCATCTGTAGGAAATTGAATCTAACGCAGCTTAGTAATGATTCGTCTTATGATCACCATCGACAATTCTGTTGTTGGATTCAGTTTGTAACCCTGAACTGATTATCTACATTAGGGTTGCTAGCCATCCAAGATTTCCCAGGAATTGAATATTTATCTTTGGACATTGTTGTGAGTAACATGGGAGAGAGAAAGAAATCAGAAGGAAATTAGAATAAAAATGCTGTTTTCCTCATTTTCTTTGAACACCTTTGATTATGAGGTCTAAAAACGTTGAAGAGTGGGACTGTTTGGATTGGGTCTTTGAGTAGAGAGACCAGATGACAGAAACCTCCAGGAATACGGCGTTGGCAACAGAAACCAGCTGCAGACAAGCAGTATGGGCAAATCAGGTACATCTGGCAGCACAAGTCAAGAAATCATGCTCATCCAGTGACTGTCAATCCATCAAACAAATTAACTTGCTGGAAGCACTAGATGGAGTAGGGAACATAGAGGAACTTCTTCCACCCAAAAGGTGGGCATTGATACCCCCAAAAGGTAATTCATGGATTTGGGGAACAGATTACCAGGAAAGGCCATTATAATTGCTTTTGGAATGCGATTAGAAGAGTTTCTGAATTTTAAAAAAATTCATTCATGGGGATGCGAGTGCCGTTGGTTGGGCCAGCATTTGTTGCCCATCCCTAACTGTCCTTGAACTGAGTGGCTTGCTGGGTCATCTCAGAGGGCAATTAAGAGTTAACCATATTGGTGAGGATCTGGAGTCACATGCAGGCCAGACCAGGTAAGGATGGCAGATTTCCCTAAAGGGCATTAGTTTTTACAACAATCGACAATAGTTTCACAGTCTTCATTCGACTTCTAATTTAGATTTTTATTCAATTCAAATTGCACCATCTGACATGGTGGGATTCGAACCCTGGTCCCCAGAGCATTGGTCTGAATTACTAGTCTAGTGACAATACCACAGTGCCATTCCTCCCCTTATGGTTGGTGTATACTTGTTGGGTACATAAAGCGTTCCCTATGATCTTCTTGCCAGGCTGTCATGTTGTTATTATGATGGATTGGGTTAATGCCATGTCACTCCATTGCAGTTCAACACAGCAATAAAGTGTGCAAATATTGGCACTCCTTGTTCAAATAGCAGCCATCAGCAAACACTTATATCCTTAAAAGTGTATACAAAACATATAAAAGGTTCATATTACAAAGGTTTTAAACATTTCTCACGGCATAAATTTTTACCTTGCAATGTGGAGGTGCAAATAATGCATTCCCTCAGAAAGAGGCGTGAAAACATTAGGCCGTCACTAAGCATGGTAGCAGAGCAGATCACCAACAGCTCATTTTGAAACTTAACTACAATGGCATTCGACAGCATCAACAGCCCTCATCAAAGTTACAAACAATATTTGCTATAATTGTGACAACACTAATATTCCTCAACAATATCTTTGCAGTGTTCCACATGATTAACAATGCCAACCTCCTTAAAGCTTCTTCTTCATTGTCCGCATCTATGGAACTGTGCTTTAATAGCGATACATCCTCTAAATCTGGAAGTTTTCAGCATGTCTCAGAAATGGATATTTGTCCACCAGTCTTTTGTGCAACCTCCGAGGATTTACATTGCACCCTTAAATGACAATCTACAGGTAAATAAAAAGCTGCCGGTCACAACTGATCTGATGACATCCACTTCTGACCATCAATGTCCCCAACCTTATTCTGCACTGGTCCGATATTAGTCTTTGTTTAAATTATAAATTCCCCCAGTTCTGACTAATGCCTTCATATTTTGCCCTATGAATTCTGCTCCCTTGGTAATAGCTTGATCCCCTTCCTCAGCCTCTCTTTCAAGTGACAGTTTACAAATACCACTTCATTTTGGGCCCTCAGCTGAGCTTCAGACCTCATGCCTGTACCATGAGAGATTTCTTACCGCCACCTGTGGAATATTATATGCTTCAGCTTCCTGAGTCTCTCTGCACTGCAATCAATACACATGCCTCTGTTACCTCCAGACTCAAATTGGTCTTGCTCTCGAGGGAGTGCAGCAAGGGTTTACCAGACTGTTTCCTGGGATGGCAGGGACTGATGCATGAGGAAAGATTGAATCGGTTAGGATTGTATTTGCTGGAGTTCAGACGAATGAGGAGTTGGGGAGGGGGGAGGGGGGGGGGGGGGGGGGGGGAGGGGAGATTTCAAAGGAACCTATAAAATTCTAACAGACTAGGCAGGGTAGATGTGGAAGGATGTTCCAGATGGTGGGTGTGTCCAGAGCCAGGGGTCGCAGTCTGAGGATACGTGGTCGACCATTTAGGACAGAGATGAGGAGAAATTTCTTCACTCAGAGACTGTTCGACCTGTAGAATTCGTTACCATAGGAAGTAGTTGAGGCCAAAACATTGCCTCAATGCTCAATTAAAAACATTGCTCGTTTTTAAGAAGCAATTTGATATTGCACTTGGGGTGAAGGGGATCAAAGGATAAAGGGGGAAAGTGGAATTAGACTATTGAGTTGGACGATCATAACAAATGGGGGAAGAAGGCTCGAAGGGCCGAATGGCCTCCTCCTGCACCTATTTTTTTATGTTTCTAACTACCCCAAAGCTCTCCTTGGTGGCCCCACATCCATTAATTCCAACTTGTCCAAAGCTCTCCTGCACATATGCTATGCAGCACTAAATCCAGTTTCCCACTACTGCCAATATGGTCAAGTCAGTGACATTAGCTACCATTGTTGGAAATACTAAACTTAAAAGTATTTATCCTCATTTATAAAGCTTTCTATGCCTTGTTCCACCTCATCTTTTCCAGCCACATATGTGCCAAAAAGTTTTGCTGACTCCAACCTTTTGCGTACTCTTGAGATTATTTTTTGCACACAACTGGGTTCTACACCATAAATACCATTCCTTAGTCACTGACTTCATCTCTCCCCTGCTGACCCAGACTGTTCTCAACTTTGGTGTCATACTGGGATCAGTATATCTACACCATCATCCCTGTAACATCGCTCGGCTCCATCCCAGCCTCAGCTCTGCTGCTGACACTCTTGTCAGTGCTTGCATTACCTCTAGACTTAACTATTTAAACACACTCCTGACTGACCTTGCATCTTCCACCCTCAAAATTATCATCCAAAACTCTACTGGCTCTATCCAAATTCATACCAAGTCTCATTCACCCGCCACTGGAGTGTTTGGTGACCCAGCAGTTAAGGAACACGTCAATATTAAAATCCCATGATCCTGCTTCTTTCCAATTCTGTAACAACCCACCAGGATATCTGCACTTTTCCAATTCTGACAACTCGCAGATCCCCATTTTAATCCCTCCACTATAGATCCTGTGCCTTCAGTTGTCAAGGCCCGAAACTCTACAATTTCCTTTCTAAAACTCTTCTCTCCTTTCTCCTTCAAAACATTCCTTAAACTCTACCGCTTGGTCTAAGCCGTTGATCATCCACCCCATTATCTCCTTATGTGCCTCAATGCCCAATGTTGTTTGATGATGCCCCAGTGAGGCTTCATGGCACATTTACTACATTAAAGGCACTACACAAAGTGAAATGTTGTTTTTGGATTTCCCTCTCTAAACATTTTCCCCTTTCCTTTCTTATTTTAATAACTTCTTCAAATCTATTTTTTCAACTAAGGTTTTGGCTACTCATCTTAATTTCTCCGTACTAGCCTGGCTCCTGTTTTTGTAATGTACATTTTGGTGGCACAATGGTTAGCACTGTGGCCTCACAGAGCGAGGTCCCAGGTTCAATTCCAGCCTTGGGTGACTGTCTGTGTGGAGTTTGCACGTTCTCCCCGCGTCTGGGTGGGTTTCCTCTGGGTGCTCCGGTTTCCTCCCACAGTCCAAAGATGTACAGCTTAGATAGATTGGCCATGCTAAATCGCCCCTTAGTGCCCAAACGGTGAGGTGGGGTTACTGGGCTACGGGGATAGATTGGGTGCATGGGCCTGGGTAGGGTGCTCATGGGTAGGGTCGGTGCAGACTCAATGGGCCAAATGGCCTCCTTCTACACTGTAGGGATTCTATGATTTTGGAATCAGCTAGAAACTGTATTTTATACATAAAAGCTGCTAAATAAATGCAAACTGTCTTTATAATTGACCTTAAAAGTGATGTAATGACGCAACACCATTGAATAAATTGGAGGCGAGGGGGGAGTTGCAGGGAATATGTACAGCAACTTTATATGGAATATCTAATGCAAGAAAATCTTCAGCGTAGTGGCATTGTTACTGAACTAGTAATCCAGAGACCTGGGGTAAAGCTCCGGGGGCCTGGATTCGAATCCCACCATGGAAGATGGTGAATTTTGAATTGACGAAATGAAGAATTCAGCAAGACAGAGTTAATAGGTGAGCAGGATTGATGCACGTTAGAAAACAGAGTTTTGCATGAGCTAAAGCTTACTGAGGGTGGATAATGAATGGAAGCCTGGCCAGGAGAACATGGGAAACTTACAAATTATATAGGCAATGGATTTTGGAATCACCTGGGAACTGTATTTCATACTGGGTGATATTGAAGAAATGGAAGTAAGCTATCCTTGTGATGGGGAGAATGTGGGACTGGAAGGTCAGTTTAGAGTCAAATAGATAAAGAGAAATAAAAATAGAATTTTAAAGCACTGTTCCGAGATGTTACACTGACAAACCCAGCTGCTTGTAACCCAATCACAATCTCAGCTTACTGCAAAGCTGTTTGCTTCCTCTGTAGTCACACTTAACAATTCTAAACAAATCTACATGAAACAATAATTTCCTTTAAAAAAACTAAATGAACTTTTATAATTGGGTGTTCACAGCAGGGATCCATTTTTAGTTGGAAATTGCAGCAATTACTTTGCAAAGCAAGTGCCAACAAATTTCATGATTATAGGGGTAAATATCAAACAGTCCTTGATCATAACTTGTTGAAATAGTAATTAAAATACAAACTAGTCAACATCCAATTTGGAAATACATTTCATTCAGTAAATGAAATAGCGAGTCGCTTTATGTTTATGTTAACCCACAGAAACATACGAAATAGGAGCAGACCATTCTGGGGCCACATGGTGCCATAGTGGTTAGCACTGCTGCCTCACAGCTCCAGGTACCCAGGTTCAATTCCGGCTTCGGGTGACTATCTGTGTGGAGTTTGCACGTTCAGAGTGTCTGCGTGGGCTTCCTCCGGGTGCTCCGGTTTCCTCCCACTGACCAAAGATGTGCAGGTTAGGTGGACTAGCCATGCTAAATTGTCCCCCGAGAGTCCGAAAGGTTAAGTGGGATTACTGGTTTACGAGGATAGGGTGGAAGTGTGGGCTTAAGTAGGGTTTCTTTCCAAGGGCTGGTGCATACTCGATGAGCCGAATGGCCTCACTCTGCGCTGTAGATTCTGTGATTCGGCCATTCGAGCCTGTTCCATCATAAAATTGGATCCTCTAACTCAACACCAGATTTTGTTCTCTCCCCATACCCTTGACACCTCGAGTCTAGAAATCTAGTTTCCTTCTTAAATATAGTCACTAATTTCCCAGACAGCTATCTGTGGTCGAGAATTCCATAGGTTTACCACACCCTGTGTGAAGTTTCGCATATCAGCCCCCAATGGCCGAGCCTGCATCTTGAGGCTGTGACCCCTTGTTATGGACCCCGCCCCAGCCAGAGGAAACAGCATCCCTGCATCCATTCTGTCCAGTCTTGTCAGAATTTTATACATTTCAATGAGATCCCCTCATGTTCTTTGAAATTCCAGTGAATTCAGCCTTGTCGACCTAATCTCTCCTCATGCAACAATCCTTCCATCCCAAGAATCAGTCTTTGCTGCACTCACTCTAAATCAGTCTGCTGAACCTTTGCTGCACTCACTCTATGGTAAGTATATCTTTTCTTAGATAAGTAGACCAAAACTACATACAATAGTCTAAGTATGGGTGTTTTGCCTTCCGAACTGCTTGCTTCACCTGCATGCTTGCTTTCAATGACTAGTGTACCAGGACATCCAGGCTCCATTTTAGCCTACTGCAGCTAGCAGCAATCTCCAACCAAACATATCTGGTACCTGTGAAGGCTTATTTTTATTTTAAAATAGATCATCCTTAGTCTAGTAGTCCATGAGGCTAATGACTGCTCTATTCCAGATGCAGCATCAGGCATGTGCTGTTGCATCATGGTACACAATGTCAACAAGCACATAGCTGGCTGAGCATGTACTTGTGCTGTGATGCATTAGTTTAACCACAATAAAAACTGACTTGAGAAACAACAATAACTTCCAGATGAAGCCAGCTAAGACATTCAGCAATTAAAACTGCTGCAGAATGCAGCGATAGCAGAACTAGAGAGAACCATAGAATCATACAGCATCGAAAGATAGTCTCATCCAACATGCCCACAGTGATTTTTAAATCGAGGAATCCGAAACAAATTCCCACTGTTTTCCAATAGCCACAAAACTTTCTCTGTTAAATGACTGAATTAAGCCTGCACCCACCTACATAAAAACCATGCAAGTGTAGGTGCAGAAGCAAGGTGCACTGAGCTCACTCGTCGACACCTCAACTCCCTGAAGCAGCAAAGATAAAAGCAACTAGTTGTTTTGTTAACTTCTCCTTTCGAGCGAAAATCCGTTCCCGTGTCATTGCTGTTATACATTACAATATTTCTGTGGCCACTACCACCTAGAAGGACAAGGGCAATAGATGCAAGGGAATACCACCACCTGGAAGTTCCGTTCCAAGCCACTCACCATCTTGATTTGGAAATATATCGCTGTTCATGGATCAAAATCCTGGAACTCCCTGCCTAACAGCATTGTGGGTGGACCTACACCTCATGATCTGCAGAGGTTCAAGATTGTGGCACACCACCACCTCCTCAAGGGTAATTAGGGATGGGCAATAAATGCCGACTTTGCTAACAACAAGCACATCCTGTGAAATAATTTTTAAAAACCTTAGGCCTGAATGTTACATTCGGGGCCTGCCCGAAGTAGGCACAGGCGGGAGCGGATGTGAAACCTCCTCCGCACCCCCGAGATTGCATTATTAGCGCTGGATGGCCAATTAATGGCCATCCAGCACGCAACACGCTCTGTGAAAGGTTGAACCCTGCCAGGGAGGGTGGGAGCTGAGGAAAGGGAGTATGGAAGATGACGGTTCCAATATGCTCTCTCAGGGGGACATATGCTGCGGAGCTCCTGACTGGCAAAAGAAATTTGGGCAGCACAATCATACACACACCTCAATCTTCATATCTATTTATTCAAGCCCTGACTGTCCTCCCACCCTGGATCGAGATGGCAGCATAAACATAATGCCAGCCTTGCCAATCAGTCTGCCGGCCAACAGTGAAGGCAGACGTGCCATTTAAAATTCCAGTCAACTGCTGTTTAAATAATTTAAATTTGCCTCTTGCTCGTCAGTGGCTGCACTTCTGGCTTGTACACGCCAACTGAAATATCGCGCAAGGGCGTTGGGGCATGTGCACGGCTTCGCTTGTGCTTTTACCCACTTTCGGGCCAGGCACATGCCCACGTGAGCAGTGTTAAATTCTGCCCTTGGAGTATCGTAGAATTTTAAATATATTTTCCCTGGTCTATAAGACAATAACTGTTCTTCCTTTCGCTCACTTATCATAAGTTCTTTCCCCTCTTAAATTCCTGTGCGCCCAAGCTCCATTCAAATTACTCATCGTCTGTAAAGCAAAACTAGTTTTTCCCTTCGCCATTGTTTTATATTGCTGTGGTGAAGTTCCTTGGGATGTTTATTTCATTACATTAAAGACATTTATGCAGGTTGTTGTTGTCAATCAAAATTTGACACCAAGCCGCATGGGCGATATCAGACCAGCTAGTCAAACGCTTTTCAAAGAGGTAGGTTATTCAGAAGTTTTTTAAAGGAGGAGAGCAATGTTTAGGAAGGGAATTCCAGAGCCTTGGGCCTCGGCACCTGTGAGCATAGCCTCCAACTGTGAAGGCATGTTAATTTGAAATGTTCAACAAATAGAATTTAACAATTAAATTTGTGGAATGGGTTTGGTATTCCATTCTTTTTATTAATGGTTTGGTTGAGAAGGCAGAGAAGTGGCAAATGGAACCCAATCCATAAAAATGTGAGGTAATGCATTGTTTGCCCTTCCCAAATGTAAGGGCATACTGAATAAACAGAAGGATATTGTAAGGGGTAGAGGAAATGAGAGACCTTGATGCATGTCCATAGTACCCGAATGTGGCAGGACAGGTAGATAAGATGATAAAGCAAGTTTATGGAATGTACTCCTTTATTAGGTGAGGGATTGAATACAAAAACAGGGGTGTAATAATTGAACTGCATAAAACCCTGGTTAGGCCACAGCTGGGATTCGGTGTACAGTTCTGGTCACCACATGATAGGAAGAACATAATTTCTCTGGAGAGAGAGCAGAGGAGATTTATAAGAATATTGCCAGGGTTTTAAAATTGCAACTATAGGAGAGATTGCATAAGCTAGGGTAGTGGATGCCTGGAACTCGCTGCCGGAGGAGGTGGTGGAAGCAGGGACAATAGTGATGTTTAAGGGGCATCTTGACAAATACATGAATAGGATGGGAATAGAGGGATATGGACCCCGGAAGTGTAGAAGATTTTAGTTTAGAAGGGCAGCATGGTCGGCGCAGGCTTGGAGGGCTGAAGGGCCTGTTCCTGTGCTGTACTTTCCTTTATTCTTTGTTTGCTTTTCTTAAAATGGAGGAAAATAAGGGGTCACCTTATTGATATGTACAAAATTGTTGTAAAAACGGGAAGATGCAGGGAGATATGTCAAATATGGAGCAAACTGAACACTTCCTGCCACAACAAAGGACCATTAGTAAATATTCTACTTCAGTTTCACTCTCTGTTGGCCCCAGCTGAGAATGGTCTCATCCGTTTTTATCCTAGGAAACGGCCATTTAAGCCCTCACACCTGTTCCTCCGTTCAATTAGATGATGGAATTTGTGAACTAATTCCATCTACCCATCTTGAACCACTGCCGACCCCGAGGTGTAGGTATACCCACAGTGCGAGGGAATTCCAAAATTTTGACCCAGTGGCAGTGAAGGCCCCATATCCCTCAAGATCTTTGGCCAACAAAATCTCAGATTTAAAATGTGTTCCAACCTTCTCCCAGCCTTTGGGTGAAGCAGTGTTTCCTCATTTCACTCCTGAAAGGTCTCACTCTAGGCCATGCTTCCTCATCCTTGACTCGCCAGCGAGCCGAAATTATTTTCTCAAATTAACCTGTTTCCCTTAGTAACTTGAATACGGCGAACAAACCTTCCCTTAACCTTCCAAATTCCAAGGAATACAGCGGTAGCTTGCTTAATCTCACCTCATAATTTGACCCTTGGAGGCCAGGTATCATTCTGGTAAATCCATGCTACACAACCTCAAAGACCAAAAATCATTCCTAGATTTTGGTGCTCAGAACTACTCACTGTATTTCAGGTGTGATCTAAACAGGGCTATGTATAGCTGAAGCATAACTGCTACCCACTTCTACTCTATTTCCCTATTTGCCTTTCTAACGATCTTCTGTACCTGTTCATGTTTAAAAAAAAAATTTAGAATACCCAATTCATTTTTTCCAATTAAGGGACAATTTAGCGTGGGCCAAACCACCTACCTTGCACATCTTTGGGTTGTGGGGGTGAGACCCAAACAGACATGGGAGAATGTGCAAACTCCACACGGACAGTGACCCAGGGCCGGGGTCGAACCTGGGATCTCGCCGCCACAAAGCAGCAGTGCTAACCACTGCGCCACTGTGCTGCCCACCTGTTCATGTTTTAATGATCTATTTACTTGAACTCCCAAGTCTCCTTGAACCTCCACTAACTCTTCGCCATCTGGAAATAGAATGAAAGATAGATCTCTTAATAAGTAGACCAGGCTTAGTGAGGCAGTAGACATTTACTTAAAATAAAACCTTTTTCCTGCGTGAACCCAGAGTGTCACCAGTGTCCCAGCCTGCAGCATTAACAGAAGTTATTAAAACGAAAAATGCCCTGCAAAATCATTTTGTTTGAGGGATGTAACGCAAAACAGCAACTCAATAGAATTATAGAACGACACACAGCAGATGTCTATCTCAGAAGGACTTACAAAAAATCAACTAGTCTGATTACTTTTATTCATTCTGCACACCCCATCCACTCCAAAACCCACCAACACCCAAGTGCCCAATGTCAGACTCACAAAAGATAAAACTAATTTTCAGTGGGCCAATGAGGAGCAAGCAAGCCACAAGTGCCCCACATCCCTATTTTGCTCATCCAGTTGTATAATTAAATTGGTGCTGAACAACAATTTTGTCAGGATTTGAAGGTAGAGCTTATAAACCCACAGCTTTAATTACATTGCGTATCAAATGAGATCTCTCACGGATAGATTATACCCCAAGCTAATTGCACAACTGAGCCAATTCTGCTCAATGAAAAACAGCTGGTGTACAACTGCACCAGAAAAGAAACATGAAGTTAATTCTTTCTTCAAACAGTCAGCTGCTCAAGTTCTTTGAGGCAGCATATGTTGGCTCTTCTATCATCCATGACTTGACTGACACTTAAAAACGTTTTGAGTATCATGATATCTGTTAAAAATATGAACACAATAGTTACAATGGTTTGCCGAGCTTTGAATAAGCAAGTTCAGAAAAGATCACATTATTTTCAATCTCCAAGAGACAAACAAAAAATATCTAAATATCTCAAAGTATCAAAAAAAACTGCTATCTTTTAACAAAATTGAAATGAAAAGCCACACAACTTCTGCATTACATCATGTAGACCAAATCAAACAGCATATAGGCCATCTCCCCTGGTGGCATCACGTACAGCTAGAGAGAAGTTATTTTAGAAGTTGTTGCCAATGTGATCAGACTTTGAAAGAAGGTAACTGGATCACTTCAGGAAACATAAACTGCTCGCCTACTTAAAAGCAGGGTGAGAACTGTATCTAGCTTTTTCAATCCAAATAACTGTCCCAAAACAGTAGCAATGTTCCTCTTCCTGGTCACTGTCCGAGACTGAACCAGACCATTTGCAACTAAGGCATTACTATATTTGGCACTGCGATGAGATGAGCATTTTCAACTCATTCCCCACACCCATCTCCTTTTACATAAACCACATCTATCTCGGCCTCAACTCATCAGCTGCCTCTTCCAAACCTTTGGTGCTTTTAGACTTAAATCATTTGAATGCTCTTCTGGCATGCCCCCCCATCTTCCACTGTAAATAAGCTTCAACTCCTACATAACTCTGCAGTGTCAGTACAGTGCACCCATTACACACATGCTCACTGACCTATCTATATTGGCTCTCTGTTGTGGTAATATAATCAGGGCCTAGTTTTAAGGCCAATTAAATTGGATGTCCTAAATTTAAAAATTGGGCACTTTTAAACCACAGTCCACTCCAGCAAGAAGCCTTCAGAAACCGAATATACAGAACTCAGACAGGCTGCCGGGGCATGTCTGGAGCAGCCCCTGATAACCCATCATGTAAGTATTGCTCCTACTTGAGATGCATTGGCCTAATGTCCACAGTTCCTGATAACCCATTAAGCAATCATCCCTCCTCCTAGGGAGGGCTCAGGTGCCCTGTCAACAGGTCATCAACCAGACCATTGGGCGCCACGACTCCATTGGTCGAAGGCCAAGGGCAGGTGGAAAAGGGGGTGGGTGGCAACAGGGAGATAAAAATAGGCATCTATTCCAGACATCTAGGAAGCGAAGAGACAACCAAGAGCAGACCAGACCAGGAAGGAAGGAAGGACGCAAGAAAGCAAGAAACAGCCAGTGAGAATCGCCTTCGCAAAGAGGAACCAGGACTCAAGGATCGGATCTAGAGCATACCAAACCACCTTTGCGGGTAGTATAGTCAAATCCTGGGTGTTTCTTGTATTTATATAGAGTGGGTAATTCACGGGTTAACTATATTTAATAAAGTGTGTTGCATTATATCTGTGTCTGTACTTTGTTCTCCTTATAAATAAAGACAACTGGGTAAACTTTGGGATTGAAATTTCTGAATTGGACAAATACAACTCTGTCCCAAGAACACCTCCATTTTAAAATTCAGATCCTGGTCTTCAAATCTCTCCCATGACCTCACCTCTCCCTAGCTGTGACCTCCTTCAGCCTTGACAAGACCTCTGTTCCTCCAATTCTGATGTGGACTTTGGACTGGGGTGGGCAAGTAAGAAGTCTTACAACACCAGGTTAAAAGTCCAACAGGTTTATTTGGAATCACTAGCTTTCGGAGCGCTTCTTACTAACTCCAATTCTGGACACTTAATACCTGATTATAATCACTTAATTATTGGTGACTGTCCTTTCAGCTGCCTGATGTAAGATATTGATAATTCTGATATCTTTTAGGGTTTGTTGTTTGTCGGTAACATCTATGGATTTTATTCTTTAACCGGAATTTAAATTAAACGGTACAGTTTGAATTTCTGTTCGAGGGACAATAGGCAGTTGGGATACTTTACAGGAAGGCTGTTGTTTGAGAGAAGCTATACATAATTGTTTTGTGACTTAAAGTTTTCTGAGAGTCTAGATTCAACAGTTCTATATTGTAATTGAGACATTTTTTAAAATCAGTTTTGAAGAAATGGCTGAAAAATAGTTTGAACTTTGCGTGACTAAAACCGATACATTGATTCAACTGATGAACTATATTTGTAGGTTAGAACATCTGAATTTGATGGAAACTATTCTTTTTTTTGTAACTCTGATAAAGTAATTAAAAAAAGATAGGTGCATTATTGTCAAGCGGTTGTGACTTTGTTTGCGACTGCTCTATCTAACAGAAGTGAGTTATTTGTTCACTATGAAATGTAAACTCTGGAGGTCAAGGGAAATATTTGTCTTTCGTCTATATGGCTCTAGTTACAGAGGTGGGGTGATACAAGATGACTCATAGCCGAAACTAATGAAAGAGGTGAATTTGCACTATTTCCAAATGAAAATGAAAAAAATGAAAATCGCTTCTCGTCACGAGTAGGCTTCAATTAAGTTACTGTGAAAAGCCCCTAGTCGCCACATTCCGGCGCCTGTTCGGGGAGGCTGTTACGGGAATTGAACCGAGCTGCTGGCCTGCCTTGGTCTACTTTAAAAGCCAGCGATTTAGCCCAGTGAGCTAAACCAGCCCCTTAATAAGGGATTCTGGAACAATGAGAAGTGGGGATGAAAGTTGGGAGACTGGAATCTTTGTTGGCACAATGTTACAATAGTTTCTGGGGTATGGCTCTTCTGAACATAGTTCAACATCTCATTAAAGGCAGAGGAGAGAAACACATTGCCTGTGCTCGCAGCGTTCGTGGCATTCTAGGAGCTTGAGGAATAACGGGCGGGATTCTCCGACTCCCCGCCGGGCTGGAGAATCACCGGGCGGAGGGGGGGCTTGAATCTCGCCCCTCCGCCTGCTGCCTGATTCTCCAGTGCCATTTTTTCAGCGGTGGCGGGAATCGCGCTGCACAGGTCGGGGGCCGTTGACAGCGGCCCCCCGGCGATTCTCCGCCCCGCGATGGGCCGAGTCGCCACCCGTTTTCGGCAAGTCCCGCCAGCATAAATCAAACAAGGTCCTTATTGGCGGGACTTGGCTCTGCGGGTGGTCTGCGGCGTCCTCGGCGGGGTGCGGGGGGATCTGGCCCCAGTGGGTGGGCCCCCACGATCGTGGCCCACCGATCCGCGGGCGGACCTGTGCAGTGGGGGCACTCTTTCCCTCCGCACTGGCCGCTGTAATGATCCACCATTGCCGGCGCAAAGAACCCCGCTGCGCATGCCCTGGGATGACACCAGTACACGCTGGCGATCCCGCCGTTTGGCGCCACGCCAAACCCTTCAGCGCAGCTGGCGCGGCCCCAAGCCCGCTGCCGCTGGCCTAGCCCCTGAATGTGAGGAGGATTCTGCACTTTCTGGGCGGCCCGACGCCGGAGTGGTTCACGCCACTCCTCGGCGCCGGTACGGCTCGCCCCGCCGGATAGCGGAGAATCCCGCCCAAGGAATTCCATGTCGTCTCACTTTTTTTGTTAAGTACATGTAAATTTGCTTAATAAATTCTACTTGATTCATAAATATTAGGTTTAATACCGCATTAGGTCATGCACAACTGAGGACCCTAGTTTTAGAAATTAATAATTTGGAATGCAGAAATTTTAATTAGAAGGGTTTTGCACCCAAAATCCTGAAATCCTAAACTGAGCCCCAAGTTCTGGATTTTTTCATGAAGAGTCTCTTTCTTAAAATTAATTTCTAAACTTTTTGGACAAGCCTTTTGTCATCTGCCCCAAGAAATTGGAGGATTAGATTATATGGCCCCTCAAGCCTACTTCACCTCCAATTCAACATGAGATATTCTCCCTCAATTTCACTTCTCAACCTTTCCCAAATCCTTTGATTTCCTTTGTGCCCAAAATTCTGTCTGTCACAGCCTTGGAGATAATTACCCACCAACTGAGCATTTACAACCCTTGTAGTGAAGTCCAAAGAGTCACAACCCTCCAAGTGAAGACATTTCTCATATTAATCCTAAATGAGACAAGACTTTCCAGTTAGGAAAATGGGCTTCTCAGCAGTTACTGTTAAACCCGATCAGAATTGTTTACAGTACAATGAGATGAATTCTCATTCTCTTCAACTTCAGAGAATATAGATCCATTCCACTCAATCTTTCCTCCCATCGCACAAATTAATCCAGGCAAGCTTATCCCTGCCTTAGGCAAGGATCCCAAAATTGTACACGTTATTCTAGATGTGATCTTACCAAGACCCTGTACAACAGCAATATGACTTCCTCATTCATATCTTCCTCTTGCAAAAGTGCCTTTCTAATTGATTGCTGTACCTAAAAAATAGATTCATGTGCAAAATATCCAACCACCAACATTTTGTCTCTAACCTTTTAAAAAAATATTGTACTTCTTCATTCTTTCTACCAAAGTAGAGTCTAGACAGATCGTACCATATATTTAAAAAAACATAGAACATGCATAAATACTTTCAGACTTCCTCGTAATATTCTGCACCTGCCATCTTCTTGCCCAATCATTTAACTGGTCTATACCCCTTCGTAGCCACTTTATATCCTTTGCATTATTCCCTTTCACTAGCTAGCATATTATCAGCACACACTTAGTCCCATAATCTAATCCTTGAATGTAAATTACAGCTAGTTTGGGTCCAAGTGCAGTTCTCCACTACACCCTGCCTTACTAAAATTAGCTCCTTACCTCATTCTGTTTCAAAATGGGTTTGATAATGCTCCTGGCAAAAATTACTTTGGGATCTTTCGCTCTCTAAATGCAATTTGTTGCTGTTGTTATTGTGGTTCATACTCAGGAATCCAGTTATGGGCATTTCTAGGCTATGCACAACATTTATCTTCTTGAATCATTTATCATCCAGATCTTGTGTTACTTTAAGTTAAACAAAGAAAATTCAAATGGGATTCAACAAGGTATTTTCCAACGTATTTGTGAAGCTGCTCACCAGAGTCCAAAATAAAACAAATACCAATTTGCAGTTTTTATTGGTCAGTTTAAAGAGAGAGTCCAACTCTTCTATACCCATGGGCTGGCAGTCAGTTACTGTTACCTTCAGGTACTGAGTGTATATGGCATTACAATTTTTGATCCATCTGTTAAAAGGCAGCTGGAGTAAGGTCCTCTGTTTACAACAAGATGTCATTCTTCTAATCTCTGCCACACAAGCAGCTTCAGGCAAGTGGTTTCTAATTGTAATGTTTAAAACACCTCATTGTAGTTTGCTCCGCACAAAATAGTGCTTCTTTGAATTGGTGTTTGGAGACTGGCCTGTGGTGGGCAGCTCCGCCAAATTCGGCTGCCAATGGCTGGCGTGTTGCTGATCCCATGCAAAGATTGAGTCTGTGTGAGTAGGAAGAAGAACGAATGCTACCGGATAGTTAAGGTCGTTTTTGTTCAATGTGGTGCTGAAATCAACAAAAAGTACCAGGGCTTGTACCTTCCTCACACCTCCCTCTGGTAATCTTAACATAGATTGATTGATTGTCAGATGTACTGAGGTACAATGAAATGTATTGTTCTGCTTACAGTCCAGACAGATCGTACCAGACATGAAAAAGCATAGGACATACATAAATACACAATGTAAATACATAGGCAGAGGCATTGGGTAAAGCATACGGAGTGTAGTACTACTCACAAGAGAAGGTGTGTGAAGAGATCAGTTCAGTCTATAAGAGGGTCATGGAGTCTGCTAAAAGCGGGGAAGAAGCTGGTTCTGACCCTGTTAGTGCGTGTTCTCAGACTTTTGTATGTTCGGCCCGATGGAAGAAGTTGGAAGAGAGGATAACCCGGCTGAGAGGGGTCTTTGATTATGCTGCCCTTTTCCCAAGGCAGCGGGAGGTGTAGACAAAGTCAATGGATGGGAGGCGGATTTGCGTGATGGACTGGGCTGTGTTCACGACTCACTGTAGTTTCTTACGGTCTTGGGCCGAGCAGTTGCCATACCAGGCTGTGATGCAGCCAGATAGGATGCTTTCTATGGTGCATCTGTAAAAATTGATGAGGAGTATAGGTGCTGGTGTGCTTACCTGGTCATAATGTCGACGTAGGTGGACCAGGACAGATTGTTGGTGAACCTAAGAATTTGATGCTGTCAACCATCTCCACCTCGGCACCATTGACAGGGATGTGTATGATTTGTCGCTTCCTGAAGTCAATGACCAGCTCTGCTCCTTAGTTTTGCTGACATTGAGAGAGATATTGTTGTCATTACACCACTAGCTTCTTGATCGCCCTCCTGTAATCTGACTCATCATTATTCGCGTTCCGACTCACTACGGTCGTGTCATCAGCAAATGTATAGATGGCGTTGGAGCCAAATTTTGCCACGCAGTCATGTCTGTAGATGGAGTATAAGAGTACAGTAGGGGGCTAAGCACGCAGCCTTGTGGGGCCTCAGTATTGAGGACTATCGTGGAGGAGGTGTTGTTGTTGATCCTTACTGATCGTGGTCTTGGGTCAAGAAGTCGAGGATCCAGTTGCAGAGGGAGGAGCTATGTCCTAGGTTTTGGAGTTTTGATACGAGCTTGGCTGGGATTATGATGTTGAAGGTGGAGCTGTAGTCAATGAATAGGAAACTGACGTCGGGGTCCTAGCTGTCGAGATGCTCCAGGGATGTGTGTAGGGCCAGGGAGATGGCGTCTGCTGTGGACTGGTTGTAGCAGTATGCGAATTGCAGTGGGTCAAGGCATCTGTGAGTATGGAGTTGATGTGTCTCATGACCAACCTCTCGAAGCACGTCATAATGATAGTTGTCAGGGTCACTGAACGGCAGTCGTTAAGGCATGTTGTCTCGTTCTTCTTTGCCACCAGTATGATGGCTGTCTTCTTGAAGGAGGTCGGGTCCTCGGAACAGAGCAGGGAGAGTAAGGTAGCAGCAGAGGTGTATATAACAGTGTGATCTCAAATCAGCTCAACAACGATTAATGGCTCATTCAGCAGCCTGCACTGCCCACGGTCATCAGTCAGAATTGCAGCAAAATTAACCTGGAAGGTTCCCCGCACCACCTCCAATCCTCTGCATTAAAGAGTGACACTTTGTGAGATCCTTTGCGTTAAGGAGTAAAGCTTTGAGATTTCCTGCATTAAGTTTTGAGAGATTTCCTGTATTAAGGAGTGAAGCTTGATTTCCTGCATTACGGAGTGAGGTTTTGAGAGATTTTCTGTATTAAGGCGTAAAGCACACTCAGGATTGTTCAGCAAATGCTGTCCAATTGCAGAGTTTCATCTAATGTTAGGCATGTTTTGAATTGTGTAAGCACAAGCTGGTTGAATACAATTAGTATTTAAGATTATTAGTCAGGTTTGCAATGTGTGTCCTAGACACTTGCCAGAAGCTTCAAATATTCATATGTAGGGACTTACCCTGTGTAGGTAAAAGGAACATGTCCGAACATAGTGCCTTTTTTAACATTAAACAAAAGCATGGGGGACAATAGTTCCCCAGTGCATTCTCCATGGCAACGTCTCAATCAAACTCGACTCGCCAATCACAGTCCCTACTCACATTTCTGTTCCTCCCATTGAAATTTGACATTCTTACATTTGTCCTGAGGAGTTCAAAATGAAAGGCTTCAACAACATGTGGCTTTTTTACACCAATACTCAATTTATACACTCCTTCAGTAAATATACATTTTCATAAACATAATTAATCAAAAGTTCAGGAATGATCCTTTACCAACAGCAATCTGCCAGCTGGTAACAATCTCTTGTTTTCTAACCATCAACAAAGGTGACAAATGTTGAATTCTTTACCCGTCAGTCTGGCCTCAATAAAACTCGAGATGGATTTGTAGGCATAGTATTATTTATTTTTAACCAACTTGCAAGTCTGACTCGCTTCTCAGGGACACAGAACACAGAACCAGTCTCCTGGACCCCTTGGAAAAGAATGAGGAAGGAGACAAAGGGGTCTCTGCAAATACATTCAAATGGCATCAAGTTTCACATACACGATTCCCATAGGTCATCCTATACCCCTCCTGACCTGGCCATACATCCTAATTGGCTCCACCAAATTGCTATCGGGACTCTAGTCCCTACCACAGTCCCCTGCCCCTCTGCGTGGATACTGCATAATCAGTTAGCACGCCAGGCAGTCTCGGCTGAATTCTGCGAGAACTGGAAAAAACCTCAGGTTCTCGCACCCAACCGGGGCCACTCAGTCGGGTGGGGAATTCTGAGCGCCTTGACACTGGGAGGTGTGGGGGGTTCCTTGGCGGTCAGTGATAGGAATTATTTTATTTGTGGCCTTACCATCCTGGGAAACAAAACTTTGGGAGCCATCGGGGCAATAACCAAGGAATTGTCTCAGCTACGGTTGTTTGCAATGCAGAACCGGTATCATAGATGCTCTTGACTATCTTCTGGCCCGTGAGGGTGGGGTATGCGCCATAGTGCAGGGCAAGTGTATCATGGGAGTTCAAGACCTAACCGCTAACATCACTAAATTTATGGATCGCATACAGGATCGCCTGGATGGAATGCAGGACCCTGGCTCTTGGAGTAACTGGGGATTTGGAGGTTGGAAGGACTGGTTGATAAATATGGCCATATATTTAGCAGTGGCACTCGGCTGCATCTTTGTGGGCCTAGCCATCCTTAAATGCGTGATGGGTAGAATGCGGGTGCACTGGAACAGATAGACGCCCCTAGAATCCTGGCTGTTAGGATCCACGAGGGTGCAGCGGATGAAGGGTGGCTATAACAGGAATTGGAAATGCAGCGACAAGGAGACAAAGGGATCTTTGCAAATACATTCAAATGGCATCAAGTTTCACATACACGATTCCCTTAGGTCTTCCTATACCCCTCCTGACCTGGCCATACATCCTAATTGGCTCACTTCTCATTCCTTAACCCTGGCCTCTTGTTACCCAGCATCCTTTTTTCCTCCTCTACCAGACACCCCTCCCCCTTACTTGCCATGCTTTCTGAAATCCTTTGTCTGTGAACTCACTAGAATTAGACCGACCTACATCTACACTATTGTAACTAATATATTTAAACTAACTATTTTATATCACATTCGTCAAAGGAAGCACAATAACAGACGATGCTGATTACATGCTGTCTTTTTAGAGATAGGTTTTAGAGAGGTGTTTATAATAAATATTAGCAATCGGCACTGCACATTGTTATAGTCTAATTACATGAGTTTCTCTTTTCTCCTTTCCTTGGTGAAAAGAAATGCTGTTTTATTCTGAAACCCTTGTGGAGATACACATAGTCTGCTCGGAGGCCTTGTTCATTCAGACTGCACAGATGGCATTGAAAGCTTGAGGAAACTATTCCTTTGCCTTTTCTCAATAACAATCAATTTAAGATTATCTCACCTCCTGGATCGCATTCCGAGTGCTCACTGATCCTAGAACTGCCTCGGTGATCTCAGTCCTCACTCCTCAGTATCACTGGATCACATTCCATCTCTCATTGATCCCAGAACTCAATAATAATCATCCGAGTACTTCTAAAACTCCCAAACCCGGAGATCTGTTGATACAACTACACCTCAAGACCATACTTCGCTTGCGGACACAGGATGGCCCCAGTGCTAATCAATCAGCATTATACAATGTAACAACACATCACACAAATCACCACACACACACATCCAAGACAATACTGGCGTTAAGTACTACCACAAAGAAGAATTCTTCAATGACCCCCATCCCCTATATACATATGCAGCCTGAGATTAGAAAATGGAATGTAAAACTCATCAATGCCCAGATTAGATTGAATAGGTGAATAAAGGAAAAGGGGCTTAAGTAATAGGGAGGGTAAATGCTGAGATTTGGTTGGACTAAATGGCCTGTTTCCATTCTATAATTTCCATATGTCATCAGGCAGATTTCCAGCTGATTATCTGTCATAGACTCAGCAGCCATTATAAATAAATCTCAACAATAAGCAGTTTGCATACTTGGGAAAGACTTGCTTTTACAGATCTGTATACCCACCTTTTCACTGGCCAAGAAAACAAAAATGTTGCCCTCTTCTCCTTTTCTGTGTATATCCAGTACGGTTTGTGCAGCAGCTGAAACACAGTCCTTGAACTGGCCATCTCTGTATATAACTTCCACAGGAAAGGAATTTTCTGCAGCATTCTCTACTTTTACAAAAGGCACAGCAACATAGTAACTTCCAAGTCTGCCCTCCAGATGTGGTGCTGTGATAACCACAACCTTCAGCTCTGGCCTTTGCCTGGGCAAGTCTTTCAATAAACCGAGCAGGACATCGGTTGCCACAGTCCGCTCATGGGCCTCGTCAATAATTATAACTCCATAGTGATGCAACAAGGGATCAGACATCATTTCACAGAGCAATATATCATCTGTGCAGTACCTGTTGAGAAAAATAATTCATTTTATACAGCTCTATATCATGCTTCGAAAACATTACAAACAGTTTGGACCCAATGGATGTTTTTTAAAGAAAATCATTAACTCATTGGTATTCACCAGCTGGTCCAAATCATTCCTGTGGCCCATTCCACTGGTGTCTTATGATGATGATGAACTGGCTGCCCAAGGCAAGAACAAACCATTGGTCTCAACCTCACGAGGAACTAGGGTTGTAAATTCCCCTTCTGAGGCAACAGTGCCGACTGTGAAGCTGAGACTCCAGAGGGAATAGCCCTGGGATCAGCACCAAGTCCCCATGGTACATGCACTCATGATTTATTTTTTTGCCGTGATCTGGAGGTGTGTCCTAACGGTATAAGGTCTGAGGCTCCAGTAACTGCCTCCATCAGTCTGCAAAACAAAAAAGCCCATTGTTCCCCACTTTTACAACTGCCCCTCCCTTGCTGTCATGTCACCCAATCAAAATCTTTTAATATCACAATTAGTACGCATTGTTTTTGTCATCAACATTCCTGTATTAACTGATGGTATTAATTTTAATAATCTTTATTAACACAAGTGGGCTTACATTAACACTGCAATGAAGTTACTGTGAAAAGCCCCAAGCTGACACATTCCGGCACCTGGTCGGGTACACTGAAGGAGAATTCAGAATGTCCAAATTACCTAACAGCACGTCTTTTGGGACTTGTGGGAGAAAACCGGAGCAACCGGGAGGAAACCCACACAGACACAAGGAGAACATGCAGACTCCGCACAGACAGTGACCCAAACCGGGAATCGAACCTGGGACCCTGACGCTGTGCTACCCCCAGTATTGAGTCAAGGCTTTAAGTAAGATTACAACAACCACATATGTGCTTATCCAGTGAACAATAAGTAAAGATGACCAGATACACCAGTGAGCCTAGTCTATAACCAACTGAATCAACATCACGCAGAATAAAAAATATCAACTTGTATACCAGTCTACACAACCACATGTGGAACTGATTGATGGATACATTTCTATAAGTTTGGTCATATAAATTGGAGTTTTGCATTAACTTGAGCAGAAAATGCAAAGCTGCAGAAGGTTACATAACTACACTAATGATTGTAGGTAGTAATAGATTTGGTCCCTAATTGGAGGTAAGAATACAAATTGTTCCGTAATAGTAATTTACAAAGCAAAACAGGTCCCACACTATGTGCTACTTGCCCTAGGGTGCAAGAACTATTTATTTACATTTTGCGATGGCTTGGGCCACAGATGTAAAAACGTTCCTATGTTTAAACGAACAGATGCTTAGGAGATGTAGTGAAGCTTAATCACTCCCTGTTGATCCTTAACCCAGCAACATACAGCAAAGCTTTAAAAACATGAAGAAAGATGAGATATCAAGAGAAAAACATTTCAACAGAAGGTTAAGATTCTCAGTAATGTTAATCTTCAATCTTTACAGAGGCCAAGATTAATGCTCTGGCGACATGAATTCAAATCCCACCACAGCAGCTGATGGAATTTAAATTTAATCAATATAACCTGGACTTGAAAGCTAGTGTCAGTAGTGGGGACATTGATTGTTGTAAAAACCCATCTGATTTAATAATGTCCTTCAGGGAAGGAAATCTGCCATCCGTACCTGGTCTGGCCTATGTGTGACTCAAGACCCACCAGCAATGTAGTGACTCTTAACTGACACTCAGTTCTAGGTCAATTAACGATGGGCAACAAACAAAGCTTGGCCTTGCCAGCGACGCCTACAACCATGAAAGATTGGAAAAAACATAGGACTGTCATGATTTAAGAAGCTGCACGCACCACCAATTTCACAGTACACTGAGCAAAGTATTTGCCAGTGTTGCCACGTGGCCCAGAACAAATTTTAAAACAGAGAGTGAGAGTCAAAGGAACCGAGAGCGAAAATAACAGAAGCTATAAAGAGCTCTGAAGTCAGAACTGAGCAACGGATATGTTGGTGTGCTTAGAGAGGGCATGGAGATTGATAAGACACAATTGTGTAGAGCCTTAATATTAGATAACATATTCTAACTGGCATTAGAAGTGAGGTTAGTGAAGACTGCAGAAGCTTGAAGAAGGCAACTTGTAATAAGTTTAGAATTTACAAATACAAAATGCTGTGAATGTTCAAATTGTGACATAAAACATATGACGGTGGGAAAACTCAGCAGGCATGGCAGCATCTGTGGACAGAGACAGCGGTCAAATTTCAGGTCAATAATCTTTCATCAGACCAGGGTAACATAAGGCAGGTGGTCAGTTTGCCACCTTCTCAACTGCTCTCAACCTGTCTCTCCAGGGGGTTGGGATTAGAGCAAGCTGTAAACCCAGCAACTTTTCTCTGCCTGTCTCTGTCTTTCTTGACCCCAAGAGGCAAGAGTGTTACAAAGCTGCCAGGGTCCCAGGTTCGATTCCCGGCTTGGGTCACTGTCTGTGCAGAGTCTGCACATTCTCCCCGTGTCTGCATGGGTTTCCTCCGGGTGCTCCGGTTTCCTCCCACAGTCCAAAGATGTGCAGGTTAGGTGGATTGCCCTTAGTATTCAAAAGGTTGGGTTGGATGGGGTTTCTAGGAGGGTGGAGGTGTGGGCTTTTGTAGGGTGCCCTTTCCAAGAGCCAGTGTAGATTCAATGGTCCAAATGGCCTCCTTCTGCACTGTAAATTTTATGATTCTGTGAAAGAGAGTGAGTCCTGACTGACACACAAAAGTCAAAGTTGTTCCATGAAACCTACGTCTGACCAGCTGCCGATCACCTGTTCCTAATATCTCTATGCATCTCGGTGCCAAACGCTTCTATGAAGTACTTGGGGTGTTCGTACTATTTTCAAGCCTCAACTTGATGTTGTAGTTGAGGGAAAGGTGTTTTTTACCACCCCAGACAGTCAGGTAGATCTGCTAAGTTTCACATCAGGCAGTGCATTTCAAGTCAAGATAAACAGCTGGTTAGCATAGAAACGGTAATGGAATAAATGGTGGCAGTAGAGGGGTATATGGATCCTTGGGTTTCTTGATGTAAATTAATGATCTAGATCTTGGTGTGCAGGGGATAATTTAAAAAGTTTGAGGATGATACAAAACCTGGAAGCATTGTAAACTGTGACGAGAGTGGAGAACTTCAAAAGGACGCTTTTGACAAAGGGTCATCTGGACTCAATGTTAGCTCTTTTCACTCCCTACAGATGCTGCCAGACCTGCTGAGATTTTCCAGCATTCTCTTTTTGGTTTCAAAAGGACATAAACAAGTTTGTGAAGAGGGCAATAGGCGACAAATGAGGTTCAATGTGGAGAAGTGAGGTGATGCACTTTGATAGGAAGAACATGAGAGACAATATAAAATAAGGGGCAAAATTCCTAAGGAGGTGCAAGAGCAGATGGACCTGGGTGTAAATGTGCACATATCATTGAAGGTGGCAGGACAGGTGGAGAGAACATTTAAAGAAACATACAGTATTGTGAGCTTTATTAATAGGGGCATAGAGTACAAGAGAAAGGAGGTTATGCTGAACTTATACAAGACATTAGTTAGACCTCAGCTGGGGCACAGTGTACAGTTCTGCACACTAGGAAGGATGTGGCCCCATTGGAGAGTGTAAAAGAGGTTTACAAGAATGGGTCCAAGATGGAGAAACTTCAGTAATGAGGGTAGATGAGAGAGGCTGGGTATGTTCTCAGAGAATCATACAGTACAGAAGAGGCTCTTCAGCGCATCAAGCCTGAATCAACAAAAACTACTCTGAGCTACACTAATCCCACTTCCGAGCACTTGGCCCATAGCCTTGAATGTTATGATATATCAAGTGCTCATCCAAGTACTTTTTAAAAGATTGTGAGGATTCCTGCCTCAACTACCCTCCCAGGCAGTGCATTTTGGGAAGAGAAGAAAGCCAACAGGAGATTTGATAGAGATGTTCAAAATCATGAGGGGGCTGGAAAGAGCACGGAGGGCAAAACTGTTCCCACATGTAAAAGGATCAAGAACGAGGGGGCTTTAAAGTGATTTGCAAAAGATGCAAATGCGATGAGAAAACCTTTTTCAAACAACGAGTGGGTTGGGCGTGGAATCCACCGCCTGGGATTATAGATACATAGAAGATAGGAGCAGGAGGAGGCCTTTTGGCCTTTCAAGCCTGTCCACCAATTATCACGATTATGGCTGATCATCCAACTCAATAGCCTAATCCTGCTTTCTCCCCATAACCTTTCATCCCATTTGCCCAAGTGCTACATCTAGCCGCCTCTTGAATATATTCAATGTTTTAGCATCAACTATTTGGTGGATTGCGGTGGAGGCAGGTTCAACTGAGGCATTCAAGAGGGCATGAGATGATTATTTGAATAGTAACAATGTGCAGGAGTACGAGGCAAAGACAGGGGAATGGCACTAAGTCATAATGATCATTTGGAGAGCTGGTGCAGACACTATGGGCGAATGGCCTCCTTCTGCGCCGTAACAATTCTGTGATCTGGGACTTGACTGATCATTTATCTCCAATATTTAAGTGCTTCTTTCGGATATCAAAGCATGAAAGTAAGCAGAGAAATAAATGGTCAAAAAATACAAAAATAGAAGGAAGGGAGCTGACTAGTTTCTGAAGTTGAAATTGGTTTGTGTAATTTTCCTTTCGTTGTGCTCCCTCTTTTAACCAGTATTGTTTTCTACTGGGTCTCAGGGATTCACTTAAAATTACAAGGAAGCAAATTGATCCAAGAAACCCTTGCTGCTGCAAACAAAAAGGCAAACAAACAGCAGCACACACCTCTTTCTCACTGCAAATGGGACTTCATAATTGTTTAAAACCATTCGAACTAAGCAGACTGTCCGTCCTCTCTATTCGTTCACTGATATGGAAAGATTTAACTATGGAGGGTGGAATTAAATAAAATCTCAAGGGAGAAATTAATTAA
The DNA here is from genome assembly GCF_047496885.1 of Scyliorhinus torazame. Lineage (NCBI taxonomy): Eukaryota > Metazoa > Chordata > Chondrichthyes > Carcharhiniformes > Scyliorhinidae > Scyliorhinus > Scyliorhinus torazame. The sequence continues at coordinate 334,456,761 of NC_092709.1, forward strand.
AACGTCACGGACAAGCTCTAAATTGTACTTCTACATAACTGCAAGCAACCAATTGGAAGTGATTCAAAGCAGTGTGCCCGAGGTCACACTAGGGTGTGTCTTGGGACATAGTTCCCACTGTCAGATTTGAAGCAGATCTCATAATTGAAGGTTACAACACAGGAAAGTTAAAATATTCCTTACAGTTAACATGGATTTAGAACAGGAATAGCAGTGATTTATAAAATGAATGCTTACTTAACATGTATGCACATACTAAATGGGAGGCTGACCCTTTGTTTTGCAACCAAGTAAAACATTTCCATATTTCAGTGCAGTGCAACAGTTAACTATCTTTTCCAGTACAGTCTCAGTGATGTAATTTCAACCACGTGACTGTTCAGGCACTAATGATCTCATCTTAGCAAACAGAGAACACAGTCTCACCTTTGCTTTTGCTGCTTGTGACATCTTCAGAATCTTAAAAGCATGCATTATAACAATATAACATACATCTGCACCTCTCTACATAATAATCTGTATAACATGCACAATTTATGTATTTTATGTTATTTGGATTTTGTCACCAATGAAGTAGTCTATCAACTGGCGTTCTCAACATAAATGGTTAAAGTATATTGCATAATGTTGATCATTTATAATACTCGCTACTAGACTATAATGTGAGTACAGAGAGAAGGCTGAAGATCTTAAATCTAACTTGTGCACCAAGTATATTTTTGCAGGTTCGGTAGCACACCGTTCTGAAACAGAATGTTGTAGATTCAATCCATACTGCAGAATCCGATAGTTATTGCCAGAATGTTGCAGGGGTCAAGGGGCCATAATTTATTTAAATAATAAAGAACAAAGAATACAGCACAGGAACAGGCCCTTCGGCCCTCCAAGCCTGCACCGATGATACCACCCTTGGACAAAACCCTCAGCATTTCCTAGTGCCGTATCCCTTCATTCAGATACTATCCATGTGAATGAATGAAATGAAAATCGCTTACTGTCACAAGTAGGCTTCAATGAAGTTACTGGTATTTGTCGACATGTCTTTCGAATGTCGTTAATGTATCTGCTTCCACAACCTCCCCTGGCAGCGGGTTCCAGGCACTTAACTCTTGTGTAAAAAAACCTGCCTCACACATCTCCACTAAACTTTGCCCCACAGACCTTAAACCTATGCCTCCTAGTGACTGACCCCTCCACCCTGGGAAAGAGTGCCTGCCCATCCACTTTATCCATGTCTCTCATAATCCTGTCGACCTCCATCATTTTAATGAAAACAGTCAGAGTCTATTCAGCCTCTCCGCATAGCTAACACCCTCCATACCAGGCCCTCCAGATCAGGCAACTTCCTGGTAAACCTCTTCTGCACCCTCTCCAAAGCCTCCATATCCTTCTGGTAGTGTGGCGACCAGAATTGTGCACAATATTCCAAGTGTGCATTACCAAGGTTCTATTCTTGCCAATTTTTATACTCGATGCCCCATCCAAGGCAAGCATTCCATACACTTTCTTGACTACCTTGCCCACTTGTGTTGCCACTTTCAAAGATCTGTGGACCTGCATGCCCAAATCTCTGACATTCTCCATTCCCAAGAGTTTAGCCATTTACAGTATATTTCCCCTCTATGTTAGACCTACCAAAATGCATTACCTCACATTTGTCCGGATTAAACTCCATTTGCTATTCTCTGCCCAAGTCTCCAACCTATCTATGTCCTGCTGTATCCTCTGACAATCCTCAACACTATCTGCCACTCAACCTACCTTGACGTCATCTACAAACTTACAGAATGCTACAGGGGTCAAGGGGCCATAATTTATATAGATAATAAAGAACAATGCAGCACAGGAACAGGCCCTTCGGCGACATTTTCCTCCAAGTCGTTTATGTGTCCTACAAACAAGAGGCCACAGCATTGATCCCTGTGAAACACCACCAGTCACCATTTTCCAGTCAGAAAAACACCCTTCTACTGCTACTCTTTGCCTTCTGTGGCCGAGACAGTTCTGTATCCACCTTGCCACCTCACCTCTGATCCCGTGTGACTTCACCTTTTGTACCTGTCTGTCATGAGGGACCTTGTCAAAGGCTTTACTGAAGTCCATGTAAACAACATCCACCGCCTTCCCCTCATCAATCATCTTTGTCACCTCCTCAAAAAACTCGATCAAATTAAAATAAATCTATAACTGCCTTTCAGGTGGGTCTTTATGATCAAATTTCACTACTCATGCTGTCCACCAATGCAGCTAGAAACAATTTAATTTAAAAAAAATACTGCAGATGCTGGAATTCTGAAGTTTGTTTTGAGAAACAGATTAATTTCAATTTGTACCATTGCTATTTGTCAGATTTTCGTGTGCACAAAATGTTTGTCACATTTCATTACAAAATCTCATTCTGAAAGGTTTGATATGCGAAAAGGCATTTTTCATGAATGCAAACTCTCAGAAATTATATTATTTTGTCTGTGCTTGTTAGTTGTTAAATATTTTTCCTTGTAGTGAGGAGCCTGTGGAGTTGAGATGACTGCAAAATGACGCATCAAGTCAATCTTCCCTGTTGGACTTGGTGCCTAAAAGTGTAGATTCTTCCATGGCTACACATGAGGATATCAGTATTGACCCCAGTGCTATCCTTACATTGACATGTGCATAGGCAGATATTGAATGATAGTCACAGGATAACAATCAGCAGAAGTCCTCACTGTTCCACCTGGTGGCCACCCCAATATGATGCTGATTTCCAGTAGAGTATCCAAATCACTGCCCTAGTGTTATTATTATTATAGTTGAGCTCAGTTAACTCAGTACATATTGTGATTGAAACATGGACACCTTGGGGCTGGTTTAGCACAGTGGGCTAAACAGCTGTCTTGTAATGCAGAACAGTGCCAGCAGCGTGGGTTCAATTCCCATACCGGCCTCCCCGAACAGGCGCCGGAATGTGGCGACAAGGGGCTTTTCATAGAATTTACAGTGCAGAAGGAGGCCATTCGGCCCATCGAGTCTGCACCAGCTCTTGGAAAGAGCACTCTACCCAAGGTCAACACCTCCACCCTATCCCCATAACCCAGTAACCTCACCTAACACTAAGGGCAATTTTGGACACTAAGGGCAATTTATCATGGCCAATCCACCTAACCTGCACATCTTTGGACTGTGGGAGGAAACCGGAGCACCCGGAGGAAACCCACGCACACACGGGGAGGATGTGCAGACTCCGCACAGACAGTGACCCAAGCCGGAATCGAACCTGGGACCCTGGAGCTGTGAAGCAATTGTGCTATCCACAATGCTACCGTGCTGCCCGTATTTTTTTCACAATAACTTCACTGAAGTCTACTTGTGACAATAAGCAATGATTATTATTATTGTATTAGAAGTTTGCAGGTTCAAGTCCCACTTTGTGGATTTGAGCTCATAATCTAGGTTGACATTCCAGTGTAGTGCTGAGTGAACGCTACACCGCTGGACATGCTGAATTTTAGTGGATTATACACTAAACTAAGGTCAGTCTGCCCCACTCAGCTGGACGTACAAGATCCCATGGGATTATTTCCAAGAAAATCAAGGGCGTTCTACCTGGTGTCCTGGCCAATATTTCTCCTTCAACCAACATCATCCTGGCCAATATTTCTCCTTCACCAACATCATTAAAAGCAGACTATCAGGTCATGATCACACTGCTGTTGGTGATAGCTTGTTCTGATCGATTTGGTTGCCACATTTACTACATACTACACTACAACTCAGAAGTATTTAATTGACAGATATGGGGCGGGATTCTCCCTTCTGGGGACTAAGTCCCCACGCCCGCCGGAAAACGGGCGAGAATCACTCCAGATGTTTTCCTTGAAGGTCCAGGGTGATTCTCCATTTTCCAGGGGGCTAGCAGAGTTCCAGTGTGCGTCCCGCAGCTCTGGCTGCCGGCCAGGCCCTGCTAGCCAGACCGCGTGGCCGCGCATGTGCACGGCGGCCGCAAGCGGGTCCACGCATGAGCGTCGCGGGCGCCGCCTACATGGTGGAGCCACACAGCGGGCCCGTGTGGAGGAAGGTAGGTCCCTCCCAGATTGCGATTGCCCGCCGATCGGTGGCCCCTGATCGCAGGCCTTACCACCGCTGTGGCCCACCCCACTCCCCGAGTCAGATATCCCCTGCCCCCCACCAAGACCGCCACCGTGGCCGCAGGTCCCAGCTCCCACTGGGTGGAACCACATGTAAAGCACGCCGGCGGGATTCCGGCGCGGAGGGTCGGAGAATCCCACCCATGGACTTTGGGGTATCCAGAGGCCATGAAAGGCAAGGACTTTCTTCCTATTTTGTATGGCATAGTACAAAATTAGGAGGTGTCTTCATATAAGCCAATGCACTCCATAGGTAATTTAGTGTCTGAAGTACTTGGAGATCATTTCATAATGATATTATTTAATCGGCTGTGCTGGTCTGCCTTTTCTCAAGGCCGCGTTCCCAGCTCTGTGGGGTTAACAACAAATGACACCTTTCATAACAAGCAATTAAAAAAATCTGAAAATGAACTTAAAAGAATCACCTGCATGCAAAACTGACCTGAGAATAGTTTCTGTCGTGCAGCAATCTTCATAAGGGACACGGTATCCAACCTCATGACCCACATTTAAATCCAGTTCATCTGCCACACGCTGTGCCAAAGACATGGCGGACAGGCTGTGGGGCTGGGTGCAGACCACCATGCCATATTGGTACCGAACTGAGAGAGCATATTCAGCACACCACTGGGAAATCTAAAGTGGAAAAACAATATGAGCCAGTTTTTTTATAGAAGCACTTTTTATTGCTTACTGCCCCAGTTCCTTTGGGTAAGCGGCAGTAAAATGAATATTTTTCTCAACAAAATGGCGAGGCAAGACTGTTAACTTAATCATGTAACAATTCGATTTTGTAATAATATTAATATTATTATGACCTGGGTGAGGGTGGGGGGAAATCAAATGATTTCTCACGTTTCCAGTTCCCATATTCAAGATGCCCGAATGAAGGTTCCCATCTTGCAGCCAAACTTGTGAACTTTATATTCCATTCGTTGCCCAGTGCAAACTAATTTTGAGACTGATCAAATGTATTCTATATTGCACCCTAACAAACTACACATGGAGAAAGAAGACTTTCATTTCGCAAGGCTTCAGGAACAGAATGATTAGGAGGGGGTCAGGTCACTGAAAAATACGTTTTTCAAAAATATTACTGTGTTTTTAAAAATTCATTTACGGGATGTAGGCATCGCTGGTTAGGCCAGCATTTTTTGCCTATCCCTAGCTGTCCTTCCGAACGTGGTGGTGAGTTGCCTTCTTGGGCAACATGGTAGCACTGCTGCTTCACAGTGCCAGGGTCCAGGGTTCAATTCCCGCTTGAGTCACTGTGCGGAGTCTGCATGTTCTCCTCGTGTCTGCGTGGGTTTCCTCCGGGTGCTGCAAATTCCTCCCACAAGTCCCTAAAGATGTGCTGCTAGGTAATTTGAACATTCTGAATTCTCCCTCAGTGTACCCGAACAGGTGCCGAAATGTGGCGACTAGGGGCTTTTCACCGTAAATTCATTGCAGTGTTAATGTAAGCCTCCTTGTGACAATAAAGATTTTTTTTTTAAATTCAAAAACCGCTGCAGTCTTTCAGGTGTAGGTACACCCATTATATGCTGTTAGGGAGAGAGTTCCAGGATTTTGCCCCAGCGACAGTGAAGGAACGACAATATATTTCCAAGTCAGGATGGTGAGCAACTAAGAGGGGAACCCCCAGGTGATGGGGTGACAAGGTATCTGCTGCTCTTGGCCTCTAGATGGTAGTGGTCATGGGTTTGGAAGGTGCTGACTAAGGAACCTTGGTGAATTACTGCAGTGCATCTTGTAGATGGTACACATGGCTGCCACTGTTCGTCAGTGGTGGAGGGTTTATATGAACAGATTTGAATGAATTATTTATTTTAGTCTTCAAAGTGAAAAAAGTTCCCAGAAGCTTGTGGATGTAGAAAACAGAAATCTGACTAAGCTAAGAAATATGAGTATTAATAAGGAAAATATTTTAGAGGTTGAGAGCAATAATATTGACAAGTGTCCAGATTGACACCCTGGGAATATCAAAGGAGTTTAGTGAAGAGCTACCAGTGGGCCTAACCATGATTTTATCACAATTCAGTGCACAGAGTTTATGCTAAAGGACTGGAACAAGGCAAATGTTGCATTTTTGAGGTTAAGCCAGGCAACTATCAATTGGTTAATTTTAAAACAGCAACAACAAATTTACTACCCAAACCATCAACACTGATTGCGAAGTAGAACTTATACATCATAGATGGAAAAGGCCACGGGTAAGTGCAGTTCGTTTGGATTTCTAGAAAGGATTTGCTGAAGTGCCAGTAAGGAAATCGGTTGACAAAATTAGGGCCTGTGCAGAACAAGTAAAAGTGGCAGCATGGATAGAAAGAATTGCAAATTATATATTGCATAGAAATACAATAAATGTTTCTCAGACTGATAGGTAGTTGTTAGTGCAGTACCCTACAGATCTACATTGAGACAAAATATGAAAATTATATTGGTAAGCACTCGTTTTCTTGTCAAACTTCCTGTTGTCACAATTTATAAAAAATTATTCACGAACATTGGCATCGCTGGCTAATTCAGCATTTATTGCCGATTCCTAACTGCCCTCGGGAAGGTGGCGACGAACTGCCTACTTGGAATCGCTGCAGGCCAAATCGTGTAGATATACCCATAATTATATTTGGGAGGTAGATCCAGGCTTTTGATACAGCAACAGTGAAGGAACAGTGAAATAATTCTAAGTGAGAATGGGGTTTGCTTGGAGGAAAACTTGAATGTTGTCCACGACTTGCTGAATACCTCGGCATGGATTGCTTGTTACCTTATTATGTCAACTGTACTGAAGGTACTATAATTTATGCTTCACCTATATGAAGCACTGGTTGGACTATACCTGGGGAAGTGGAGGTATTGTCACTGGACGAGTAATCCAGAGATCTGGGAACATGGTTCAAATTCCACTACATGGATATATATCACTGTCACTGGGTCAAAATCCTGGAACTCCTTCCCCAACAGCACTGTAGGTGTACCTACACCACAGAGACTTTAGCAGTTCAAGAAGCCAGCTCACCTCCTCAAGGGCAATTAGGGCTGCGAATGAATGCGGTCTTAGTCAGCAAAGCCCACATCCTTTGAATGAGTAAAGAAAGCACCTACAGTACTGGGTTCATTTTGGGCACCTTAAAAATAATATTTTGGCACTGATTTCCAACGTTAAATTACAAGGAGTTATTACTTTATTTTTCATGGAATGTGGAGGAAAATTGGAATTTCCCCGAGGACGAAACCTCGTTAGACCATAGGACCATAAGTCATAGGAGCAGAATTAGGCCATTCGGCCCATTCAGTCTGCTTCATTATTCAATTATGGCTAATGTGTTTCTCATCCCCATTCTCCTGGCTTCTCCATGTAACCCCTGATCCCCTTATTGATCAAGAACCTATCTGTCTCGGTCTTCAAGACACAGTGATTTGGCCTCCACAGCTTTCTGCAGCTAAGTTTTCCACAGATTTATCGCCCTTTGGCTGAAGAAATTCCTCCTCATCTCTGTTTTAAAGGAACGTACCTTCAGCCTGAAACTGTGCCCTCGAGTTCTAGCTTTTCCCACAAGTGGAAATATCCTCTCCACATCCACTCTATCTTGGCCTCTCAGTATCCTGTAAGTTTCAATAAAATCCCCCCTAACCAATGTGTACAGACCCCGAGTTCTCAACCGCTCCTCATATTACAAGCTCTTCATTCCAGGGATCATTCTTGTGAACCTCCTCTGGACCCTTTCCAAGACCAGCACATCCTTCATTAGATACAGGACCCCAAACTGCTCACAATATTCCAAATGGGGTCTGACCACAGCCTTATACAAATTCAGAAGTGCACCCCTGCTCTTGTATTCTAGCCCTCTCGAATGGTAACATTGCATTTGCCTTCCTAACCACCGACTGAATCGGCACGTTAAATTTAAGAGAATCATTGTGCTTCTGATTTCCTAAGCCTTTTCCCATTTAGAAAATAGTGTCTGCCTCCACTCTTCCTACCAAAGTGCATAAGCTCACACTTTTCCACATTGTATTCCATCTGCCACTTCTTTTCCCACTCTCCTAACCTGTCCAAGACCATCTGCAGCCCCCCCTGCTTCCTCAATACCACCTGTCCCTCTGCTGTTGAACTGTTACAGCCATGTGGTGTAGGTACACAAAGTGTGGCAGTTTATTTCCAAGTCAGGTAGTTGAGTGACTTTGCAGATTGTGGTGTTCCCATGTGCCTGCTGCCTTTTGGAGAGTAGGGTGGTGGCTTTGAGATGTGCTGCAGTGCCTCTTTCTGGAAGTACTGTCATGTGAGGGTACCTTTAAGAAATGGGTGTTTATAAATGGGTGTGTATATAAATATCTGTAGTGAGAGTATCTTTAAGAGTACCTATCCCATGTTTGGAGGATTGCATTGCGAAAGTGGCACAATCCGCTTTTATTTCCAAACTGGAGTTACTTAAAGGTTACTGGCAGTACCTTTATCCGAAAGGGCGAAGGAGATTTCAGCTTTTGTGACTCCAGATGATATATACCAATTCAAAGTTATACCATTTGGCATGAAAAACGCACCAGACACATTTCAACGGTTAACTAACAAAGTTGTTTCAGGATTACCCAATTGTGCAGTATACATCGACGATCTGGCAATTTTCAGCCAGACATGGAAAGAACATTTAAAACATCTGATGGAGTTATTCGATCGACTTCAGGAGGCGGGTTTGGTGATAAACCGAGCCAAAAGTGAATTTGGAAAAGCTCAAGTCATTTTCCTTGGCCATACAACTGGACAGGGCCGAATGGTCACACAGGATGTGAAACCAACAGTTATTGAGGAGTTTCCGATACCCTCAAGACGAAGGGAATTAATGCGATTTCTTGGCATGAGTGGATTTGATCAAACATTTGTGCAAAAGTTTTGTAGCGTGATTGCTCCACAGATAGACTTGCTGAAGAAACGTCGAAAATTTCAGTCAACAGCGGACTTTCAACAGGCATTTGACTGCCGGAAAGCTGTGATAACCAATGCTCCTGTTTTGGAGAATAACAAGGGACTCTGTGATCAGATTGAACTAAAGTATCTGACTTTAAAGGAAAATGCCGAGGCGTAGAGAAATGGACGGATCGTGCAGAGACCTTCTTATTCAAAGAGACTGTCAATCAAGAAGGATTTCAGTTGGAGGCAGAAAAAAAATGGACTATATTATTATACGTTTGCGTGTGTTGTTTTTCGATACGAAAAAGTATATTGACTGTCAGCATTTCTTAAAGAATGGTGAAAAGGTGAAAAATGAAACCATCTTGAAGTTGATGGTTTATTTTTTTTTCTTGGGGGGAGGTGTCATGTGGGAGTACCTTTATGAAATGGGTGTTTATAAATGGGTGCGAATATAAATATCTGCAGTGAGAGTACCTTTAAGAAATGGGTGTTTACTACTGCAGTGATGTCAGAGAGTGGGTGGAGCTGGGCTGTCTGTCAGCTTTTTTCTTTCGTTTTTGAGCAGGCTGCAGGATGTGTTTTAGTTTCGTTTTCAGTGTTGGTGCTGAAGCCAGACCAAGCAGGTGTACTGCCATCAAAAGACTACCTCTTGATCATTTGGTGAATTCATAATTATAAATGTTTTCAGTCGTGACTTTAACCTGATGTGCTTCTGATAAAGGTTTTGTTTTTAAGTCGTATGGACGTTAAAAAGGAAAGCTTAAAGGATTACTTAGTGTTGTAGTCTTTGGGGGTTGTATTTGAATTAATGGTTGCTAAGATGTTCACTGTATGTTTTAAAAAGGTTAACTTGAGTTCATAGAATAAACATTGTTTTGCTTTAAAAAATACTTTTCCATTTCTGCTGTACCATACCTGTAGAGTTGGCCATGTGCTCCCCATACCACAATCTAGTAAAAGTTGTGGGTCAGGTGAACTCCATGATACACTTTGGGGTCTCTAAACTCTGGCCCATAACAGTGCATACTGCTGCTAAACTGCGCCAGCTGTGGAGAAAGTGAATGCTTCAGGTGATGGGTGGGGTGTTAACCAAAAGGAATGCTTTCAAATGGAATTGAACATCCTCATTTCTGACCCTTAGATGGGCAGAAGATCATTGAAGATGGTTGAACTTAGGATTTGGGTCTGACATGCCTTGAAGCGACGCAGAAAATATAAACAAGGTTGCGCTTCCTGGAATTTAGCCAGTTGAGGGTAATTTGATTAAAGTTTAAGACATTAAGGAGAACTGACAGTCTAGACAAAGAGAAAGCATTTCTGGTGGTTTTGGATAGTCTAGACCTAGGGGACATTGAGCCAGCCTTTCCAGAGTAAGTTTAGGAAATACTTAAGAACATAGAACATTACATCGGCCCTCAATGCTGCGCCGACCTGTGAAACCTCTCTAAAGCCCTATTCCCTTATCGTCCATATGTCTATCCAATGACCATTTGAATGCCCTTAGTGTTGGCGAGTCTACTACTGTTGCAGGCAGGGCATTCCACGCCCTTACTACTCTGAGTAAAGAACCTACCTCCGACATCTGTCTTATATCTATCTCCCCTCAACTTAAAGCGGTGTCCCCTCGAGCTAGACATCACCATCCAAGGAAGAAAGCTCTCACTGTCCACCCTATCCAATCCTCTGATCATCTTGTATGCCTCAATTAAATCACCTCTTAACCTTCTTCTCTCTAACGAAAACAGCCTCAAGTCCCTCAGCCTTTCCTCATAACATCTTCCCTCCATACCAGGCAACATTCTGGTAAATCTCCTCTGCACCCTTTCCAATGCTTCCACATCCTTCCTATAATGCGGCGACCAGAATTGCACGCAATACTCAAAATGCAGCCACACCAGAGTTTTGTACAGCTGCAACATGACATCATGGCTCCGAAACTCAATCCCTCTACCAATAAAAGCTAACACACCGTACACCTTCTGAAAAACCCTCTCAACCTGGGTGGCAACTTTCAGGAATCTATGTACATGGACACCGAGATCTCTGCTTATCCACACTGCCAAGAATCTTACCATTAGCCCAGTACTCTTGTCTTCCTGTTATTCTTTCCAAAATGAATCACGTCACACTTTTCTGCATTAAACTCCATTTGCCACCTCTCAGCGCAGCGCTACAGATTATCTATGTCTCTCTGTAACTTGTAACATCCTTGCACACTGTCCACAACTCCACCGACTTTAGTGTAATCTGCAAATTTACCCACCCATCCTTCTACGCCCTCCTCCAGGTCATTTATATAAATGACAAACAGCAGTGGCCCCAAAACAGATCCTTGTGGTACACCACTAGTAACTGGACTCCAGTCTGAACATTTCCCATCAACCACCACCCTTTGTCTTCTTCCAGCTAGCCAATTTCTGATCCAAACTGCTAAATCACCCATGCCTCCGTATTTTCTGCTTTACTGAAATCCATATACACCACATCAACTGCTTTACCCTCATCCACCTGTTTGGTCACCTTCTCAAAGAACTCAATAATGTTTGTGAGGCATGACCTACCCTTCACAAAACCGTGTTGACTATGTCTAATCAAATTATTCCTTTCCAGATGATTATACATCCTATCTCTTATAAACCTTTCAAAGATTTTGCCCACAACAGAAGGAAGGCTCAGTGGTCGATAGTTACCGGGGTTGTCTCTACTCCCCTTCTTGAACAAGGGGACAACATTTGCTATCCTCCAGTCTTCTGGCACTATTCCTGTTGACAAAGATGACTTAAAGATCAAAGCCAAAGGCTCAGCAATCTCCTCCCTAGCTTCCCAGAGAATCCTAGGATAACTCCATCCGGCCCAGGGAACTTATCTATTTTCACACTTTCCAGAACTGCTAACACCTCCTCCTTATGAACTTCAAGCCCTTCTAGTCTAGTAGCCTGAATCTCAGTATTCTCCTCGACAACATTGTCTTTTTCCTGTGTGAATACTGATGAAAAAATATTCATTTCGCACCTCTCCTATCTCCTTGGACTCCAAGCACAACTTCCCATTACTGTCCTTGACTGGCCCTACTCCTACCCTAGTCATTCGTTTATTCCTGATATATCTATAGAAAGCTTTAGGGTTATCCTTGATCCTACCTGCCAAAGACTTCTCATTTCCCCTCCTGGCTCTTAGCTCTCTCTTGGTCCTTCCTAGCTAACTTGTAACTCTCGAGTGCCCTAACTGAACCTTCATGTCTCATCTTTACATAAGTCTCCTTCTTCCCCTTGACAAGTGTTTTGATTGCTTTAGTAAACCACAGTCCCCTTGCTCGACCACTTCCTCCCTGTCTGACAGGTACATACTTATCAAAGACACGCAGTAGCTGTTCCTTGAACAAGCTCCACATTTTCATTGTGCGCATCCCCTGCAGTTTTCCTCTCCATCCCATGCATCCTAAGTCTTGCCTCATCGCATCATAATTGCCTTTCCCCCAGATATAACCTGTATATACCTATCCCTTTCCATCACTAAGTAAACATAATCGAATTGTGGTCACTATCACCATAGTGCGGACCTAACTCCAAATCTAACACCTGTCCTGGTTCATTACCCAGTACCAAATCCAATATGGCCTCGCCTCTCGTTGGCCTATCGACATACTGTGTCAGGAAACCCTCCTGCACACATTGGACAAAAACGGACCCATCTAAAGTACTCGAACTATAGCGTTTCCAATCAATATTTGGGAAGTTAAAGTTCCCCCATAACAACTACCCTGTTGCTTTCACTCCTATCCAGAATCATCTTTGCAATCCTTTCCTCTACATCCTCTACAACTTTTCGGAGGCCTATAGAAAACCCCTAACAGGGTTACCTCTCCTTTCCTGTTTCTAACCTCAGCCCATACTACCTCAGTAGACGAGTCCTCATTAAACGTCCTTTCATCCACCGTAATACTGTCCTTGACTAACAATGACACCCCTCCCCCTCTTTTACCACCTTCCCTGAGCTTACTGAAATACCTAAACCCCGACACCTGCAACAGCCATTCCTGTCTCTGCTCTATCCATGTCTCCGAAATGGCCACAACATCGAAGTCCCAGGTACCAACCCATGCTGCAAGTTCACCCACTTTATTCCGGATGCACCTGGCATTGCAGAAGACACACTTTAAACCACCTTCCTGCCTGCCGGTACACTCCTGCAACTTTGAAACCTTACTCATGACCTCACTACTCTCAACCTCCTGTATACTGGAGCTACAAATCAGGTTCTCAAGCCCCTGCTCTACTAGTTTAAACCCTCCCGAAGAGCATTAGCAAATTTCCCCCCCAGGATATTAGTACCCCTCTGGTTCAGGTGTAGATCATCCCGTTTGTAGAGGTCCAACCGACCCCAGAATGAGCCCCAATTATCCAGAAATCTGAAACCCTCCCTCCTGCACCATCCCTGTAGCCACGTGTTCAACTCCTCTCTCTCCCTATTCCTCTTCTCGCTATCACATGGCACGGGTAACAACCCAGAGATAATAACTCTGTTTGTCCTAGATCTAAGTTTCCACCCTACCTCCCTGAATTCTTGCCTTACATCCCTATCCCTTTTCCTACCTATGTTGTTGGTACCTATGCGGACCACGACTTGGGGCTGCTCCCCCTCCCCCTTACTTGCACACAGAAAGGGCAGCAGAAGCTGGAAACTCAATTTCGGCAGAGTCAATTGTTAAACAAAGGTATTAAAGGGTGCAGAGTGCAGGCAAATATATGGACTTCGATCACAGATCAGTCATAATCTCACTAAGCAATGAAACAAGCTTAAAGGACTATATGGTCGACAACTATTTCTCTGAAACAATATAAAAATTTACAATATAAATCCAGTATGCCAACAGTTGCTCCTGATTCTCTTCACCATCAGGGGCTTCAGCTTGCCCACCTCCAGTTAGTCAAGTTTCCTTCGTGCCTATTGTGGACGATGGGTGCAATTCAGCGGACATAAAACAAAATCCACTTTTGGGCACATTCAGCAGGTTGTATCTCGGCGGCTCCAGCGCCAAGATTCAGCCTGCTATTCACCGGCACTTTGCCAGTATTTTGGCCCTTGGGGAGTTTCTCCCCATCGAGGTCCGACTTTTGTTGATTTCTTGCACTGGCGAGCTCAGAATCTGTGCCAAGCTGGCAGTACAGGGTGCCACCATGCCCTGTCCGTGACCACCCGGGTGTCTCTAATGGCCTGCGTCCATATTTGTGGAAACCAGTGCTAAATGGCGCCCGGGTAAGGTCTCACAGTGCTGCCGTTGACTCCAGGATGCTGAATGAAAACAGCATTCTGGTATTTAAAATGAGTCTACTGGCCCATTTAAATATGTTGATTTTGATCACATCCAGCAAGGGCGTGATCCAGATCGCGCCGGATGGACCGAATCGACTGACTCGCGATCAGCCCGACACCCGGCGCAGATTGCGATTTGGGGCTCTCACTGGATTCACCTGTGGGCACAACGGGGTGGCTGAATCACGCCCAATGACTCACCATTCTTCCAGTTTTAAATACCAGTATATAATATATCTCTACCTATCTGTGGTATTTGTGCCTCCCCTCATTCTTCCTACCAAAGCATAACACTTCACACTTCTCTGCATTAAATTTGATCTGCGACATGTCTGCCATTTCACCAACATATCGATATCCTCTTGGAGTCCATCACCATACTCCTCACAGGTCTCAAAACGTTAGTATAGATTATAATTGCAAATTTCTCAATGAAGAAAAAGGGGCATTGGAAAAGGGCAAGGAAATGGAGAGATATTTCAAAGACCCAACACAGGCACCATGGGTCGAATACACTCCTTCTTGTGCTGTCTCTAACACAGGAGACCAGCAAAGGGCTTCATGCACCCAGATGCAGAAAATATTACCAGTGGTGAAAATAATTTTTAAAATCTATTAAAAAGGCAAATGGAATTTGGAGTGAAAGAGATGGAGTACAAAAGCAAAGAGGTCATGATGACTGTGTAAAGCTTTGTCCATGTGGAAAATAGCACAAGATTTTGGGCCCCTCATTATCGTGCAATTAAAGGCTGAAGAAACAATGGGCAACATATTTTTTTTCAACTGAAATAATTAATGGGTAATTTGCTAGAATTATTCAAAAGATAAAACAGTCGAACATAGATAAATGATTTCTACTTGTAGATAAATTGAAGACAAGAAGATCTCAAGATAAGCACCAGGCAAATAAACCAAAATAAAAACCACTTTCCTATGCAGAATTAAGGGGATGTGAAATCAACAACAAAATGTTTTAGGATGTTATGGGCGAGGCGTTTTCAGAACCCCAAAATGTATCATGGAGTTCAACCAACCTCTCCCTTTAATGTATTTGTTGCTTTTCCTAGCACACGGCTTGTTCCCTAGGTGTGAGATTACAATTATGGACACGTGGGTTTTTAAACACAAAACAATGTTTATTCCATGAACTCAACTTAACATCTTAAATTAACATTGGATCTCTTAACACCCCTTACTTCAAAGATAACTCAGAAAATATTGCAACAGTAAATAATTTCTCAAAATGTTCCTTCAAACTTCCAAGAGACTTAACACTTTTAAACAGATTCACATCAGGTTAAAGGCTTTACAATTATGAGTTTAAATCACCCAGATGATCCAGAGATAGTCTTTCATGGCAGAGATCCAGCTCACTGCAAACACAGACACCCCCAAGCTCTTTTTCTCCAAACTGCAGCTCTCTTGAAACACACACAAGCTGCTTTTTAAAACTGCAGCTCTCTGGAAACACCCAGACACACACAAGCTCTTTTTCAAACTGCAAAACTAAACTGCAAAATGGCTGATCTAAAGCCCAGCACCACCAGTGAAAATACTTTTCACTTTACCTCGGTACACGTGACAATAAACAAATCCAATCCAATCCACCACCCACTCTCTGAAATCACTGTTTTCTTAAAGGTACATTGCTTAAACATCCATGTCTTAAAGGTACTCTCACATGACACCTCCCCCAAGAAAAAATAAATAAACCACCAACTTCAAGATGGTTTCATTTTTCACTTTTGCACCATCCACTAAGAAATGTACACAGTAAATATACCTTTTTGTTTTTTAAAAAAAACAACACATGCAAACAGGTATAATAATATAGTCCATTTTTCTTTGTTCTTCTTCCTCCAACCAAAATCCTTCTCAATTGACAGTCTCTTTGAACAAAGTCTCTGCACGATCCATCCATTCCTCTACTCCTCGGCATTTCTCTTCAGAATCAGATACTTTAGTTCAATCTGACCACAGAGTCCCTTGCAATTCTCCAACACAGGAGCATTGGTGATCACAGCTTTCAGGCAGTCAAATGCCTGTTGCATGTCCGCTGTCCATTGAAATTTTTTAGGTTTCTTTAGCAAGTCCATCAGTGGAGTAATCACGCCACAAAACTTTTGCACAAAGGTTCAATCAAATTCATTCATGTTAAGAAATCGCATTATTTCCCTTCGTCTTGAAGGTATTGGAAACTCCGCAAGGAAAGTGATTCGGGCTTCTCCAAATTCACTTTCGGCTAGATTCATCACCAAACCCGCCTCCTGAAGTCAAAGAACTCCATACAATGTTTTAAATGCTCTTTTAATGTCTGGAAGTTGGAAATAAAAGCAGATTGTCCCACTTTCTCAATGCAATCCTTCAAACGTGGGCTAGGATAAGAGTCCGTTCTTGTAACTGCATTCACCTTTCGATAGTCCACACACAACCGTTGGGTACCGTCTGGTTTAGGTACCATCACTATAGGTGAGCTCTATTGGCTGCAACCCACTTCAATTATGCCATTCTTCAGCATACTCTCAATCTCTCTGTTAACCTGTGCCAATTTTAAAGAATTAAGTCTACATGGATGTTGTTTGATAGGAACAGCATTTCCTACATCTACATCATATATAGCCATTTTAGTACTTCCCAATTTATCTCTACAAACTTGCCCATGTGATATCAATAAATCTTTCAGGTCAGTTTGTTTTTCCTTTGGAAGGTAACTTAACAATTCATCCCAATTTTTAAGAACATCCTCATTTTCCAATTTACGTTGAGGTATGTCAAATTCAGAGTCATCTGGATTTGGTTTGTTACTTCTGAGTTAGAATCATTAAACCTCATTTTTCTCTCCTTCCCTTTCAAAGTACCTTTTTAGCATATTCACATGACACACTCGGTGAGTCTTCCTTCTATCTGGTGTTTTTAAACCACATAATTCACCTCACTTAATTTCCTTTCAATCTGATACAGTCCACAAAACCTAGCTTTTAAAGGCTCCCCTACCACTGATAACAACACTAAAACTTTATCCCCACTGGCAAAACTACGAACTTTGGATTTCTTGTCCGCTACCCGTTTCATCACATTTTGTGCAACTTTCAAATGTTGTCTAGCTAATTTACCTGCTCGATTTAATCGTTCCCTAAAATTTGACACGTAATCCAATAGTGTAATTTCCGATTTCTCACCCACCAATTTTTCCTTAATCAATTTAAGTGGTCCTCTTACCTCATGACCAAAAATTAGTTCAAAAGGACTAAAGTTGGTAGACTCATTAGGTGCATCCCTAATTGCAAACAATACGAATGGGAATCCATTATCCCATCCTCTGGATAATCTTGACAGTAAGCCCTCATCATTGTCTTTAATGTCTGATGCCACCTTTCTCACGCTCCCTGCGATTCTGGATGGTACGCAGTTGATTTAAATTGTTTTATTCCTAATCTATCCATAGCTTCTTTGAATAACTTGGAAGTAAAATTCGTTCCTTGATCCGATTGAATTTCTGTGGGTAGTCCATATCTAGTAAAGAAACTCCTCCACAATCCTTTTAGCTGTAATATTATGTACTGGAATGGCCTCTGGAAACCTAGTAGACACATCCATTACAGTCAAAAGATATTGATTCCCACTTTTTGTTTTAGGAAGCAGTCCTACACAATTGATTAGGACCCTTGTAAAAGATTCCTCAATTGCTGGAATGGGTCTTAAGGGCGCTGGTTTTATCACTGCTTGAGGTTTCCCTATCACTTGACATGTGTGACATGATTGACAAAATTTAACTACAGTTTTTTGTAGTCCAGGCCAATAAAAACGTTTCTGGATTTTAGCTTGTGTTTTCCTTATTCCCAAATGACCTCCCACTAGTACCTTCTGTGCAACTCACAACACCTCCTTTCTATACCCTACCGGCAATACTACTTGATGAACTTCTGCCCACATTTCATCCACCTGCATATGTACAGGTCTCCATTTTCTCATCATTTTTACGGTAATAATACTCTGGTATATTCTCAGATTCCTCTTCCGTATATGCTTTCTGATATATCCGTTTTATTTCTATATCTTTCTGTTGTAACTCCGCCAATTTTCCTGAACTAAAAATATCCACCTCATCCTCCACCTGTTCTTGTTCTTTTTCAACCAACTGATCAAAAATCGTTTCTGATAATTGCACTTCAACTTCATCTTTACTCTTTGATTTCTCCTCTTGTCTTAACCTGTGGCTTTGCGACCTTGTTACTGCACAATCCGGAAAAATCCTAGGATATTCGTCCTTCAACCCTTCAGTTGACTGATTTTCCAATGGCTTATCAACCACAGTAGGCATACCTCCCACCTGCGATCCAGCTATATCATTACCCAAGATAAACTGTAGTCCTGGACAAGAGAGTTTACCGACTACCACTTCACCACTCTTCACTGGACTTTCCAACCTTACCTTATATAATGGAACGCTACTCCTCTCACCCTGAATTCCACATATCATCACCTTTTCTGACAACATTCTTCCCAAACTACATAATTCCTCATCTCTTACCATTAAAGATTGACTAGCCCCTGTATCTCTTAAAATTGTGACTTCTTTACCTGCTCCTCCTGATACACATGAGTAAACTTTACCCACACAAGTGAATTCTTTAAAGACATCTGGCACCTTCTTCACAATTACTTCTTGAACAGGCTGTACAATCGTTTGCACCTCCTTCGCTTCTCTTGGGCTTTCCTTTACCACTCTAACAAATCCCACTGTCTTATCCTGTTTTACCACATCAGCCTTCCCAGTGCTTTCCTTCAACCACCAACACTGTGACTTTACATGGCCTAGTTTATTACAGTGAAAACATCTGAAACTTTTCATTTCTTTTCCACCCTCCTGGATTTCTTTTTTAATCCGAGGTACACTCTCTTTATTGTCTCCCATCATATCACCTTTACCTTTACCATTTGAGTATTTCTCATATCCCCAGTTTCTATCCCTCACCGGCTGAAACTGATGTCGGAAACCAATCTTTGATTTATGAACTAATTCATAATCATCTGCCATTTCCGCTGCTAATCTCGCAGTTTTAACCCTCTGTTCTTCCACATGAGTTCCACTCCTCACTACATCGGGAATTGAATTTTTAAACTTCTCCAAAAGTATAATGTCTCTGAGAGCTTCATACGTTTGGTCTATTTTCAAAGCCCTTAACCACCTACCAAAATTACTCTGTTTGAGCCTTTCAAACTCCATGTATGTTTGACCAAATCCTTTCCTTACATTTCTAAACTTTTGTCTGTGAGCTTCAGGCACTAGCTCATATGCACTTAAGATGGATTTCTTCACCTCATACGTTCCAGATATCTCCTCCGGTAGTGATGCAAACACTTCACTAGCTCTATCTACCAGCTTTGTTTGAATCAGTAACACCCACATGTCCTGTGGCCATTTCATTTGTTTAGCTACCTTCTCAAATGAAATGAAAAAAGCTTCCACTTCCTTCTCGTCAAACCTTGGCAATGCTTGGACATATTTAAATAGATTCCCACCAAGCCTTCGACTATGATGCTCTTTCTCACTGTCCTCATTACTATCATCCAACTGTACGTTTCCCTTTACGTTTGCCAATTTTAAGTGATTGTCATGTTTCATGGCCATTTTCTGAAGTTCAAACTCGCTCTTTATCTTTTTCCCTGATCTATATCTCCCTTTTTTTTTCTTTTTGTTCTGCTTGGGCTATTCTTTCTTTTCTCCTTTCTTCTCTCTCCTTTTCTTTTTCCTCTCTCTCTTTCTCCTTTCTGTCTCTTTCTCTTTCTTTTTCATCTCTCTCTCTCGTATTTAAGCCGCTTTAATTCTTTCTCATGTTCCATTTGGTTAATTTGCAACTGAATTTTTGCCATTTCCAATGAGTTAAACTGTACCTCAGGCAACTTTAAATGCTTAACCACCGCCATAATTATCTCACCTTTTCGCATATTGTCAGGTAATGTTAACTGCAATGTTCTTGCCAAATCTAACAGTCTGCTTTTCGTTTCTGTCTGTAAAGTACTACGTGTGACCTTCTCCACCCCCAAAAACTTCTGAGCCTCTGAAAGAGCCATTGTTCACAACACTCTCCCCACTGGAACTAAAATACCACACCGGAAAAGCAACAATCCTTCACTGTCATTAAGTTCACAAAAGCCAATCCATAGACTTTTATCCCCCTCGAGCCCCCAATTGTTATGGGCGAGGCGTTTTCAGAACCCCAAAATGTATCATGGAGTTCAACCAACCTCTCCCTTTAATGTATTTGTTGCTTTTCCTAGCACACGGCTTTTTCCCTAGGTGTGGGATTACAATTATGGACACGTGGGTTTTTAAACACAAAACAATGTTTATTCCTTGAACTCAACTTAACATCTTAAATAAACATTGGATCTCTTAACATCCCTTACTTCAAAGATAACTCAGAAAATATTGCAACAGTAAATCATTCCTCAAAATGTTCCTTCAAACTTCAAAGAGACTTAACACCTTTAAGCAGAATCACATCAAGTTTTACAATTCCAAGGTCTTACAATTATGAGTTTAAATCACCCAAATGATCCAGAGACAGTCTTTCATGGCAGAGATCCAGCTCACTGCAAAACACAGACACTCCCCAAGCTCTTTTTCTCCAAACTGCAGCTCTCTGCAGTAGGTGCTGTTTAGCACAGGGCTAAATCGCTGGCTTTGAAAGCAGACCAAGGCAGGCCAGCAGCACTGTTCAATTCCCAGAACAGCCTCCCCGAACAGGCGCCGGAATGTGGCGTCTAGGGGCTTTTCACAGTAACTTCATTTGAAGCCCACTTGTGACAATAAGCGATTTTCATTTCATTTCATTTCTGGAAACACACACACACAAGCTGCTTTTTAAAACTGCAGCTCTCTGGAAACACCCAGACACACACAAGCTTTTTTTCAGACTGCAAAACGGTTGATCTAAAGCCCAGCTCCACACACTCTCTGACATCACTGTTTTCTTAAAGGTACATTGCTTAAACATCCATGTCTTAAAGGTACTCGCACATGACAATAATTAGTAATGGAATATAAAAAGTGTGGAGAAGCAGGAAGATTCCAAGATGGAATTCTGCAGCTTGGGGCTGTGGTTGTTGAAGGGATAACTGCTAATGGTGGAGTGATGGAAATCAGGGATGTGCAATGTCAGAAATGGAGGAACACAGGGAAAGTGGAGGATTGTAAGGCTGTGGTTACAAAGACAGAGCAGGGAAGGGTTTGAAAAAAGCTATTTGAATTTTACAACCAAAGCAGAGCAGGAGCTAAAAGTAGGTCAGTGAGCACAGTGATGGTGTGGGTTAGGGTACTGTCAGGAAAGTTTTGGATGGAACCTTGGTGCTTGGGTTTCTCACCAGTCTCTGTGAGTATGACATGTACTCAGAAGCCAAATGGACCTCGTAAACAATTACATTTTAAAACCATTTAAAATTTACCAGCTCAGGCCAGAGTCCTATAATGTGAAATGGTCGCTGTAATTTACCTTTGCAGTGCGCAGCCAGCTTGTTGCACTGTACGGACCCTTTAAGACTGACCAATGACCATGCATCTTCGTTTGTGCCAGATATAACTCCAACCAGTGGAGTTACACCACCGCCGCCCCCCCCCCCCCCCCCCCCGATTCACAATGGCTCTAGTTTTGCTGGGGCACCCTTCCAATAGAAAGCTATAGACCTACAACCTCAGCACCTAACTTTGTCTTGAATGACTGTTACCCCAACTGGAAGAATGCTCTTCACGCAATTCCTCATAATTTTAGCAGTTTGCCTGCAATTGTGGTTCGTCTACATTGCAACTTGGGCTTTCTTAAACCTAAGAGGGGAGTAAGGTGGGAACATTCAGGTGCTACCGTATTCTCTCAATATTTTCCCCCAATATTGCTGTTGGGGGCAAATACCAGATGTCCTTGTAAACAAACAAAACAGAGCGAAACTAGCGAATAGGCTTTCAGAGCAGAGAAGAACAAGCTTTCCAAAATAAAACAAAATAAGAAACTGACATTTTTAAAGGTCATTGAAACATGATCATGTACTGATATAAATGTGTGTGGTCGGCCTACTACCTATTCAAGCAGAGGTCACTTTATGATGTAATCAGAACACCTAGATGTGTATATTTGGTGAATAGACCTTGGCCATCAAGAAACATGATCTCTCCTGAACACCTTGCTCAAAAAAAATTAAAGTAAAATCTCCCTGTCAATTCTGCTTGTGTACACTGCCTGGAACATGCTGCAGGGTGTCTCTCGACATTTCATGAAATGTCAATAAATGAGTCAATCGTTGCTTTTAAAATTTGCAACATGATCTCAACTGCTAGATGTGTTTGCATTTTATCCAATATTTTATCCATTTACTCTAAATGCTTTTCAACTGTTAATTGAAAGCAACTCCCTTTTACTAAAAGCTGTGATTCAGTTTTTGTGAGAAGATATTTATTGACTCACCCCACCTTACACCACATTATTTCTTCCCTTTGAATATTTTGTGCACACGCACATCACCTGGTCCAAGTCTCCACCATAGATATTTTAAATAGACTCCCCAGTAGCAAGCACCAGAACCAGAATAGTGATTCATTCCCTTGCAGAGTTTCTGTCAACTCCCTAGGCATGATATTAGGTGACACAGTGGTTCGCACTGCTGCCTCACAGCACCAGGGACCCGGATTCACTTTTGGCCTTGGGTGACTGTCTGTGTGGAGTTTGCACATTCTCCCTGTATCTGCGCGAGTTTCCTCCAGATTCTCCAGTTTCCTCCCACAGTCTAAATTTGTGCAGGTTAGGTGGATTGGCCATGATTAATTACCCCTTGGTGCCCAAAGCTTCGGTGAGGTTACACAGTTAAGGGGATCGGGTGTCAGAGTGCTTTTTTTCAAAATTTTGAATTAAGGGGCAATTTAGCATGGCCAATCCACCTACCCTGCACATCTTGGGTTGTGGAGGTGAGACCCACGCAGACACGGGGAGAATGTGCAAACTCCACACGGACAGTGACCCGGGACCGGGATCGAACCCGGGTCCGCAGCAGCATGATGCAGCAGTGCTAACCACTGCACCGCCATGCTGCCCTGGGGCAGGGGGGGGGGGGGAGCATTTTTGGAGGGTTGGTGCAGACTCAGTGGGCCGAACGGTCTGTTATAACCAGCACGGGTCTCACAGGGTAGGGATGATGAACTACCGCATGGAGTTTGCAGAATACGAGCTCTCTGGATAAGGGGGCCCTTAAGACAGTTCCGGTGCACACGGTTCTTGTGCCTTTATATAAATAGAGTCGGCCAGTCAGGCACTGACTAGAGAATACACAGTAGGGAACTACTAGAGCTGTACATAATAGTTAACGTCTCCTTTCATTGCCCCTTACAAAGGCCTCTTTCCGCGCTGCATTTTATGATTCTATGATATGGACCCTAGTGGCACAACAGAACAAATATACTGGAGTGGGGGCAAATAAAAGTGGCAGTGTGTGTTAGTATTGCAAAGCGCAACGTGCCAACCCCATTGCCCCCACATACTCAATGCATGATTGTTATGGGGTAGGATAATGATCAAAATAGGCTGTTACTTGTTATGGCAAAAAATGGAAGGACAGAACCAGATTTCTGTACTATCACTAATTTTTTTAAAAATTTAGAATACCCAATTATTTTTTCCAATTTAGGGGCAATTTAGTGTGTTCAATCCTCCTATCATGCACATCTTTGGGTTGTGGGGGTGAAACCCACGCAGACATGGGGAGAATGTGCAAACTCCACACGGACAGTGACCCAGGGCCGGGATCGAACCCGGGTCCTCGGCGCCATGAGGCAGCAGAGCTAACCATTATGCCACCGTGCCGCCCCACTGCACTATCACTGATATAAAGGATTCATAATAAACAAAAACCCAATAATAATGCAGTTCCAATAACATGACTTGGTCACTGCAGCTTTGGTTTGCTCCTGTTGGCCAAAGGCCTAAACAATGTAAAAATAAATTGCAGGCAGACTGAAACTACCTCACCAGCTTAAAATGTAGGCAAGATCATGTTCAGACAACACAATCTCAGGGCTCTAGATGATGCTGATAAATCATTCAAGCTTGCAGTTTAGTTTCTTTAGATCAGTTTCTTACGATCTAGGATTTAAAATCAGAGGGCATGGATTTAAGGCAATTTGCAAATTAAGCAAAAGTAATACGAGAAAAAAAAATCACGCAGCCAGTGGTTACGGTCTGGAATGCACTGCCTGAGAGCGTGGTGAACGCAGGTTCAATCAAGGCATTCAGAAGGCAATTATTTGAAAAAGGAACAATGTGCCAGTTGCAGGCAGAAGGCAAAGAGAATGGCACAAAGTAAACTGATAATTTGGAAAGCTAGTGCAAACACAATGATCAAATGACTGTCTCTGTGCTGTAAAAATTCTGTGAATGCACAGTCTGAAAGGATGCTGGAAGTAGATTCAATATTAACCTTCTAGAATAAGTAAAAATACTTGAAGGGAAAACATTTACAAGACTATGGGAAAAGACAGGTAAGTAGGATTAATTAGATAGCCTTACCACAGACCTGACACAGAAACAATGTACTGAGGACGCAGGGGGAGCAATGATTTTAATAAGATCAGACATGATTTGGCCAGAGTGGACTGAGAGCAGACATTTTTACGTAAATCTGTGACAGAACAATTGGATGCATTCAAGACGAAAATAGGGAGAGTACAGGGCCAACATGTTCCAATTAAGAAAAAGGGTGGGATCAACAAATCGAGTGAACCCTGGATATCGAGGGACATACAGCATTGGATAAGGAGAAAAGGGAGGCTTAAGGCAGATATGAGGGCTCAAAACAGCAGACGCCCTAAAGGTGTATAGAATGTGAAAGAGAGACCACAAAGAGGAAATTAGGAGAGGAAAATGGGAATATGAAAGGATACTGGCAGGTAAAAACAAAGAAAATCTTAAGTTGTTTTACAAGTACATTGAGGGTAAAAAGATAACTAGGAAAAGAGTAGGGGCCATTAAGAACCACAATGGTACTTCCGGGTGCGGCGATGACCAGCTGAGTCGCACGTTTCGGCAGCTCCCGGTGAAACGGACTTTTGGGCTCTTGATAGGAGCCCCAACGGCAATTTTGACGGCTAAAAACACTGTGCGGTAAACCAGAAGGGAATCCCCCCTGGATACGGATGAAAAAAGGAGAAAGTGGCCGGATTGCAGTGGATCCTTTAGAACAGCGGCAAGGAAGGCAAGCAAAAACCAAGATGGCGTCGGAAGGTGGCAGTTTAACATGGGGCCCTGAACAACAAGAGTTCTTGAAATGCTGTGTGGAAGAGCTCAAAAAGGAAATGAAGAAAGAGCTGTTGGCCCCGATACGACAGGCGATCGAAGGGCTAAAGGAGGAACAAAAGACCCAGGAGCGGGAGCTTCGGGTCGTGAAGGCAAATGCAGCCGAGAATGAGGACGACATACAGGGCCTGGTGGTGAAGACGGAGATGCATGAGGCACATCAGAAACGATGTGTGGAAAGGTTGGAGGCACTGGAGAACAATGCAAGGAGCAACAACCTGAGGATTCTTGGTCTTCCTGAAGGTGCGGAGGGAGCGGATGTCGGGGCATATGTGAGCACGATGCTGCACTCGCCAATGGGAGCGGAGGCCCCGGCGGGTCCGTTGGAGGTGGAGGGAGCATACCGAGTGATGGCGCGAGGACCGAGAGCAGGAGAAATTCCCAGAGCCATAGTGGTGAGATTCCTCCGTTTTAAGGATAGAGAAATGGTCCTTAGATGGGCAAAGAAAACTCGGAGCAGTAAATGGGAGAACGCGGTGATCCGCGTTTATCAAGACTGGAGCGCGGAGGTGGCGAGAAGGAGGGCGAGCTTTAATCGGGCCAAGGCGGTGCTTCATAAAAAGATAAAATTTGGATGCTGCAACCGGCAAGACTGTGGGTCACATATCGAGGAAGGCACCACTACTTTGAGACGGCGGATGAAGCATGGACTTTTATTGTGGAAGAAAAACTGGAATGAGCGGGTTATTAAAAAGAACGTTTGAACAAAGTGGTGGGGCGAATGTGGAGGGCGAAGAGGGGGGTTAAAAAGGGGGGAAAGAGGGGTTTTATGTACTAATCCTGCGATGTGGTAACTTTTCTCTCTTCCACAGGTGGTGATGGGGGAGGAGGGGAGGTGGAGGAGATGGGGCGTTGGCCATTGGGGGCGGGACCAAGGGAGAAGCGCGGGCTTGGTTCCCGCGCTATGATAATCATGGCGGGAATAGAGAGGCAGGAAGGAGGGGGCGTCGCACGGTGCGAGCCGAGGTCACGGGGGGAAGCCGAGGTCGGCCAGAGTTTGCTGACTTCTGGGAGCAACATGGGGGGAGTAATTACGCTAGCGGGGGATCTAGCGGGGGGGGGGTGGGAGGGGGGAATTACTGGGTTGCTGCTGCTGGGGAGAGGGGTGAGCTGGTATGGGAGGGGATGGGCGGGGGGCACCGCCTGGGGGAGATACAGCTGCGTGGGAACCGGGTGAGGAGCTGGAAAAAGGGGATGGCTAATCGACAAGGGGGGGGGGGGGGGGGGTAGGAAGCCCCCCAACCCGGCTGATCACGTGGAACGTGAGAGGGCTGAACGGGCCAATAAAGAGGGCACGGGTACTCGCACACCTTAAGAAACTTAAGGCAGATGTGGTTATGTTACAGGAAACGCACCGGAAACGGATAGACCAGGTTAGGTTACGCAAAGGATGGGTGGGGCAGGTGTTCCATTCGGGGCTAGATGCGAAAAACAGGGGGGTGGCTATATTAGTGGGGAAGCGGGTAATGTTCGAGGCAAAGACTATAGTGGCGGATAACGGGGGCAGATACGTGATGGTGAGTGGCAAACTACAGGGGGAGACGGTGGTTTTGGTAAACGTATATGCCCCGAACTGGGATGATGCCAATTTCATGAGGCGGATGCTAGGACGCATTCCGGACCTAGAAATGGGAAAGCTGATAATGGGGGGAGATTTTAATACGGTGTTGGGACCAGGGCTGGATAGGTCGAAGTCCAGGACTGGAAGGAGGCCGGCAGCAGCCAAGGTACTTAAAGATTTTAGGGAGCAGATGGGAGGTGTAGACCCATGGAGATTTAGCAGACCTAGGAGTAAGGAGTTCTCGTTTTTCTCCTATGTCCATAAAGTCTACTCGCGAATAGACTTTTTTGTGCTGGGAAGGACGTTGATCCCGAAGGTGAGGGGAACGGAGTATACGGCTATAACCATTTCGGATCACGCTCCACACTGGGTAGACTTGGAGATAGGGGAGGAAACAGGAGGGCGCCCACCCTGGAGAATGGACATGGGACTAATGGCAGATGAGGAGGTGTGTCTAAGGGTGAGGGGGTGCATTGAAAAGTACTTGGAACTCAATGATAATGGGGAGGTCCAGGTGGGAGTGGTCTGGGAGGCGCTGAAGGTGGTGGTTAGAGGGGAGCTGATATCAATAAGGGCACATAAAGGGAAGCAGGAGAGTAAGGAACGGGAGCGGTTGCTGCAAGAACTTTTGAGGGTGGACAGACAATATGCGGAAGCACCGGAGGAGGGACTGTACAGGGAAAGGCAAAGGCTACATGTAGAATTTGACTTGCTGACTACGGGCACTGCAGAGGCACAATGGAGGAAGGCACAGGGTGTACAGTACGAATATGGGGAGAAGGCGAGCAGGTTGCTGGCACACCAATTGAGGAAAAGGGGAGCAGCGAGGGAAATAGGGGGAGTGAGGGATGAGGAAGGAGAGATGGAGCGGGGAGCGGAGAGAGTGAATGGAGTGTTCAAGACATTTTATAAAAAATTATATGAAGCTCAACCCCCGGATGGGAGGGAGAGAATGATGGGCTTTTTGGATCGGCTGGAATTTCCCAAGGTGGAAGAGCAGGAAAGGGGGGGACTGGGAGCACAGATCGAGGTAGAAGAAGTGGTGAAAGGAATTAGGAGCATGCAGGCGGGAAAGGCCCCGGGACCGGATGGATTCCCAGTCGAATTCTATAGAAAATATGTGGATTTGCTCGCCCCGGTATTGACGAGGACCTTTAATGAGGCAAAGGAAAGGGGACAACTGCCCCCGACTATGTCTGAAGCAACGATATCGCTTCTCTTAAAGAAGGAAAAGGACCCGCTACAATGCGGGTCCTATAGACCTATTTCCCTCCTAAATGTAGATGCCAAGATCCTGGCCAAGGTAATGGCAATGAGAATAGAGGAATGTGTCCCGGGGGTGGTCCACGAGGACCAAACTGGGTTTGTGAAAGGGAGACAGCTGAACACGAATATACGGAGGCTGTTAGGGGTAATGATGATGCCCCCACCAGAGGGGGAAACGGAGATAGTACTGGCGATGGATGCCGAGAAAGCATTTGATAGAGTGGAGTGGGATTATTTGTGGGAGGTGTTGAGGAGATTTGGTTTTGGAGAGGGGTATGTTAGATGGGTGCAGCTGTTGTATAGGGCCCCGATGGCGAGCGTGGTCACGAATGGACGGGGATCTGCATATTTTCGGCTCCATAGAGGGACAAGGCAGGGATGCCCTCTGTCCCCATTATTGTTTGCATTGGCGATTGAGCCCCTGGCGATAGCGTTGAGGGGTTCCAAGAAGTGGAGGGGAGTACTTAGAGGAGGAGAAGAACACCGGGTATCTTTGTATGTGGACGATTTGTTACTATATGTGGCAGACCCGGCGGAGGGGATGCCAGAAATAATGCGGATACTTGGGGAGTTTGGAGATTTTTCAGGGTATAAATTGAACATGGGGAAAAGTGAGTTGTTTGTGGTGCATCCAGGGGAGCAGAGTAGAGAAATAGAGGACCTACCGTTGAGGAAGGTAACAAGGGACTTTCGTTACCTGGGGATCCAGATAGCTAAGAATTGGGGCACATTGCATAGGTTAAATTTAACGCGGTTGGTGGAACAAATGGAGGAGGATTTCAAGAGATGGGATATGGTATCCCTGTCACTGGCAGGGAGGGTGCAGGCGGTTAAGATGGTGGTCCTCCCGAGATTCCTCTTTGTGTTTCAGTGCCTCCCGGTGGTGATCACGAAGGCTTTTTTTAAAAGGATCGAAAAGAGCATCATGGGTTTTGTGTGGGCCGGGAAGACCCCGAGAGTGAGGAAGGGATTCTTACAGCGTAGCAGGAATGGGGGGGGGGCTGGCACTACCGAGCCTAAGTGAGTATTATTGGACCGCTAATATTTCAATGGTGAGTAAGTGGATGGGAGAGGAGGAGGGAGTGGCGTGGAAGAGATTAGAGAGGGCGTCCTGTAGGGGGACTAGCCTACAGGCTATGGTGACAGCCCCATTGCCGTTCTCACCGAGGAACTACACCACAAGCCCGGTGGTGGTGGCTACACTGAAGATTTGGGGACAGTGGAGACGGCATAGGGGAAAGACTGGAGCCTTGGGGGGGTCCCCGATAAGAAACAACCATAGGTTTGCACCGGGGGGAATGGATGGGGGATATGGAATGTGGCAAAGAGCAGGAATAACGCAACTGAAAGATCGGTTTGTGGATGGGAAGTTCGCGAGTCTGGGAGCGCTGACCGAGAAATATGGGTTGCCCCAAGGGAATGCATTCAGGTATATGCAACTGAGGGCTTTTGCGAGGCAACAGGTGAGGGAATTCCCGCAGCTCCCGACACAAGAGGTGCAGGACAGAGTGATCTCAAAGACATGGGTGGGGGATGGTAAGGTGTCAGATATATATAGGGAAATGAGGGACGAACGGGAGACTATGGTAGATGAGCTAAAAGGGAAATGGGAAGAAGAGCTGGGGGAGGAGATCGAGGAGGGGCTGTGGGCAGATGCCCTAAGCAGGGTAAACTCGTCGTCCTCGTGTGCCAGGCTAAGCCTGATTCAGTTTAAGGTATTACACAGGGCGCATATGACTGGAGCACGGCTCAGTAAATTTTTTGGGGTGGAGGATAGGTATGCGAGGTGCTCGAGAAGCCCAGCGAATCATACCCATATGTTTTGGTCATGCCCGGCACTACAGGGGTTTTGGATGGGGGTGACAAAGGTGCTTTCAAAAGCAGTGGGGGTCCGGGTCGAACCAAGCTGGGGGTTGGCTATATTTGGGGTTGCACAAGAGCCGGGAGTGCAGGAGGCGAGAGAGGCCGATGTTTTGGCCTTTGCGTCCCTAGTAGCCCGGCGTAGGATATTGCTAATGTGGAAAGAAGCCAAGCCCCCGGGGGTGGAGACATGGATAAATGACATGGCAGGGTTTATAAAGCTAGAGCGGATTAAGTTCGTCCTAAGGGGGTCGGCTCAAGGGTTCACCAGGCGGTGGCAACCGTTCGTCGAATACCTCGCAGAAAGATAGATGGAATGGAAAAAAGAAGGCAGCAGCAGCAGCCCAGGATCGGGGGGGAGGAGGGACCAGAAGGACTCTCAGGGTTGTTAATATATACTGTATAATATGTATAGGTCGTTGCTACAGATAATTATATATTGGACTGTTAAAATATATTTTTGGAGAGTGTTACTTGTGATAAGGCAGTTGCCAATTAGGGTTAGTTTTCATTTTTGTTATTTATTATTTATTCATTTTCTGTTTATAAAATAGGTCATTGTTATTTGTGTTGTTATAATATTGTGTAAAGGATGCACAATGTACTGTGTTGGTTGACCAAAAATTTTCAATAAAATATGTTTTAAAAAAAAGAACCACAATGGTAATTTGTGTGTGGAGCCAGAGGATGTAGGTAGGATTCTAAATGAATATTTTGTGTCAGTGTTCACTCGTGAGAGTGAAGGTGTGGGTATGGAAATCAGGGTGAAGGACTGTAATAAAATTAAAGAGATCAACAGAGACAGTGTGGAGGTTCTGAGTGGTCTGGCAGGCTTAAAAGTAGACACATCTCCAGTTTGGTTCAGTGTGGACTGCACTTGATGCAGCGATGCGAGTAACAGACCTCTAACACTGTAGAAGGTTATTGAACGATAGAACTAACATACATATTTAACTGTGGGTCTATCATAGAATTTACAGCGCAGAAGGAGGCCATTCGGCCCATTGAGTCTGCACCGGCTCTTGGAAAGAGCACTCTACCCAAGGTCAACACCTCCACCCTATCCCCAGAACCCAGTAACCCCACCCAACACTAAGGGCAATTTTGGACACTAAGGACAATTTATCATGGCCAATCCACCTAACCAGCACATCTTTGAACTGTGGGAGGAAACCGGAGCACCCGGAGGAAACCCACGCACACACGGGGGGAATGTGCAGACTACGCACAGACAGTGACCCAAGCCGGAATCGAACCTGGGACCCTGGAGCTGTGAAGCAATTGTGCTATCCACAATGCTACCGTGCTGCCCCTATCGACACTATACTGAACTGACTGGAGACTTGCATGGTGTTTGCACTGTGCTAGCTCGTGGACTCCTACTGTCTCAGAGAGTGGGAAATCTAGTGCCCTCTGGCTTTATAGTGGTGGTGTCCTGTCTGGTGATTGGCTGCACTGTGCTGTGTGCTTACTGGTCATCCTGTGTGTCAATCACTGCCTGTCTGCACTTCATTATATACATGCGTGGATATTATGACAGTGACCAGATGTGTAGATGAGGGAAATGCATTTGGCATCGTCTACTTCCACTTTAGAAAGGTTTTTGATAAGGTCCCACACGGGAGATTGTAAGAGCCCATGGGATCCACGGAAATTTGGCAAATTGAATCCAAAATTGGCTGAGTGGCAGGAAGCAGAGGGTGATGGTCGAGGGATGTTTTTCTGACTGTAAGCCTGTGTCCAATGGGGTCCCGCAAGGATCAGTGTTGAGGCCCTTGCTGTTTGTGGTTCACATAAATGATTTAGATATGAATGTAGGAAGGTTGAACAGTAAGTGTACGGATGATATGAAAATTGGTGGGGTGATAAACAGCGAGGATAGCCTTCAAATACAAAACGAAATAAATGGGATGGTCAGTGGCAAATGGAATTCAATCTGGATAAGTGTGAGGTGGTGCACTTGGGCAGGATAACAAGGCAAGGGAATACATGATAAATGGCAGGACTCTGGGAAGCACAGAGGATCAGAAGGATCTTGGTGTGCATTTATATTGGTCCTTTAAACTGGCACAGCAGGTGGAGCCAATGGTTAAGAAGGCATGTGGTATACTTGCCTTTATTTAAGAGCAGGGAGGTTATGCTGGAACTGTGTAAAACATTAGCTTATGCAAGAGTATTGTGTGCAGTTCTGGAATCCACATGATAGGAGGGATGTGATACATTGGGAAGGGTGCAGGGGAGATTTACTAAGAAGTTGCCTGGACTGAAGAGTTTTAGTTATGAAGAGGGATTGGGTAAGACTTGGGTTGTTTTCCTTGGAGCAGAGGAGATTGAGCGGGGAGGGGACATGATTGAGATGCATAAAATTCTGAGGGGTATAGTAGACAGGAACAAACTTTTCCCCTTGGTGGATGGGTCAATGACTAGGGGACATAGGGGCAGGAGCTTTAGAAGGGATGGGAGGAAAAACGTTTTTACCCAGACAGTGGTGGGTGTGTGGAACTCGCTGCCCGAAAGGTTGGTGGAGGCAGAGACCCTTATAACATTTAAGAAGTATTTAGATGTGCATTGTGATCCCAGGGCACACAAGGTTATGGGTCAAGTGCTGGAAAATGGGATTAGAATGGTTAGATGGTTGTTTTTGACCGGCGCAGACGCGATGGACTGAAGGGCCTTTTCCGTGCTGTATGACTCTATAAAATGATGATGATCTTTGGAATTCCCAATGCTAGAGGGTTGTGGATGCTCCATCACAGAGTGTATTTACGGCTGAGATGGGTTTTTTGTTCCCCTTGTATGAAGAGACATAGGAAGGGGAAAGAAAAGTGTAACTGAAGCCAAAGATCAGCCATGCTTACACTGAATGGCACAGCAGGCTTGATGGGCTGTAGTCTACTCCTGTTCCTATTTCCTAAAACTTAACTCGACCCAAGATACTTTGTGTTTTATCTTATCCTTTTAATTCAGCATTAAGCTTTGTCTGATTACGTTCTGTGACTTGCTTTAATTTCAAACAGAACAGAAGTGCCCTCTAATAGTCTCAAAAGATGTAATCATAGATGTACACAAGATCGAAACAGTATAAAAAATGCAAATGCACTTCAAATTCCAGGTGATCAAGAGGTTATAACTAGCAAAAGGTAAATTTAGATTGAAATCAAGAAGATTTTCACTCAATTGTCGATATCCACAAAGAAGCCGATATAAAAACACCCTGGAATTATTTAGAAAACAGTTTCATGCTCTAATGCAGGAAGAGAGAATAGTTGGAATTAATTAATGTAGCCAAATTTTACATATATAACCTTAGTTTATAAAATATATATCCACTAGCATATAAATATAAATGGCAACAACAGTCTCTCTGCTCAATGCACTCCATTTCTGTCACTGGCAATATTTGTGGAATAAGTGTTCTCAAAATTCTAATAATCTGTAATTTATCTGTGAATTTATTTGTAAACTTAACCTCGGTTAGGAGCACAGGAATTTCGCGACAAAGAACGAGTTGCATTTGGTTTGTCTTCTTCAATCCGAGAAGTCGCTTGATATAATGCAGCTCTTGACTAATCATAACAATTAATCTCTTATCAATTAGTCCACTACAGACTCAGACAAAAGGTGAGGAAAATCCAAGATTTGGGAACCATTAAGTGCATCACCTGCTGCATCCCAATCATTCTACACTTACCGCTTCATGTTAAAACTTGAATGTTAAACAATTGGGATTTAAATTTTAGTCTCTGTTCCAGACAGAGAACTGCAAATGTTGTTTCCACAAACCTTTTATGATATTCTCCAACAACACAAATACATATGAATTATAAATTAATAGATTAGATTAACACCATTTAAGGTCATGCTCTCAATTTCAGTATTTCCGATATGTGTCTCCACATTGGGATTAGCTCAAATTGGTCACTCTTTAAATATGTGCAGACTTCCATGCACTATTTTCCCTGGCAGACTAGTTTTACTTAAGCTGTAAACATGTCTATAAAAATTGATTACAAGTAATTTAACAAACCGAGCTCAATATTTTCATTGCCACGTGTCAACAAATAAACATTTGTCCTGTACTTCATGTGAGAGGAGATGGATAAGCCAACTACTGGAGGGGAAAAAAACTGGCAACTATATTTCATATCCTGAAATGTGACTTGCCTTGGCAACTAGTCAGAACATAGCTCAGCATATCGGGCGGGGTTGTTTTGGGCGACGGTTTTCCACCCTGTCATCAGAAGAGACAGCAGGGAACGCTTCCCCGCCAATACTGGTCGCCCCATAGCTATTTAATGCTCCAAAGAGCGTTACTTTGTTGGAGACGGGGTTTCTGCCCCTCACTCATGAGGAAGTCCCACCTCAGAGAGCTGCTCTGTAATATCGGCACCATCGGTGACTAAAACTGGAATTGTTCAGGTGTTTAGAAATTTGCTTGTTTGTCTAGCGTTTTTTGTTTTTAAATTTAGGATTATATTATTAGGAGAATATAGCATTATATTCATTGGAGTTCAGAAGAGTGAAAGGGGATCTCAGAAATTTATAAAATTCTAACATGATTAGATCGAGTAGATTCAGAAAAAATGGGGAGGGGGAGGAGGGAGGAGGAAGAGAGAGAGAGATCAGGGGAACTTGATGATCAGCCATAATCATAATAATGGCGGAGCAGGCTCGGAGGGCCGAATCGGCTCCTCCTACTTTTATTTTCTATGTATGTTTCTAAACTTGATAAATAAAACTTTCATCCTAGTGACCCAAGAGTTTTTTAAAAATTGGACAGTCTAAATATAGTTTCTGGTGGGTGCAGGTTTACAGTACAAATTGTCACACATTTTTCACGTTAATAATCTCACAAGCCAAAGAAAATCAGTACTGCTGATGAGAGAAACTGTACAGTTTAGTCATATTACAAGGCTTCCTCCTGTCTGGGGCTTGTTGCATGTTGGCAGAACAGACTTCGCATCTCTGTATTACGGACCCAGTAATGCTGCAAACTAACACGGACAGCCAAGAGTGGAAAGCATTCACTGCCTTGTCACCTTCCTGTCTGTCATGAAAAACCTCATGTCGCTGTCCCCTTGCTTCCTCACCCTATCCCATTCATGCGGACGATCAATTTGCAAAACAAGCAGGACGTGTCTTTATCCAGAAAGGACAAGGAAATTTAAAATTATTGCTGTTGTTCGATTCCCATACATTAATGAACACAAAATTCACAGGGAAGGAAAAACATATTACTCATAATAAGAAATTGAAACGCTAAGTCATTGAGAAGTCAAAGGACTCTGCACTCCATCCTTAGGTGTCACCTTTGTCTCACTGTTAGCACTCTCACTGTTAGAAGATTGTGGCTTCAAATCTCACCTCAGAGACCAGAGCACAAAATCTAGACTGACATTCCAGTGCATCCTGAGGTGAGATCCCATAAGATGTATCATCCTTTCGATGAGACATTAAACCAAAGCCCCAAATGCCCTCTCAAGATAGACATAAAAGATTCCCTGAAGTAATGGAAAGTGTTCTCTGGTGTCCAGGGCAATATTTACTCCTCAACCAACATCAATACAATAGATGTGCTGATCACTTACCTCATTGCTAGCTGTGGGAGGTTGCAATATGCAAACTGGCTGCTACATTTCCTACATTACACCAGTGACTACGCTTCAAAAATATTTCATTTGCAGTAAAGCACTTTGTGATACTGTGAGGTTCTGAAAGACACTCCAGAAAAGCAAGTTTGTTCTTTGCTCAAGATGGTGCGGACGGGGGCAAAGATATGGTGAAAGAAGACTCTTAATTTAGTTTATGAAGGTGTGGGGGTGGCAAGATAGAGGTTTTCAAAATTGATAAGCAGCAATAGCATCCAGCATTCCCAGGTCACAGTACAATACAGTATAACTGAACCAAATATTACTTTTTTGACAGGGGTTCTGTTAGATAAAAGTTATCCCTCTCTTCTGCAACTGACTAAACCCCTATGCTCTTTAATCAATATTGACTCCCAGCTGAGCAATGTCTCAATTTAAACATACTCATCCTTGATTTCAAATCCTGCCATGGCTTCACCCTATTTCTGCAACCTCCTCCAGGCCCAAAGCATCTCTGAGATATTGTTGCACCTCCAATTGTAGCCTCAGTGCATTGGACTTTCAGGCACAATTGAAATACCTGGACTCTCAAAAAAAGTATTAGGACTATCAACAGAACTGTATGCCACCAAAAATCACTGCTTTCAATAGAGAACAAGAACAAAACGTTTTGGTTCATGACCATGTAATTTCTTCAGATTGTCAGGTTGAAACTAACAGGCTAGTTATAGGCATGTCATACAGGAAGAGGTGTAATAATCAAGTCTACACTGTGTTAATCCAGAAATCACATTCATGTAACTAAGAATAAAGTTGGACATTTTTAACTTAATAATTTGGTTTCAATGCATCACCCATGATAAGAGTAAACTCCTCAGTTTAGCACTAACCTGAGTACTTTTACCACATCCCAGTTTTCCAGATACCAGTACCACATTATTGTTGACAAGGCTCTCCATGAAGTGGTACTTGGTATTCCAGACCGGCAAAGCTTTTCTCCGTTTTAGTAGCTCGTAGTACCGTGAGGAAAAAGGTAATCCGTCAAAAGGATTGACTTCCAGATCACCACTATCACAACTCAAGCCCTCGCCTTCATCATCGTCCAACTCGGAATTATAACCATTCAGTTTTAAGGAGGAGTCGGAGATGGAGTCAGCGGCTGGCCCACTGCCATTAGCCTCGTTGTTCATCCTGCTAGTGTCCATTTTGCTAAGTCACCTTTAGAATCCAAATGCTATTTTCAAAGCTGCAGAGAACAGAGATCATGAATTAAAGACAGCCAGCAGAAGTGACACAGTATATAACAGCCGTGTAACGAGAGCTCACACTTACACTTTCCTAATCTCAACTGTGGCCTCCAAACTAGGCATGATCAACCAATAAGAGAAAACATCAAAAAGAGGATCAGCAAAGCTCGCTCAGATTCCCTCAGTTGACAACTCCATCTGTCGCCTTTTTATCCAGTGATATCGGCAAATCACCTACCTGTTCTCTCAGCCGGGGGTTAATTCGGCAATGGTTCAGAATTTATTGAGGCAGTTTATAAATTCAAGTTATTTTCTCCTTTTCTCTTTCTAAAAATCAAGTCTAGAACAAATAGAAGTTGGGATTCAGATCAAATTCCAGCACAGTTAAGTCAGGTGATTTTTGTTTCATAAGATCATGAGAAATAGGAGAAGGCCATTCAGTCGTTCCCGTCTACACTGGGTTTGTTTCGGTTTATGACAAGAACGAATAGAAATAAAGTAAAGCAGCAGGTAGTATAACCTTGGACTCATGAGATATATACATTCCTGTCTTGTCAGGGAACTGGTACAATACTAAGCTGCCAGTAAAGAGGTTTCATAAAGAAACATGACTCATTGTAGTAACGAATTTAAGAAATTTTGGTTCTGATTTTCTCCTGACCTTATTTAAGTAACAAGTGCCACTATAAGACCATAAGACATAGGAGCAGAATTAGGCCACTCGGCCCATCGAGTCTGCTCCGCCATTCAATCATGGCTGATATTTTTCTCATCAATTCTCCTCTCTTCTCCCCATAATCTCTGATCCCCTTATTGATCAAGAACCTATCTATCTCTGTCTTAAAGACACTCAGTGATTTGGCCTCCACAGCCTTCTGCAGCAAAGAGTTCCACAGATTCGCCACCTCTGGCTGAAGAAATTCCTCGTCATCTCTGTTTTAAAGGATCGTCCCTTCAGTCTGAGATTGTGTCCTCTGCGTCTAGTTTTATAGCCACATAAGGGTAAAATTTATACTCTCCCTGAATAATTGAATAAAGGAAAATATTGTTCACCTCCAATAAAGTGCAATTAAAGATGGGCAATAAATTCTGGCCGAGCATCTCGTAAATTCACAATATTCAGCAGTGGGAAACTATGAATGAGCATTTTTGCAGGCTGCCTGATGGAAACAGGTGCATATTCCAGAAAGAAGTGCACCAGCCATTTTGTTCTTGATGGTTGACTGCTAAGTTTGTCTATTTTCTTAGCACCAAATGCCACATGGTTGCTGCCTCAAAGCATAGAACATAGAACATAAAGCAGATGCATTCCCTGATGGAATTCCCACTGTCAAACCCCAAATTGCCCCACAGCCAATTAAATACTTTCTAAGCACAAGAAACAAGGCAGCCAATTTGTAAACGGAATTCCACAAACAGCAGTTGTAAATGACCACCTCTATTCTAATGTTGCTGTTGCCAGTTATTTAGATAAATTGGACAATTATACAAGAGCCTGCAGCCTCGGCTGAGATAATGGTAAATCTTGAGGAGAGAGGTTAACCAGCTAATTGGTAGACAAAATTCTTGTCAGAGCCACTTGTGAATATATTTGTCATAGCTCAGCAATGACAAAAACAATTGTACATTTTATATTGCATGTTTGGAATGCTTTTGAGCTTCGATCAGAAGTGCAGAAATAAGAACAATGCAAAGGTTTCCAGAAGATATGTGGCCACGCACCTCACAAATCCAAGAATAACTCACTTCTTAACCACATGGACCAGGGTCATAACAAGGTCAAACTTAACTCAATCATATTGGGAAGAACATAAGAAATTGGAGCAGGAATAGACCTTCCAGCCCATAAAGCTTACTCTGCTATCCGGTATGATCATGGTTGATCTTCTGCCTCAACTCCACATTCCTGCCAGCTTCCCATAGCCCCCGATTCCCTACGACACCAAAGATCTGTCTATCTCAGCCTTAAATTTATTCAACTACAAAATACCTGCAACCCTTTGGCGTAGGGAATTCCAAAGATTCACAACACTTTGAGCGAAGAAACTTTATCTTACCTCAGGTCTAAATGATTGGTCTTTATCCCGAGGCTGAACCCCAGCTAGGGAAAACTTCTGAGTAAGGAAAAAAAACTAACATAAATACTAATTCACACAAGTTACATTTAACCTAGAATTAATTTTTAATTTTGAGGTATTGCAGTAATATTTTTTACGTGCCCATGAGAGTAATTCACTATAAGCACTTTGAGATATGATAAGAGGCTTTATGATACAAAGTTATTTTTCAGCCAAGTGACTTGTTCTAAGACTTTATATCCCAGTGCAGATCAAAGTACTTTCTCTAGCCACAACCCTGCACAACGTGTAAGTGGATTGCTGGGTGTTTCGCATTCATCGATCAGCTGCACTGTAGAAAATCATCAAGGCTTCTTCAACAGCACTTTCCAAACATGCAACCACTATTGCCTGGAAGGACAAGGACAGCAGGTGCATACGAACATCACCACCGACAAGTTCTCCTCTGTCCTGACTTGAAACAATATTGTGGTTCTTTCACTGCCACTGGACCAAAAACTCCCAGAACTCCATCCCTACCAGCATTGTGGGTTTCCTACACTATGTGGGACTGCAGCAGTTCAAGAAAGTTGCACACCACCACCTTCTGAAGGGCAATTAGAGATGGCCTGGTCAGCAATGCAAACATCCCGCTACTGTTTACAAAACTATATTCGTCTGGAGACTTCACTGAAATCTTGTGACAAATTATATCCATTAAAAAAATAAAGTACTCATTTATATACAATGTACTTTTTAAAACAAAATTTGCATTCAACCCCGAAAATACATTTCACAATATCCAAATTGTTTAATATTGCCGGTACTTTTAGAGAATGCTCCACAATTGCCAGACAAAATAAAATGAATTGGCTTTTGAAAATTTAGAAAGTGGAAGGGCTGCTGTGCAGGAGGTGCTTTTGAACTGGAACAGCCTTGCATCACCCTTCACGACATGTGTGACCCAATGAGAGTTTGTAACAAATTTTGCACCATTGCATCACTCACTGCACGGGCTAACCTTTCATAGCTATTTTTGTAAAAAAAGGAAAGCACATTATTTTGCTGAACAGAGTGTCCCTCATTAAGGACTCCATGGCATGGTGTTCCCATAGGAACACAAAACATAGAGCAATAAAAACTCAGCCCACTAAGCTTATTCCATCCACATGCAATGTTGCAAAAATGGACATCTAATGACCCTCATGTGGTTGATTTAAATTTTCAACGCGTTCCCCATTTAAAATTCCTGATCCGTTAAATATTAAATCACAAAGCTTCATGCTCAGAATAGATTTGTATTTCAACAAAACTTCTCCCAAAAGCCAGAATCTTGAGTGCAAATCAAGGCTAACATTTCAGTGCAGTACTGGGGAGACACTGCAGCAGCGCAGGTGCCACCTTTCAGAAGAGACGTAGACCAAAGCCACGTCTGCCTCCTCCGGTGCCATGAAAATAGCCATTCCCCGATTTCAATGAAGAGCCAGGGAGTTTCCCCCGGTGTCTCTGTCCAATAATTATCCCTCAAACGACATCACTATAAACAGGTTATCTGGTTATTAATGCATGGCTTACTTGCTCAAATTGGCTGCTACATTTCCTACATGTGACTGCACTTCTAAAAAGTACTTTGAGGAGTCTGGAGGGTTAGGAAAGGCAAAAGGTGTCTTTAATAATAATAATCTTTATTGTCACATGTAGGCTTACATTAACACTGTAATGAAGTTACTGTGAAAATCCCCTATTCGCCACACTCTGGCGCCTGTTTGGGTACACAGGAGGGAGAATTCAGAATGTCCAAATTACATAATAGCACGTCTTTCGGGACTTGTGGGGAGGACACCCACGCAGACAGGGGGAGAATGTGCAAACTCCGCACAGTGACCCAAGCCGGGAATCGAACCTGGGATCCTGGCGCTGTGAAGCCATAGTGCTACTGTGCTGCCCGTAGTTTGTGAATCTTTGGAGTTCAGGTTGCTCAGACGTTGAGTACACTCAAGGCTGCGGTCAATAGTGTTTTGGATACTAAGGGAATCAACGAATAAGGAAATCAGAGTTGAGATAGAAGATCAGCCATGATCGCAATGAGTGACGGAGGAGGCTCAAAGGGCGGGCCAGAGGGGCTTCCCTTTGCTCCTTTTTCTCGACTCCTGTTCAAGGCAAGCTCTTGATTCCCTACA
Source organism: Scyliorhinus torazame (assembly GCF_047496885.1). Classification (NCBI taxonomy): domain Eukaryota; kingdom Metazoa; phylum Chordata; class Chondrichthyes; order Carcharhiniformes; family Scyliorhinidae; genus Scyliorhinus; species Scyliorhinus torazame. Next base: position 334,498,208 of record NC_092709.1, read on the forward strand.
ATGGCGGCCACACCCTCAAAAGCAACGTCAATGTACCGTTAAAGCACTTTGGGATGGACCGAGGGGGTGGCGGTAGATGATAAAGAATTGCAGGTCCTGGTCTCCCTTTCCTGCCCTACCTACGGATCGATCCTCACCTTGGGAACGTGAAACTGATCACCAGGTCCCAGTTCCTGATACAAATACACAGACACACCTAGCTTCAAAATCAATTAAATACCAGATCATTAAAAAGGAAAATCACCGTAAAGAAGAAAAAAAACATGTATTTCCATATTAATACATTATATTACATATGTAATTCTTTAAAATGCAAATATAAAAAGCTGTCAGCATTGAGCTGCCAAGCAACAGTCTCACCTGTTCCTGCCTCTCAAACAGCAGATTCCAGGGACAATATTTCCTCCCTTCACCTCTCTCTGGTTGATTTGTTTTAAATTGTAAATCAATTCTTAAAACAGTTTTTGTATAAATATAAAAATATTAATATTTAAAAACCCTGAGATGGGATTCCACCCTCAACTCACTAAATATGGTTTAAATTCCAGTTGAACCGAACAAACGGAATAATTACATTGTAATAATTATTAATAATGATTTAAAATATTTATCCCTCATTGCCCAGGAATTATGTTGTTTTATTTCCTATGTCTCCGCTCTGGGTTCCTGTCTTTTTCTTCCCCCACTTCTTCTTCTTCTCTCGGTGCTGTCCGTTTCACTTCACTATTTTCTATCTTTTCTTTGGTTTTAATTTATTATTTTTCATTCTTTGCGTAATTTAAACTTGATCCCAAATCAACGGCCCACACCCGCGCGGCAGAGGCGGCGGCGGCAGGAGCGCCATGTTGGAAGTAAAGGGGCAAAGTGGGCGGGGCGGCCTTGTGCGCCGACAGGAAATCAGGTTAAAGGGGAAGGGTGGGCAGCTAGATGGTGAACATGTGTCAGTGTACAAGGGAGTCAGGTTAAATAGGGTGAGGGCTGGATTATGTTTGTGTGTCAGTGTACATGGAATCAGGTGAAAGGGAAAGGTGCTGGATTGTGTATGTGTCAGTATACAGGGAATCAGGTTAAGGAGAAGGTGCTGGATTGTGTGTGTCAGTATACAGGGAATCAGGTTAAATGAGTGGGTGCTGGATAGTGTATGTGTCAGTGTACAGGGAATCAGGTTAAAGGAGGAGATGGGGCTGGATTGTGTATGTGTCAGTGTACAGGGAATCAGGTTAAAGGAGGAGATGGGGCTGGATTGTGTATGTGTCATTATACAGGGAATCAGGTTGAGGAGAAGGTGCTAGATAGTGCATGTGTCAGTGTACAGGGAATCAGGTTAAAGGAGGAGATGGGGCTGGATTGTGTATGTGTCAGTGTACAGGGAATCAGGTTAAAGGAGGAGATGGGGCTGGATTGTGTATGTGTCAGTATACAGGGAATCAGGGTAAAGGAGGAGGTGCTGGATAATGTATGTGTCAGTATACAGGGAATCAGGTTAAAGGAGGAGGTGCTGGATTGTGTATGTGTCAGTATACAGGGAATCAGGTTAAAGGAGGAGATGGGGCTGGATTGTGTATGTGTCAGTGTACAGGGAATCAGGTTAAAGGAGGAGATGGGGCTGGATTGTGTATGTGTCAGTATACAGGGAATCAGGTTAAGGAGGAGGTGCTGGATTGTGTATGTGTCAGTGCACAGGGAATCAGGTTAAGGAGGAGATGGGGCTGGATTGTGTATGTGTCAGTATACAGGGAATCAGGGTAAAGGAGGAGGTGCTGGATTGTGTATGTGTCAGTATACAGGGAATCAGGTTAAAGGAGGAGGTGCTGGATTGTGTATGTGTCAGTATACAGGGAATAAGGTTAAAGGAGGAGATGGGGCTGGATTGTGTATGTGTCAGTGTACAGGGAATCAGGTTAAAGGAGGAGATGGGGCTGGATTGTGTATGTGTCAGTATACAGGGAATCAGGTTAAGGAGGAGGTGCTGGATTGTGTATGTGTCAGTGCACAGGGAATCAGGTTAAGGAGGAGGTGCTGAATTGTGTATCTGTCAGTGCACAGGGAATCAGGTTAAGGAGGAGGTGCTGGATAATGTATGTGTCAGTATACAGGGAATCAGGTTAAGGAGGAGGTGCTGGATTGTGTATGTGTCAGTATACAGGGAATAAGGTTAAAGGAGGAGATGGGGCTGGATTTTGTATGTGTCAGTGTACAGGGAATCAGGTTAAAGGAGGAGGTGCTGGATTGTGTATGTGTCAGTATACAGGGAATCAGGTTAAGGAGGAGGTGCTGGATTGTGTATGTGTCAGTATACAGGGAATCAGGTTAAGGAGGAGGTGCTGGATTGTGTATGTGTCCGTGCACAGGGAATCAGGTTAAAGGAGTAGGTGCTGGATTGTGTATGTGTCAGTGCACAGGGAATCAGGTTAAGGAGGAGGTGCTGGATTGTGTATGTGTCAATGCACAGGGAATCAGGTTAAGGAGGAGGTGCTGAATTGTGTATGTGTCAGTATACAGGGAATCAGGTTAAAGGAGGAGGTGCTGGATTGTGTATGTGTCAGTGCACAGGGAATCAGGTGAAAGGGGAAGGTGCTGGATTGTGTATGTGTCAGTATACAGGGAATTAGGTTAAGGAGGAGGTGCTGGATTGTGTATGTGTCAGTGCACAGGGAATCAGGTGAAAGGGGAAGGTGCTGGATTGTGTATGTGTCAGTATACAGGGAATCAGGTTAAAGGAGGAGATGGGGCTGGATTATGTATGTGTCAGTGCACAGGGAATCAGGTTAAGGAGGAGGTGCTGGATTGTGTATGTGTCAGTGCACAGGGAATCAGGTTAAGGAGGAGGTGCTGAATTGTGTATGTGTCAGTATACAGGGAATCAGGTTAAAGGAGGAGGTGCTGGATTGTGTATGTGTCAGTGCACAGGGAATCAGGTTAAGGAGGAGGTGCTGAATTGTGTATGTGTCAGTGCACAGGGAATCAGGTTAAGGAGGAGGTGCTGGATTGTGTATGTGTCAGTGCACAGGGAATCAGGTTAAGGAGGAGGTGCTGGATTGTGTATGTGTCAGTGCACAGGGAATCAGGTTAAGGAGGAGGTGCTGAATTGTGTATGTGTCAGTATACAGGGAATCAGGTTAAAGGAGGAGGTGCTGGATTGTGTATGTGTCAGTGCACAGGGAATCAGGTGAAAGGGGAAGGTGCTGGATTGTGTATGTGTCAGTATACAGGGAATCAGGTTAAAGGAGGAGATGGGGCTGGATTATGTATGTGTCAGTGCACAGGGAATCAGGTTAAGGAGGAGGTGCTGAATTGTGTATGTGTCAGTATACAGGGAATCAGGTTAAAGGAGGAGGTGCTGGATTGTGTATGTGTCAGTGCACAGGGAATCAGGTGAAAGGGGAAGGTGCTGGATTGTGTATGTGTCAGTATACAGGGAATCAGGTTAAGGCGGAGGTGCTGGATTGTGTATGTGTCAGTGCACAGGGAATCAGGTTAAAGGAGGAGATGGGGCTGGATTGTGCATGTGTCAGTGCACAGGGAATCAGGTTAAGGAGGAGATGGGGCTGGATTGTGTATGTGTCAGTGCACAGGGAATCAGGTTAAAGGAGGAGATGGGGCTGGATTGTGTATGTGTCAGTGCACAGCGAATCAGGTTAAAGGAGGAGATGGGGCTGGATTGTGTATGTGTCAGTGCACAGGGAATCAGGTTAAAGAAGGAGATGGGGCTGGATTGTGTATGTGTCAGTGTACAGGGAATCAGGTGAAAGGGGAAGGTGCTGGATTGTGTATGTGTCAGTATACAGGGAATCAGGTTAAGGAGGAGGTGCTGGATTGTGTATGTGTCAGTATACAGGGAATCAGGTTAAGGAGGAGGTGCTGGATTGTGTATGTGTCAGTATACAGGGAATCAGGTTAAGGAGGAGATGCTGGATTATGTATGTGTCAGTGCACAGGGAATCAGGTTAAAGGAGGAGATGGGGCTGGATTATGTATGTGTCAGTGCACAGGGAATCAGGTTAAGGAGGAGGTGCTGGATTGTGTATGTGTCAGTGCACAGGGAATCAGGTTAAGGAGGAGGTGCTGGATTGTGTATGTGTCAGTATACAGGGAATTAGGTTAAGGAGGAGGTGCTGGATTGTGTATGTGTCAGTGCACAGGGAATCAGGTTAAGGAGGAGGTGCTGGATTGTGTATGTGTCAGTGCACAGGGAATCAGGTTAAGGAGGAGGTGCTGGATTGTGTATGTGTCAGTGCACAGGGAATCAGGTTAAGGAGGAGGTGCTGGATTGTGTATGTGTCAGTGTACAGGGAATCAGGTTAAGGCGGAGGTGCTGGATTGTGTGTGTGTCAGTGTACAGGGAATCAGGTTAAAGGAGGAGATGCTGAATTGTGTATGTGTCAGTGTACAGGGAATCAGGTTAAGGAGGAGGTGCTGGATTGTGTATGTGTCAGTGTACAGGGAATCAGGTTAAGGCGGAGGTGCTGGATTGTGTGTGTGTCAGTGTACAGGGAATTAGGTTAAGGAGGAGGTGCTGGATTGTGTATGTGTCAGTATACAGGGAATCAGGTTAAGGCGGAGGTGCTGGATTGTGTATGTGTCAGTGCACAGGGAATCAGGTTAAGGAGGAGATGGGGCTGGATTATGTATGTGTCAGTGCACAGGGAATCAGGTTAAGGAGGAGGTGCTGGATTGTGTATGTGTCAGTGCACAGGGAATCAGGTTAAAGGAGGAGATGCTGGATTGTGTATGTGTCAGTATACAGGGAATCAGGTTAAGGAGGAGGTGCTGGATTGTGTATGTGTCAGTGTACAGGGAATCAGGTTAAGGAGGAGGTGCTGGATTGTGTATGTGTCAGTGTACAGGGAATCAGGTTAAAGGAGGAGATGGGGCTGGATTGTGTATGTGTCAGTGTACAGGGAATCAGGTTAAAGGAGGAGATGGGGCTGGATTCTGTATGTGTCAGTGCACAGGGAATCAGGTGAAAGGAGGAGATGCTGGATTGTGTATGTGTCAGTGCACAGGGAATCAGGTTAAGGAAGAGGTGCTGAATTGTGTATGTGTCAGTGTACAGGGAATCAGGTTAAAGGAGGAGATGCTGGATTGTGTATGTGTCAGTGCACAGGGAATCAGGTTAAGGAAGAGGTGCTGAATTGTGTATGTGTCAGTGCACAGGGAATCAGGTTAAAGGAGTAGATGGGGCTGGATTGTGTATGTGTCAGTGCACAGGGAATCAGGTGAAAGGGGAAGGTGCTGGATTGTGTATGTGTCAGTATACAGGGAATCAGGTTAAGGAGGAGATGCTGGATTGTGTATGTGTCAGTGCACAGGGAATCAGGTTAAGGAGGAGGTGCTGAATTGTGTATGTGTCAGTGCACAGGGAATCAGGTTAAGGAGGAGGTGCTGGATTGTGTATGTGTCAGTGCACAGGGAATCAGGTTAAGGAGGAGGTGCTGGATTGTGTATGTGTCAGTGCACAGGGAATCAGGTTAAGGAGGAGGTGCTGGATTGTGTATGTGTCAGTATACAGGGAATCAGGTTAAAGGAGGAGGTGCTGGATTGTGTATGTGTCAGTGCACAGGGAATCAGGTGAAAGGGGAAGGTGCTGGATTGTGTATGTGTCAGTATACAGGGAATCAGGTTAAAGGAGGAGATGGGGCTGGATTATGTATGTGTCAGTGCACAGGGAATCAGGTTAAGGAGGAGGTGCTGAATTGTGTATGTGTCAGTATACAGGGAATCAGGTTAAAGGAGGAGGTGCTGGATTGTGTATGTGTCAGTGCACAGGGAATCAGGTGAAAGGGGAAGGTGCTGGATTGTGTATGTGTCAGTATACAGGGAATCAGGTTAAGGCGGAGGTGCTGGATTGTGTATGTGTCAGTGCACAGGGAATCAGGTTAAAGGAGGAGATGGGGCTGGATTGTGCATGTGTCAGTGCACAGGGAATCAGGTTAAGGAGGAGATGGGGCTGGATTGTGTATGTGTCAGTGCACAGGGAATCAGGTTAAAGGAGGAGATGGGGCTGGATTGTGTATGTGTCAGTGCACAGGGAATCAGGTTAAAGGAGGAGATGGGGCTGGATTGTGTATGTGTCAGTGCACAGCGAATCAGGTTAAAGGAGGAGATGGGGCTGGATTGTGTATGTGTCAGTGCACAGGGAATCAGGTTAAAGAAGGAGATGGGGCTGGATTGTGTATGTGTCAGTGTACAGGGAATCAGGTGAAAGGGGAAGGTGCTGGATTGTGTATGTGTCAGTATACAGGGAATCAGGTTAAGGAGGAGGTGCTGGATTGTGTATGTGTCAGTATACAGGGAATCAGGTTAAGGAGGAGGTGCTGGATTGTGTATGTGTCAGTATACAGGGAATCAGGTTAAGGAGGAGATGCTGGATTATGTATGTGTCAGTGCACAGGGAATCAGGTTAAAGGAGGAGATGGGGCTGGATTATGTATGTGTCAGTGCACAGGGAATCAGGTTAAGGAGGAGGTGCTGGATTGTGTATGTGTCAGTGCACAGGGAATCAGGTTAAGGAGGAGGTGCTGGATTGTGTATGTGTCAGTATACAGGGAATTAGGTTAAGGAGGAGGTGCTGGATTGTGTATGTGTCAGTGCACAGGGAATCAGGTTAAGGAGGAGGTGCTGGATTGTGTATGTGTCAGTGCACAGGGAATCAGGTTAAGGAGGAGGTGCTGGATTGTGTATGTGTCAGTGCACAGGGAATCAGGTTAAGGAGGAGGTGCTGGATTGTGTATGTGTCAGTGCACAGGGAATCAGGTTAAGGAGGAGGTGCTGGATTGTGTATGTGTCAGTGTACAGGGAATCAGGTTAAGGCGGAGGTGCTGGATTGTGTGTGTGTCAGTGTACAGGGAATCAGGTTAAAGGAGGAGATGCTGAATTGTGTATGTGTCAGTGTACAGGGAATCAGGTTAAGGAGGAGGTGCTGGATTGTGTATGTGTCAGTGTACAGGGAATCAGGTTAAGGCGGAGGTGCTGGATTGTGTGTGTGTCAGTGTACAGGGAATTAGGTTAAGGAGGAGGTGCTGGATTGTGTATGTGTCAGTATACAGGGAATCAGGTTAAGGCGGAGGTGCTGGATTGTGTATGTGTCAGTGCACAGGGTATCAGGTTAAGGAGGAGATGGGGCTGGATTATGTATGTGTCAGTGCACAGGGAATCAGGTTAAGGAGGAGGTGCTGGATTGTGTATGTGTCAGTGCACAGGGAATCAGGTTAAAGGAGGAGATGCTGGATTGTGTATGTGTCAGTATACAGGGAATCAGGTTAAGGAGGAGGTGCTGGATTGTGTATGTGTCAGTGTACAGGGAATCAGGTTAAGGAGGAGGTGCTGGATTGTGTATGTGTCAGTGTACAGGGAATCAGGTTAAAGGAGGAGATGGGGCTGGATTGTGTATGTGTCAGTGTACAGGGAATCAGGTTAAAGGAGGAGATGGGGCTGGATTCTGTATGTGTCAGTGCACAGGGAATCAGGTGAAAGGAGGAGATGCTGGATTGTGTATGTGTCAGTGCACAGGGAATCAGGTTAAGGAAGAGGTGCTGAATTGTGTATGTGTCAGTGTACAGGGAATCAGGTTAAAGGAGGAGATGCTGGATTGTGTATGTGTCAGTGCACAGGGAATCAGGTTAAGGAAGAGGTGCTGAATTGTGTATGTGTCAGTGCACAGGGAATCAGGTTAAAGGAGTAGATGGGGCTGGATTGTGTATGTGTCAGTGCACAGGGAATCAGGTGAAAGGGGAAGGTGCTGGATTGTGTATGTGTCAGTATACAGGGAATCAGGTTAAGGAGGAGATGCTGGATTGTGTATGTGTCAGTGCACAGGGAATCAGGTTATGTAGGAGGTGCTGAATTGTGTATCTGTCAGTGCACAGGGAACCAGTTTAAGGAGGAGGTGCTGGATTGTGTATGTGTCAGTGTACAGGGAATCAGGTTAAGGAGGAGGTGCTGGATTGTGTATGTGTCAGTGCACAGGGAACCAGTTTAAGGAGGAGGTGCTGGATTGTGTATGTGTCAGTGTACAGGGAATCAGGTTAAGGAGGAGGTGCTGGATTGTGTATGTGTCAGTGCACAGGGAACCAGTTTAAGGAGGAGGTGCTGGATTGTGTATGTGTCAGTGCACAGGGAATCAGGTTAAAGGAGGAGGTGCTGGATTGTGTATGTGTCAGTGCACAGGGAACCAGTTTAAGGAGGAGGTGCTGGATTGTGTATGTGTCAGTGCACAGGGAATCAGGTTAAGGAGGAGGTGCTGGATTGTGTATGTGTCAGTGTACAGGGAATCAGGTTAAGGAGGAGGTGCTGGATTGTGTATGTGTCAGTGCACAGGGAATCAGGTTAAGGAGGAGGTGCTGGATTGTGTATGTGTCAGTGCGCAGGGAACCAGTTTAAGGAGGAGGTGCTGGATTGTGTATGTGTCAGTATACAGGGAATCAGGTTAAGGAGGAGATGGGGCTGGATTGTGTATGTGTCAGTGCACAGGGAATCAGGTTAAGGAGGAGATGGGGCTGGATTGTGTATGTGTCGGTGTACAGGGAATCAGGTTAAGGAGGAGGTGCTGGATTGTGTATGTGTCAGTATACAGGGAATCAGGTTAAGGAGGAGGTGCTGGATTGTGTACGTGTCAGTGTACAGGGAATCAGGTTAAAGGAGAAGGTGCTGGATTGTGTATGTGTCAGTGCACAGGGAATCAGGTTAAAGGAGCAGATGGGGCTGGATTGTGTACGTGTCAGTGTACAGGGAATCAGGTTAAAGGGGAAGGTGCTGGATTGTGTATGTGTCAGTATACAGGGAATCAGGTTAAGGAGGAGGTGCTGGATTGTGTATGTGTCAGTGCACAGGGAATCAGGTTAAAGGAGGAGATGGGGCTGGATTATGTATGTGTCAGTGCACAGGGAATCAGGTTAAAGGAGGAGATGCTGGATTGTGTATGTGTCAGTGTACAGGGAATCAGGTTAAGGAGGAGGTGCTGGATTGTGTATGTGTCAGTGTACAGGGAATCAGGTTAAGGAAGAGGTGCTGGATTGTGTATGTGTCAGTGTACAGGGAATCAGGTTAAAGGAGGAGATGGGGCTGGATTGTGTATGAGTCAGTATACAGGGAATCAGGTTAAAGGAGGAGATGGGGCTGGATTGTGTATGTGTCAGTATACAGGGAATCAGGTTAAAGGAGGAGATGGGGCTGGATTGTGTATGTGTCAGTGCACAGGGAATCAGGTTAAGGAGGAGGTGCTGGATTGTGTATGTGTCAGTGCACAGGGAACCAGTTTAAGGAGGAGGTGCTGGATTGTGTATGTGTCAGTGTACAGGGAATCAGGTTAAGGAGGAGGTGCTGGATTGTGTATGTGTCAGTGCACAGGGAATCAGGTTAAGGAGGAGGTGCTGGATTGTGTATGTGTCAGTGCGCAGGGAACCAGTTTAAGGAGGAGGTGCTGGATTGTGTATGTGTCAGTATACAGGGAATCAGGTTAAGGAGGAGATGGGGCTGGATTGTGTATGTGTCGGTGTACAGGGAATCAGGTTAAGGAGGAGATGGGGCTGGATTGTGTATGTGTCAGTGCACAGGGAATCAGGTTAAGGAGGAGATGGGGCTGGATTGTGTATGTGTCGGTGTACAGGGAATCAGGTTAAGGAGGAGGTACTGGATTGTGTATGTGTCAGTATACAGGGAATCAGGTTAAGGAGGAGGTGCTGGATTGTGTACGTGTCAGTGTACAGGGAATCAGGTTAAGGAGGAGGTGCTGGATTGTGTATGTGTCAGTGCACAGGGAATCAGGTTAAAGGAGCAGATGGGGCTGGATTGTGTACGTGTCAGTGTACAGGGAATCAGGTTAAGGAGGAGGTGCTGGATTGTGTACGTGTCAGTGTACAGGGAATCAGGTTAAAGGGGAAGGTGCTGGATTGTGTATGTGTCAGTATACAGGGAATCAGGTTAAGGAGGAGGTGCTGGATTGTGTACGTGTCAGTGTACAGGGAATCAGGTTAAAGGGGAAGGTGCTGGATTGTGTATGTGTCAGTATACAGGGAATCAGGTTAAGGAGGAGGTGCTGGATTGTGTATGTGTCAGTGCACAGGGAATCAGGTTAAGGAGGAGGTGCTGGATTGTGTATGTGTCAGTATACAGGGAATTAGGTTAAGGAGGAGGTGCTGGATTATGTATGTGTCAGTATACAGGGAATCAGGTTAAAGGAGAAGGTGCTGGATTGTGTATGTGTCCGTGCACAGGGAATCAGGTTAAGGAGGAGGTGCTAGATTGTGTATGTGTCAGTATACAGGGAATCAGGTTAAGGAGGAGGTGCTGGATTGTGTATGTGTCAGTGTACAGAGAATCAGGTTAAGGAGGAGGTGCTGGATTGTGTATGTGTCAGTGCACAGGGAATCAGGTTAAGGAGGAGGTGCTGGATTGTGTATGTGTCAGTGCACAGGGAATCAGGTTAAAGGAGGAGATGGGGCTGGATTATGTATGTGTCAGTGTACAGGGAATCAGGTTAAAGGAGTAGATGGGGCTGGATTGTGTATGTGTCAGTATACAGGGAATCAGGTTAAGGCGGAGGTGCTGGATTGTGTATGTGTCAGTGCACAGGGAATCAGGTTAAAGGAGTAGATGGGGCTGGATTGTGTATGTGTCAGTGCACAGGGAATCAGGTTAAGGAGGAGGTGCTGGATTGTGTATGTGTCAGTGTACAGAGAATCAGGTTAAGGAGGAGATGGGGCTGGATTGTGTATGTGTCAGTGTACAGAGAATCAGGTTAAAGGAGTAGATGGGGCTGGATTGTGTATGTGTCAGTGCACAGGGAATCAGGTGAAAGGGGAAGGTGCTGGATTGTGTATGTGTCAGTATACAGGGAATTAGGTTAAGGAGGAGGTGCTGGATTCTGTATGTGTCAGTGCACAGGGAATTAGGTTAAGGATGAGATGGGGCTGGATTGTGCATGTTTCAGTGCACAGGGAATCAGGTTAAAGGAGTAGATGGGGCTGGATTGTGTATGTGTCAGTGCACAGGGAATCAGGTGAAAGGGGAAGGTGCTGGATTGTGTATGTGTCAGTATACAGGGAATTAGGTTAAGGAGGAGGTGCTGGATTCTGTATGTGTCAGTGCACAGGGAATTAGGTTAAGGATGAGATGGGGCTGGATTGTGCATGTTTCAGTGCACAGGGAATCAGGTTAAAGGAGGAGATGGGGCTGGATTGTGTATGTGTCAGTGCACAGGGAATCAGGTGAAAGGGGAAGGTGCTGGATTGTGTATGTGTCAGTATACAGGGAATCAGGTTAAGGAGGAGGTGCTGGATTGTGTATGTGTCAGTGCACAGGGAATCAGGTTAAGGATGAGATGGGGCTGGATTGTGCATGTTTCAGTGCACAGGGAATCAGGTTAAAGGAGTAGATGGGGCTGGATTGTGTATGTGTCAGTGCACAGGGAATCAGGTGAAAGGGGAAGGTGCTGGATTGTGTATGTGTCAGTATACAGGGAATCAGGTTAAGGAGGAGGTGCTGGATTGTGTATGTGTCAGTGCACAGGGAATCAGGTTATGTAGGAGGTGCTGAATTGTGTATCTGTCAGTGCACAGGGAATCAGGTTAAGGAGGAGGTGCTGGATTGTGTATGTGTCAGTGCACAGGGAATCAGGATTATGTGTGTGCCAGCGCTTGTGCTACAATTCACCAGGGAGTCCAAATTGCTGTGGCATTATCCACTTTTTAAAAAATTATCTCGTGGTATGTGGGCATCACTGACAATAAAGGCTAGCATTTTGTGCCCATCCATTGACCTGAGGGGGCTTGCCAAGCATTTGCAACTGGATAATTAACCGGTTTAGTCACATTACAAACTGACCTTCCTCAGTCATGAACCAAGAATGTCTGGTCCAGAGGCAGGGGCGCTCTGCATTGCACCAGAGGACCTCTTTGTGTTGCTGTGTACAGAAAATCAATTTCAAGCTGGGGGGATATAACAAAGGGCAAGAACCGGAGAACACAGATTTATAATGATTGGTGAAAGGCAGCATGAGAAAATACTTGTTTTCACACAGCGAGTGGTTGGGATCTGGAATGCACTGCCTGAGTGTGTGGTGTAGACAGATTCAAAAGGTAATTGGGTTATTATCTGGAAAGGAAACAATTGCAGGGCTAAGAGGACAGAGTGGTAGAGTGGAACCAGCTTAATTGACTGGCCTATGCTTGACCTTGGGTGTCATAGTGGCACATTGGTTACACTGCTGCCTCACAGCAGCTGATCCCTGGGTTCAATTCGGCCTTGGGTGACTGTGTGGAGGCAGCTTGTTCTCCCCGTGCCTGTGTGAGTTTCCTCTGGGTGCTCCGGTTTCCTCCCATGGTCCAAAGATGTGCGGGCTAGGTGGATTGGCCATGCTAAATTGACCCTTAGTCCAAAGATGTGTAGGTTAACTGAGATTAAGAGGATAGAGCGGGGGAGTGGGCCTAGGTAGGGTGCGCTTTCGGAGAGTCGGTGCAGACCCAATGGGTCGTATGGCCTCCTTCTCCACTGTAGTGGTTTTATGGAATGAGATGTCCAATTTAATCCCCACAACCCAGCCTGCTTCCTAGAATCCTTCAGTCAGTGTGTGTCCATACCTCTCTCTGTCTGTGCGTCTATAGGACATGAATGTAAAGGAGAAAGGATTGGAAAAGATGACAGAATTGTAGAACATAATATAGAAGGAGGCCATTCAGCCCATCATGCCTGTGCCAGCTCATTGAAGGAACTATCCAAATTAGCCCCACACTCCAGTGTTCTCTCCATTACCCAGCAATCTGTGAGTATCTACCTCCTACATTGCCTAAATGCCAAGATCAAATCAATTCAATAGGAAGAGGATTCGAAAATGGATCAGTGTGTTCCTATCTTTGTATTTTGCTTTGTGGCTGCAGGTCAGTCCAAAGCCTTCTGTGGTAACATTGTGGTTATGATTCTGGATTAGTGATCTAAAGCAATAATCCTGAGGTGTAAATTCAAATTCCACCATGGTAGCTGTGGGATTTAAATTCAGTTAAGGAAAAAAGTCTGGAATTAAATGTGAAAACGACCTTTTTTTTGTCACTGTAAAAAAGCATTTGGTTCACTAATACATAGATACATAGAAGATAGGAGCAGGAGGAGGCCTTTTGGCCCTTCGAGCCTGCTCCACTATTCATCACGATCATGGCTGATCATCCAACTCAATGGCCTAATCCTGCTTTCTCCCCACAGCCTCTGATCCCATTCACCCCAAGTGCTATATCCAGCCGCCTCTTGAATATATTCAAAGTTTTAGCATCAACTACTTCCTGTGGTAATGAATTCCACAGACTCACCACTCTTTGTGTGAAGAAATGCTTCCTTATCTCTGTCCGAAATGATTTACCCTGAATGTTCTTTAAAAGAAACTAATGTTTCTTTTAAGGAAGGAAATTTATTGTTTTTACCAAGTCTGGCCTACAAGTGACACTCGGATCCAATGTGCTTGAGTCTTAACTGCCCTCTGAAATGTCCTAGCAAAAAGGTTATTCAACTGAACAGCACAGAGTACCTTAAGGCTACAGTGCTTCAAGAAGCTGGCTCATCAACAACTTCTCAAAGGCAATAAGAATGGGCAATACACCAGTGCCCAGTGACCCCACACATCCTTTTGAATGAATTTTAAAAAGTCTGAATGACCATTTTTTTAAAATCAGGTTAAAAGGGAAGGGATTGCATGTGTATGTGTCTCTCTCTCTCTCTGCATGCAGGTAATTATTAAGGTTGTGCCTCAAACAGGGAAACAGACTGAAGAGGTAGTCTCTCGCTTTCAATCCATATGTCAGGTTAAAGGGGAGGAGCTGGTCTCTCTCTCTCTCTTTCTCAGTATCTGTAAATTGAGCAAACAGGGAGGGAACCATAAAAGTGAGCCTTCAGTCCACTCTAAGCTGACAGAAACAAATGAGCTGTAAAGGGAGTGGCTGAGATAGCCACAGAGATAGAATAGAATGAAATAGAATAGAATTGAATAGGATTGCTATAGTGCAGAAGGAGGCCATTCGGCCCATCAAGTCTGTACCGACCCTCCAGGGGAGCATCCCATCTAGACCCACACCCCCAGCCTATCTTTGTGACACCACCTAACCTTTGGGCACTAAGGACAATTTAGCTTGGCCAATCCACCTGTCCTGTGTGGTGTTTTTGTGATTCTTATTATCAGGATAGATGTTGTAGTGTTCACAAAGACCACCGAAGCTAAGTTCAATAACAAAGCTAACATTTCTTTCACTACTTATTAAAGCTCGACCACTTACCCCTATAGCAAGCAAACATCTAGTAATCTACAATCTACACTCTACTCACACTAGTCTCCACTCTATCTATAACTGTACTCTGCGCCCTCTAGACCTCGCCTCTGCTCTCTCTCCAGCCCTCTCAGAAGCCTGAGTGTCAGTGCTTTATATAGTTCTGCATCTTGCTCCATCTAGTGCCCAATGATGATGTTACATTAACCCTTTATATTCTGGATATCCTACATAATGTCACAACCTGTACATCTTTGGACTGTGGGAGGAAACTGCAGCACCCGGAGGATGGTAGCACTGTGGATAGCACAATTGCTTCACAGCTCCAGGGTCCCAGGTTCGATTCCCGGCTTGGGTCACTGTCTGTGCGGAGTTTGCATATTCTCCCCGTGAGTGCGTAGGTTTCCTTCGGGTGCTCCGGTTTCCTCCCACAGTTCAAAGATATGCGGGTTAGGTGGATTGGCCATGCTAAATTGCCCATAGTGTCCAAAATTGCCCTTAGTGTTGGGTGGTGTTGCTGGGTTATGGAGATGGGGTGGAGGTGTGGACCTTGGGTAGGGTGCTCTTTCCAAGAGCCGGTGCAGACCCGATGGGCCGAATGGCCTCCTTCTGCACTGTAAATTCTATGATCTATGAAACCCACGCAAACATGGGGAGAACATTCAAACTCCACAAGGAATTGAACCCGGCTCCCTGGCGCTGTGAGGCAGCAGTGTTGACCGTGGTGCCACCGTGCTCCCTTCCCATTTTTAAGAAGAATGTGGGTGAGGATTTGAAGCATAGGAAGATACAAAGATATTGGGATAGAGCAGGCTAGTGAGAGTAGTTTTCCATTATACTCAGAAAGAGACAGCATAGATTTTCCAGATGTGAGCTTCCATAGATCAAGATGTATGTGTGTTGTGTGTGTGTGTGTGTGTGTGTGTATATCTGATCAATCAACATTTATGATTTTAAAAAAAGCACTTGCATTTGTATAGTACCTCCATGACGTCACAGCCAATGGACTTTCTTTGAAGTGTATTACACTGGCCAGCCTCCCATTTTCCAACCTACATGAACTTGAGCTCACCCAAATGTCTGCTGCCAGGATCCTAACTTGCATCAAATTCCATTCATGCACTACTCCTGTTGCTCACTGACCTGCAGTGGCAATACCTCAGTTTTAAAATTCTCATCCTTGTTTCCGAATATCTCCATGGCCTGGCTTCACTTCCTATCTTTGTTACCTTCTCCAGCTCCACAACCCTACAGGACATTCCTCTGGTTCAGACTGTACGAAGGGAAGGCAATGGCGTAGTGGTATTATCACTGGACTAGTCATCCAGAAATTCCGGGGAATGCTTTGGGAACCTGGGTTCAAATCCCACCACGGCAGATGGTGGAATTCGAATGCAATAAAAATCAGGAGTTAAAAGTCTAATGATGATGATGACAAAACCATTGTTGTTCAATAATGCCCTTTAGGGGAGAAAATCTGCCATCCTTACCTGTGACTCCAGACACACAGCAAAGTGGTTGACTCTGAAATGACCTAGCAATTAGGAATTGGTGACAAACGCAGATCCAGCCAGCATTTGCCCACATCCCATGAACACATTGTGGTAGTCACCGCTGTTGTATTATATTGTATATATGGGTATTACGGTAAGGCCCCTGCACTACAGGTACGGGGGTAGATCCCTGCCTGCTAGCTCCACCCAGGAGGCGGAGTATAAATGTGTGTGCTCTCCGAACAGCAGCCATTTCGTAAGCTGCTGTCGGAGGCCACACATCTCTGCGTAATAAAGCCTAGATTACATTCTACTCTTGTCTTGTCATAATTGATAGTGCATCACACATTTTAAAAAAAAACTACTACTGTCCTCAGTTTGCTAGCGAGCTCAGTTCACTATCATGTTCTCCATGTGCTTTCTATTGCAAACACCTTTATTGGGGCAGCACGGTGGCACAGTGGTTAGCACTGCTGCCTCACAGTGCCAGGGACCCAGGTTCAAATCCAACCTCAGTAACTGTCTGTTTGCACATTCTCCCCGTGTCTGTATGGGTTTCCTCCGGGTGCTCCGGTTTCCTTCCACAGTCCAAAGATGTGCAGGTTAGGCGGATTGGCCATGCTAAATTGCCCCTAAGTGTCCAAAGTTTAGGTGGGGTTACAAGGATAGAGAGGGAATTGGGTCTATGTAGGGTGGTCTTTCAAATGGTCAGTGCAGACTCAATGAGCCGAATCGCCTCCTCCTGGACTGTGGGGATTCTATGATTCTATGATGCCTCATTTTAATTGCGTTGCATTGTTAGCAGCAAGGTCTTCAGTAGCCTAAGTGCTAAGCTCTGGAAGTCCCTCCCTAAAACTCTCTACCTTTCCCATTCTTTCTCCTCCTTTACCATGCTTTGGGTCATCTGTTTTGATATCTCGTTATGTGGTGTAATATCGAATTTTGTTCAATAGTGAGGCGCATTACGATGTTTACATTAAAATTGCATTTAATTATAAATTATCATTGTTGTAAGCACATGGACAAGTTATAATTGCTACAGCAACATGAAGGGAGGTAAAATATGATTTCCCTATCGCCTGACTGGAACAGGTTTCTTGAAGTATTTAGAAGGATGAGGGTATTACGCAATGTCTGTGTGTAACCATATAAGTGCTGATTGCAAATACACAAGTCTGATATACTTTCGTGAATTTTTAGACAAAAAGTTGTCTGTTTTTATTGAGTTAAAAACCCACCCAGATAAAGATATCAAAATATTTGAAAAGGTAAACCTACCCATCTCATCCTTTTGCGGCCCACATTCACACTCAAGCATGCAGAATTTGCAAGTTAAACTGCAGGTAGTCACTTTCTCAGAGAAATTAAAGTTCAGTGCTGAAATGTTAAAAAAATATATAGAGTTCACTGTTTATGAGTCCTTTGCTGGTAACTATGTTTGCGACAGAAATCTTTCCAGGTTTGTCTTTAGATTTCAGGAGTTGCGTTGAAGCCCATGTAACTACAATTGCAGAGACAATTTAAAAAGAGCAAAGAACAAAGAAAAGTACAGCACAAGAACAGGCCCTTCGGCCCTCCAAGCCTGTGCCGACCATGCTGCCCGTCTAAACTAAAATCTTCTACACTTCCGGGGTCCGTATCCCTCTATTCCCATCCTATTCATGTATTTGTCAAGACACCCCTTAAACGTCATTATCGTCCCTGCTTTCACCACCTCCTCCGGCAGCAAGTTCCAGGCACCCACTACCCTCTGTGTAAAACACTTGCCTCGTACATCTCCTCTAAACTTTGCCCCTCGCACCTGAAACCTATGCCCCCCTAGTAATTGACCCCTCTACCCTGGGAAAAAGTCTCTGACTATCCACTCTGTCTATGCCCCTCATCAT
This sequence comes from Scyliorhinus torazame, assembly GCF_047496885.1. Classification (NCBI taxonomy): domain Eukaryota; kingdom Metazoa; phylum Chordata; class Chondrichthyes; order Carcharhiniformes; family Scyliorhinidae; genus Scyliorhinus; species Scyliorhinus torazame. Next base: position 334,515,833 of record NC_092709.1, read on the forward strand.
TTTGTAGACTTCTATCAAGTCAGCATGGTAGCATTGTGGATAGCTCAATTGTTTCACAGCTCCAGGGTCCCATGTTCGATTCCGGTTTGGGTCACCGTGTGTGCGTGGGTTTCCTCCCACAGTCCAAAGATGTGCAGGTTAGGCGGATTGGCCATGATAAATTGCCCTTAGTGTCCAAAATTGCCCTTAGTGTTGGGTAGGGTTACTGGGTTATGGGGATACAGTGGAGGTGTTGGACCTTGGGTAGGGTGCTCTTTCCAAGAGCCGGTGCAGAATCGATGGGCTGAATGGCCTCCTTCTGCACTGTAAATTCTATGAAGTCGCCCCTCAACCTCCGACACTCCAGTGAGAACAAACCGAGTTCATTCAACCTCTCCTCGCAGCTAATGCCCTCCATACCGAGCAACATCCTGGTAAATCCCTTCTGCACCCTCTCCAAAGCCTCCACATCCTTCTGGTAGTGTGGCGACCAGAATTGAACACTATACAGCTACAACATGACTTGCCAATTTTTATACTCATTGCCCCGGCCAATGAAGGCAAGTATGCCGTATGCCTTCTTGACTATCTTCTCCACTTGCGTTGGTACTTTCAGTGACCTGTGGACCTGTACACCTAGATCTCTCTGACTGTCAATACTCTTGAGGGTTCTACCATTCACGTATATTCCCTACCTGTATTAGACCTTCCAAAATGCATTACCTCACAATTGTCCGGATTAAACTCCATCTGCCATCTCTCCGCCCAAGTCTCCAAACAATCTAAATCCTACTGTATCCTCTGACAGTCCTCATCGCTATCCGCAATTCCACCAACCATTGTGTCGTCCGTAAACTATGGGCAGCACGGTAGCATTGTGGTTGGTGCAATTGCTTGACAGCTCCAGGGTCCCAGGTTCGATTCCCTGCTGGGTCACTGTCTGTGCGGAGTCTGCACGTTCTCCCCGTGTCTGCGTGGGTTTCATCCGGGTGCTCCGGTTTCCTCCCACAGTCCAAAGATGTGCAGGTTAGGTGGATTGGCCAAGCTAAATTGCCCTTGGTGTCCAAAATTGCCCTTAGTGCTGGGTGGGGTTACTGGGTTATGATGATAGGGTGGAGGTGTGGACTTGGGTAGGGTGCTCTTTCCAAGAGCCGGTGCAGACTCGATGGGCCGAATGGCCTCCTTCTGCACTGTAAATTCTATGTAATTCTATGTCTATGTAAACTTACTAATCAGACCAGTTACATTTTCCTCCAAATCATTTATGTATACTACGACCAGCAAAGGTCCCAGCATTGATCCCTGCGGAACACCACTAGTCACAGCCCTCCAATCAGAAAAGCATCAGAAATTGCTACTCTCTGCTTTCTATGACCTAGCCAGTTCTGTATCCATCTTGCAAGCTCACCTCTGATCCTGTGTGACTTCACCTTTTGTACCAGTCTGCCATGAGGGTCCTTGTCAAAGGCCTTACTGAAGTCCATATAGACAACATCCACTGCCCTTCCTGCATCAATCACCTTTGTGACCTCCTCAAAAACCTCTATCAAGTTAGACATGACCTCCCCTTCACAAAACCGTGCTGCCTCTCGCTAATATGTCCACTTGCTTCCAAATGGGAGTAAATCCAGTCTCGAAGAATTCTCTCTAGTAATTTCCCTACCACTGACATAAGGCTCACCGGCCTGTAGTTCCCTGGATTTTCCTTGCTACCCTTCTTAAACAAAGGTACAACATTGGCTATTCTCCAGTCCTCTGGGACATCACCTGAAGACAGTGAGGATCCAAAGATTTCTGTCAATTTCCTCTCTTGCCTCCTTCAGTATTCTGGGGTAGATCCCATCAGGCCCTGGGGACTTATCCACCTTAATATTTTTCAAGACACCTAACACCTCGTCTTTGTGGGATCTCAATGTGACCCTAGCTATCTACACATCCTTCTCCAGACTCAACATCCACCAATTCCTTCTCTTTGGTGAATGCTGATGCAAAGTACTCATTTATTACCTCGCCCATTTCCTCTGGATCCACACATAGATTCCCTCCCCGTCCTTCAGTGGGCCAACCCTTTCCCTAGCTACTCTCTTGCTTTTTCTATACGTGTAAAAAGCCTTTCTTTTCACAGATAAAACATTATCATTCTTTTACATAAAGTCAATGATTCTTGCACCTGAGGTTCCGTTCATGATGCGGAGCGATGCTAACAGCGCGGGTTCAATTCTCGCATTGGCTGAGGTTATTCATGAAGGCTCACCTTGCCGCTTGCATGAGGTGTGGTCACCCTCAGGTCAACAGGGCTGGTTTAACACAGTGGGCTAAACAGCTGGCTTGAAATGCAGAATAAGGCCAGCAGCAAGGGTTCAATTCCCGCGCCAGCCTCCCCGAACAGGCGCCGGAATGTGGCGACAAGGGGCTTTTCACAGTAACTTCATTGAAGCTTACTTGTGACAATAAGCGATTTTCATTATTATTAAATCACCCATTCAGCTCTCAAAATAAAGGAGAGAGAACCTATGGTCCTCTAGGACTGTTAACATTTATTAATCGGGGGATAGAGTAAAAGAGCAAGGAGATTGTGCTGTACTTCTACCAAGACACTAGTTCCACCTCAGCTTGAGTATTGTGTATAGTCATGGATGCCACCCTATAGGAAGGATGAGAACGCATTGGAAAGAGTGCGGAAGAGGTTTACAAGAATGCTCTCTGGGATGAGAAACTTCAATTATGAGGACAGATTGGAGATGTTCTGCTTGGAGAGAAGGAGGCTACGAGGAGAATTGATAGAGGTGTTCAAAATCAAGAGGGAGCTGGACAGAGTAGATAGAGAGAAAGTGTACCCACTCATAAAAGGATCAAGAACGCGAGGGCACAGTTTTAAGGTGGTTTGCGAAAGGAGCAAATATGATGTGAGAAAAAACGTCTTCACACAACGAGTGGTTTGGGTCTGGAATGCATTGTAGTGGAGGCAGGTTCAATCGAAGCATTCAAGCGGTCGGAAGTTAGATGATTATTTGTATATAAACGATGTGCAGGGGTACAGGGAAAGGTTAGGGGAATGATGCAAGGTAATGATGCTTGTTTGGAGAACTTGTGCAGACCCCTTCTGCGCTGGAACAATTCCTGGAGTCTGTGATGTGGTGGATAAAATTAATTGCAGAGAAGTGATATATTTTTTTAAGAAGAATGAGGAGAGGCAATATAGAGGAAGTTATGATGAAGCTTTACAAATCATTGGCCAGGATTATACCATGGGTTGGAAAGTTGGCACATTGGTCTCCTGCCAAAAGGCCAATTGAGCCACCTTCTGCCTTCAAGTGCATTTTTCCCATGGGATGAAACCTGACGCCCTCCCAGCAGGCTCTGGGGTCTGAGGAATATCCTTTTCAGGCATGTTATTGTACATGGAGCAATGGCCATGCCTCCGGCAATCGCAACCCCGCCTTCATCTCCCCAATCGCCAGGTCCTGACTCCCTGGCACTGCCAACCACAGCCCTACCTTTCCCTCTTTAAGGGCACCTGGCCATTTAAGCACCTTCTTCTTGTCGGTAGCCTCAGCACTGACGACCGCTCGCATTGGGTAGGTTCCATTCCTTAATTGCGAATAAACATCTCTGGGGCCCGTGACCAGTTAAGTGGGGTTATCTCCCAATTTCAGCTCCAGTAATGGGACCTCTACTGCCTCCAGGAAATCCTGCCCGCTGGGTCGGCCTCAACTGAGAATTGTGTCCAATTCTGAGTAAAGCACTTTAGGAAGGATGTGAAGGTTTTAGAGAGGGCGTAGAAAATATTTACAAGAATCATTGTAGGGATGAGGGTTTCAGTTATGAGGATAGTTTCTGTAGTGATATGCATAAATAAGTGTATGTGTAAATATGTATAGCCTCCGACCAGTAGGTGTCTTCCATTGGGCAGGAGATACAGAAGTCTGAGAACATGCACAAACAGAGTCAAAAACAGCTTCTTCCCCGCTGTTACCAGACTCCTAAACGACCCTCTTATGGACTGACCTCATTAACACTACACCCCTGTATGCTTCATCCGATGCCGGTGCTTATGTAGTTCCATTGTGTACCTTGTGTTGCCCTATTATTTATTTTCTTTTATTTCCTTTTCTTTTAATGTACTTAATGATCTATTGTGCTGCTCGCAGAAAAATACTTTTCACTGTACCCCGATACACGTGACAATAAACAAATCCAAATCCAATCTAGTCAAGCACGTGACACTGTAGCCAGGTGGGAGTCTGGAGGTGAAATCATCATGAACTAGATGTTCTTTAGTACGTCAACTCAGTAATTGTCTCTGTACAAGGCAATAACAGTTGAGAGAAACTGAGGTTCTTTCCTTTCAATAGAAACCTTTTGTGGACCCTGAAAAGTTCTCTTCACCTACAAATGGGTGCTTGTCTCGAAAATGGGAGAATTGTCCTACGGACCAGTCAAGTAACAGCCTGGCATAGTGTAGCCACTTAAAATGGCCAATTCCTGATTCAAAATGGCGAACAGCAAAGGCTGATGGGAAAGTCAGCCAACAGGACAAAAACGAGCAGCTGCATGTTGGCTGTGTATTACCTCTGGAAAGGCTAGACAAGATCGATACCAGCAACCATCAGCATAACAAAACACCAGCCATCTGCATACTAATGAGCAATCCCCGGGAACAATAAGCAACATTTAGACACACAAACCAAAACCAGACTCTTCGGCGCCAGCAGAGGCCTGCACAAAAGGAGGTGAACGACCACCTCAAGACCGCCCATCGATCAGGGAACCGCTCCAGCATTGGAGAAAATCGAACCAAGCGATTGGGACAAAGTCACTTGGGACCAGGCACAGGATCCTCCCCGAAAGGCGGGAAGCCCCTGGGAACTATAAGAATTGAGCCCCAAGTTCAAATCGCTCTCTTCTCTTCAGCTCTTCACCACCGCTTCTCCAGCTCTTCACTCTTCAGCAGCTGGTCGAAATTGTAAGTCTTACTTCAACGCTCGCTACGAGATAGGTGCTCCTAGCTATCAATCTGTACCAACTTCGAATCCCGCAGGCTCAGAACCCGAATGAAAGGCTATTTGTTTCCCTGACCTGGTGGGCCAGTTCCAAGTTAAGTATAGGCCTGTTAGTTGTAGAAGTGGCTTAAACGTAGAATTTGTGCATGAGTAGTGATTACTGTGTATAATAAATGTGCTTTGATTTAAATCTTACTAATCGGTGTATTGGATTATTGATCATTACTCGGACTTGAACCACGTGGCGGTATCATAAAGATACCTGGCGACTCAAGAGCAAAGGTGATAAAACAGAGCACTTAAACCAAGGAGAAAATTAGCAACATTATTTGGCGACTTCCTGACGGGACCCGATCTAGAAGTGGAAAACCACTCTGGGAGAACCCAAGAATTTGAATTAGAGATCCAATTGGAAACAGAAAACCACAAGTGTTCAAGCAGTTCTGATCAATACTCATAATTCGGAAGTGTGTGTATGCAGACTAACAGGGCGATAAGGTAAAACTGATAGATTTTTTTGTTGCGACAAAACTGTCGGAAGTTTGTATTTCGGAAAGTAGCGAAAGCCGTACCTGTATTTACAGCACCGCCTTAATACCCCTGTCCCAAATGTGAAGAGCAGCATTCGGATTAATACCCCTGTCCCAAATTTGAAGAGCAGCATTCGGATAGGAAAGATGGCAATGCAGGCAATGCAGCGCCTAATGAACCCAGAGGAATTTGCGGTTGCAGCGACCAGCAGCAGTAGAATGGGACAATGTCCTATTTGGGAGGAAGAGATCAGGAAATAATGAAATGAAAATGAATGAAAAATGAAATGAAAATGAAATGAAAATGAAAATCGCTTATTGTCACAAGCAGGCTTCAAATGAAGTTACTGTGAAAAGCCCCTAGTCGCCACATTCCGGCGCATGTTCGGGGAGGCTGGTACGGGAATCGAACCGTGCTGCTGGCCTGCCTTGGTTTGCTTTAAAAACCAGCGATTTAGCCCAGTGTGCTAAACCAGCCCCTCAAAGGGAAAGGATGGCCCCTTTGGAATGAATTCTGTGACAATGAGGAATCAGGCCCCGGGAGTATAGGACATACTTGGTGGGAGAACCTGAGCGAGATCCAAATAAGGAGCTTAGGGAAAGCTCGCAAGCCGATGGCAATCGTGTCCTGCTTGGCACAATTGCGAGGCACAGAGGAGGTCGTTAGGAGGCTCCGGAAAGAAGTTGAGGGCATACATCGAATGAGTAAGGTCGATGTAAGCGAGGTAGAAAAGGAGATTTTGGAATTGAGAAGGAAGTTGGCAGCAAAAGATGGAGAGGTGGAGGATGCCAAAAGGGCACACCAGTCTTGTCTGGCGCATTTAAGCAGCTTCCAGTCTCAATACGAAAAGAACATAAGAACATAAGAACTAGGAGCAGGAGTAGGCCATCTGGCCCCTCGAGCCTGCTCCACCATTCAATGAGATCATGGCTGATCTTTTGTGGACTCAGCTCCACTTTCCGGCCCGAACACCATAACCCTTAATCCCTTTATTCTTCAAAAAACTATCTATCTTTATCTTAAAAACATTTAATGAAGGAGCCTCTACTGCTTCACTGGGCAAGGAATTCCATAGATTCACAACCTTTTGGGTAAAGAAGTTCCTCCTAAACTCAGTCCTAAATCTACTTCCCCTTATTTTGAGGCTATGCCCCCTAGTTCTGCTTTCACCCGCCAGTGGAAACAACCTGCCCGCATCTATCCTATCTATTCCCTTCATAATCTTATATGTTTCTATAAGATCCCCCCTCATCCTTCTAAATTCCAACGATGTACAGTCCCAGTCTACTCAACCTCTCCTCGTAATCCAACCCCTTCAGCTCTGGGATTAACCTAGTGAATCTCCTCTGCACACCCTCCAGTGCCAGTACGTCCTTTCTCAAGTAAGGAGACCAAAACTGAACACAATACTCCAGGTGTGGCCTCACTAACACCTTATACAATTGCAGCATAACCTCCCTAGTCTTAAACTCCATCCCTCTAGCAATGAAGGACAAAATTCCATTTGCCTTCTTAATCACCTGTTGCACCTGAAAACCAACTTTCTGCGACTCATGCACTAGCACACCCAGGTCTCTCTGCACAGCAGCATGTTTTAATATTTTATCATTTAACTAATAATCCCTTTTGCTGTTATTCCTACCAAAATGGATAACCTCACATTTGTCAACATTGTATTCCATCTGCCAGACCTCAGCCCATCCACTTAGCCGATCCAAATCCCTCTGCAGACTTCCAGTATCCTCTGCACTTTTTGCTTTACCACTTATCTTAGCGTCGTCTGCAAACTTGGACACATTGCCCTTGGTCCCCAACTCCAAATCATCTATGTAAATTGTGAACAGTTGTGGGCCCAACACTGATCCCTGAGGGACACCACTAGCTACTGATTGCCAACCAGAGAAACACCCATTAATCCCCACTCTTTGCTTTCTATTAATTAACCAATCCTCTATCCATGCTACTACTTTCCCCTTAATGCCATGCATCTTTATCTTATGCAACAACCTTTTGTGTGGCACCTTGTCAAAGGCTTTCTGGAAATCCAGATATACCACATCCATTGGCTCCCCGTTATCTACCGCACTGTTAATGTCCTCAAAAAATTCCACTAAATTAGTTAGGCACGACCTGCCCTTTATGAACCCATGCTGCGTCTGTCCAATGGGACAATTTCCATCCAGATGCCTCGCTATTTCTTCCTTGATGATAGATTCCAGCATCTTGCCTACTACCGAAGTTTAGATCACTGGCCTATAATTACCCACTTTCTGCCTACCTCCTTTTTTAAACAGTGGTGTCATGTTTGCTAATTTCCAATCCGCCGGGACCACCCCAGAGTCTAGTGAATTTGGGTAAATTATCCCTAGTGCATTTGCAATTTCCCTAGCCATCTCTTTTAGCACTCTGGGATGCATTCCATCAGGGCCAGGAGACTTGTCTACCTTTAGCCCCATTAGCTTGCCCATCACTACCTCCTTGGTGATATCAATCCTCTCAAGGTCCTCACCTGTCATAGCCTCATTTCCATCAGTCACTGGCATGTTATTTGTGTCTTCCACTGTGAAGACCAACCCAAAAAACCTGTTCAGTTCCTCAGCCATTTCCTCATCTCCCATTATTAAATCTCCCTTCTCATCCTCTAAAGGACCAATATTTACCTTAGCCACTCTTTTTTGTTTTATGTATTTGTAGAAACTTTTACTATCTGTTTTTATATTCTGAGCAAGTTTACTCTCATAATCTATCTTACTCTTCTTTATAGCTTTTTTAGTATCTTTCTGTTGCCCCCTAAAGATTTCCCAGTCCTCTAGTCTCCCACTGATCTTTGCTACTTTGTATGTTTTTTCCTTCAGGCCTATCAGGACACGCAACGTGCAGTCGTGGTTCGTGAAGAAACAGAAAAGCAGGTAGAGGCATTACAGAGACAGTGTAGTGCCCTCAAGGCAGCATTAAGAGCACTCCATGCTGCCACCACAGAACAAAGACAAAGCACGTTAGATCACGCAAAGTGCCGGAAGCAGATTGCAGAGCTGCAACCGCTGCTTTCTGTTCAAAAAGGTTTCCAGGAAACCTTTGGAGACAAATTAGATCAGGAAGACGGCCCTGATTGGGAAAAATTGAATGAAACAGCGCAGAGATATGTGCGCAGGGAAAGCCACAAAAGAGAAAAGCGCCCCAAACTCCCACACAGCAGATAGTTCAAGTTCCAATGAACCCAGTAACCACCCACCACACAGCCACATCGGACGATGCGGAATTTCTGTACTCCACCCCCTTAACAGTGACCCAATTACGGGACTCATGCGAGAAGATCACACCGTTCCTCCCCACCTCAGACCCCCACCATTTCTTTGCCACAGTAAAGCATCAGACGACCATGTACGGCCTGGATGAGCGAGAGCATGTAAAGCTCACCGTTTTAAGTTTAGACCCTTCAGTAGCAGCAGCCCTTCCCGACCCACAGAATGTAGGAGGAGGCACCCTTGCAGAAATGCATACCGCGATCCTGGATGCGATCGGGTATAACCGGGGTGACCCGGTAGATGGCCTCAACAAATGTAGGCAAAAGAAATCCGAGGACCCCACAGCGTTTGCTGGACGCCTGTGGATCCACTTTGCAGCAGTCTTTGGAGACTTAGACCGTCCCCATTTGTCCCCAGACAACATGGCCAAATGGACCCGCACCCTTATCTCCCATGCCACAGAAACAGGACAAAAAGCTTGCACGAGTTATGATCCCTCAGAGGAGGCCCATAACGAGATGTGGGTAGTGAAAAGATTGTCCCGCGCTTGGGAGCAATCTATACAAAGCAAACCCGCAGTCAAGAATCCCGAGGAAAAGCAGGCTGACGCAGATATACAGACAGTAAAAACACACCAGAACCCCGCATGGGTGAATGAAGGAAAGAACATCCCCCCCATCCAAGTCACAGGAGTGTTACAACTGTGGACAGTTGGGACACTTCGCAAGAGAGTGCAATGCCCCTAGAAAGCCACAGAGAGCCCAGCAGACGGGCACTCTGAGTAAGAAAAAGACAGAGCCCATTCATAGCGTTAGCACCCATTCAGATCAGACGGACTTGACCGGAACGGACTGACAGTGTACGGGCTCCCCCAGTTGGGTCTGCGACACCCTTTGGGATAGGTCCAGATGACCGGTAGTTGCAGCGAAAATTCGGGGACAGCCCATCAAATTTCTCTGGGACACAGGAGAGTCCCGCACCACAATAAATTCCTCCACCATGTTCCAAAAGGACTCGTGGCCCACTACAGCCACCATCACCCTCAGCGGCTTTACAGGCCACTCACAGCAGGGACATGTCACAGCCCCTGTACCAATTCAAATCGGCAACATCACCACCAAGCATCCCGTAGTTTTAATTCACCTGCCCCACACAGCAGAACACATTCTGGGAATCGATTTCATGAATTCCCATAATCTTTCATTCGATCCAGTCAACCAGTGTGTCTGGAAGATGGCAAAATCCACAAGAGCCCCCGCAACGCTCAACATAGGAGAGTACACGAACAAAATTAGCGCCGTAGGCGTATTTTGGTTCAACCCGACCACGCTTAGTACGGACAAACAGGTTAGGGCAGTTCCGCAAAAGAACAGGGCAGCATTCGCGACCCACAAGCACGACTGTGGACGGATGACTGGCTCCGTACAAATAACAGGACCTGACCCTAGACCCCAAAAACAGTATGGATTTCCCCAAGAGGCAGAGGGAGAAATCTCCAAGGTAATAGAAAGCTTATTAGAGCAGGGCGTACTTAGATCAGTAGCCTCCACTAATAATGCCCTGATTTGGCCAGTGAGAAAGCCCGATGGATCATGGCGACTGACCATCGATTACCGGGAACTCAACAAAATCACCCCCGTAGCAGCCCCCACAGTAGCAACAAGTCCCGAGACCATGCTCAAGCAGGGACTCAATTCCCGATTCTTTACGGTTTTGGACGTCAGTCATGGATTCTGGTCCATTCCATTGGCAAAGGCGTGCCAGTACAAATTTGCCTTCACCTTTAAAGCACAGCAGTACACGTGGACATGTCTGCCACAAGGCTTCCACAACTCCCCCTCCATTTTCCACCGACAGCTGGCAAATGGTTTCACCAAATTCTCTCGCCCTGAATGTCTGGCACAGTATGTAGACGACCTACTACTGCAGACAGACACCAAGGAAGAGCACATTAAGCATCTGTCCGAACTCCTGGAACTCTTGCACTCAATCGGTTGTAAAGTCAACCCCAAAAAGGCCCATATTTTGGAAGATAAAGTGATACATTTGGGAACAATTATCACACATGGTAAACAGGAGATCGAGCATAAAAGGATTGACTCAATTGCTAAATTGGCCCTTCCCCAGAACGTTTCAGCCCTCCGGTCGTTTTTAGGACTGGTTGGCTACTGCCGAAACCACATTGAGGGTTTCGCCAGCAAGGCAGCGCCCCTCTCAGACCTCCTAAAGAAAGGAGCCCCCTAGGAATGGCTTCCGCAGCATACGGATGCTGTGGACTCTTTAAAACAGGCACTCATAGCAGCCCCGCACTACAAGTTCCAGACCCGCTTTCCCCTTATGCCATAGAAGTAGCGACCACAGACCGCACCCTTTCAGCCGTGCTCCTCCAGGAACGACACGACCAGTTAAGGCCCGTAGCTTACGCCTCCAGAATCTTAGATGCTGTGGAGCAGGGATTTTCAGCCTGTGAGAGGCACCTGCTCGTAGTATTCTGGGCAGTCCAGTATTTTTCATATATTACCGGACTGAACCCCATCGCAATTCTCACCGAACACACCCCCAACCAACTTTTACTGGACGGACGACTCAAGGACGGTACAGTAAGCCAGATTAGAGCAGCGAGATGGACCCTTCTCTTGCAGGGACGGGACATCACTGTTAAAAGGACAAAGACGCACACCTATTTAGCCGACAACTTACAGTACCCCGGAACCCCCCATGAATGCGAAATTATCTCGCCACACCACGACACAGGCCCTTTTATTGCTAAGACACCCCCCAGAAAGATAGGTAGTTCAACCCAGAGCCCCCAGCACAAGGACACGTGTAAGCCCATAAAGATCTATGTGGATGGATCTTCCACAGTCTTGGATGGGAAGCGCATAACAGGTTGCGGTATCTATGTCGAGGACACGCAGGAACGCGCCCTTGAGGAAATATCGTTAAAACTGCCAGGCCACTTAGGTGCACAGGCAGCAGAGCTCGCAGCCATCGCGTATATAGTGGACAACCCAGATTCCTTCCCCAGCCCAGCAGACATATACTCGGACAGCCTCTATGTCTGCAACAGCCTCACGGAATTTCTGCCCTTGTGGAAAGCAAGAGGATTTGTTTCCGCAGACGGGAAACCCCTCCCCTCAGCCCCATTGCTCCATCACATTCTAGAGAGAGCCCAGAACAGGACTTTTGGGATAATCAAAGTTCGCAGTCACCATCGTTCCTCCCCCCCTGGAAATGTGAAAGCCGACGCACTGGCTAAGGTAGGTTCCAGACATGGACATTTTTGGACACCCCCCAAAAGCGCACCAGTGAGTGCGGTTCAGGTCTCACAGACAAAGATCGAGGATCTAGTGGAGGCCCAGAAGCAGGACAGCAATCTCAGGGAGATTGTAAAAGGAAAATATCCAGCACCCGATGAGAGGTTTAGAAATGCACTGACCACTCATGACGGTATGGTGTTAAAAGACATCCTTTATGTGGTTCCTGAACAGAACAGGAATCAACTGATTTGTTTGTTCCATGGCGGTCATGGACATCAGGGAATCGATCCCACTACAGCCCACCTCAAGCAGCTTTGTTGGTGGCCAAATTTAAAGGAAGATGTAAACCATTACATCGAGAATTGTCTTCTCTGCGCCCAGAAGAATCCGGACAGATATGCCAAAAAGGCTCAACTCAGCCACACCCGACCCGTTAATGGCCCCTGGACTAACCTCCAGATTGATTTTATAGGACCATTGCCCCCTTGCAGGAATGGCTATAAATATGTACTTGTGGTAATTGACACATTTACAAAATGGGTGGAAGCATTCCCAGCCTGCACAAACACTGCAAAAACCACAGCCAAGATTTTGACCCACCACATCTTTACAAGATGGGGACTCCCCCGCAGCATTGAATCCAACCAGGGCTCCCATTTTACGGGACATGCAGAACGTCCTCACAATATTTGGCATCACCCAAAAATTCCACATAGCACACCACCCACAGTCGATTGGTATCGTGGAGCGCATGAATCGGACCCTAAAATCCACCCTCAGCAAAATGGTCCAGCAAAACAACACCACTTGGGACTCAGTCCTCCCTTTTGCGCTGATGTTTTTGCGTAACACAATTTCTACTTCCACAGGTTACACCCCACACACCCTCATGACCGGACGCCCCATGAAAGGCACAGACTATTTGTTAGGTTTAGCCTTGACCAGCCCCAAAGTGACGCCCCTCACACATGAGAAAGCAGTGGAGCAATTAGTTGAAAGTGTTAAAACGGCTCGGCTAGCAGCCGCAGTAAAATTGGGCACCGAAAGAAACAGAGCAAGGCTTGTTTCGACAAGACAGTGCATGCGACTGAGTACAGTATAGGACAGCAAGTTGTGCTGTCTCTGTATATAACCCCAGCACATTCCTGTCACCAAAATTCTCGGGTCCATACTCCATTGCGGATAAAGTAAGCCCTTCCGTATATAAAATAAAGTACCCCAACGGTAAGACTGCGTGGTTCCATATAAACCAGCTGAAGGCATATGGAACACAGTCGAACCACGCACACCACGTCATGTTTGATGCAGCACACCACACCCCGCCCACAGCCAACGTATCCCTACCATCCCCCAACACGTCCAGCCCAGCCACGGACTCGACCCCGACTCCACCCCTGAAATATACACTCCGCCCCGGTACGCCCACAGACTGCAGCAGCAGAGACAGCGACTGTGACTCGGACGACAGCCACAGCACGCCTCCCTACTATCCCCATGCAACAGGCCCCACACCCAGCGATTCTGACTACGATCCAATTGATCCCTTCATGATCACTTTCCTGAACAAACCCCACCACCGACCACCGAATTATACTGACGACCCCGATTCTGTCACCACACAACTAGACACCAACTATTGGCACCGAGATAACTCATTCCGACTCGTCCGCAACGACGAGAGCGACCCCACCTCACACCATGCAGCCCTCTCAGCCCTCATACACTCAAGAGTTTGGCACCCGGGAGAAGATGACGACCTTGGGTCTGACTCCCAAACCGAGAACCCCTTTGCGACCCTGTTCACAACCGAGAACTGAGGTGCCCAGATGATGTTTTAAAAGGAACCGCTTGGGAGAAGTGGTGTCCTTTCTGCTGGAACCTGCAGCATGTTTTATGTTGTTTGTATGTTTGTTAAATGTTGTTTGTCAGACAGGAAAACATTTTTTCACGGCCCCACGCCTATTCGGCCGAAACCTCTGAGGACTTGCCTACAGAGACTCACCATTCCCAGACACTAGTTCAGAGGAACTAGTTTATCTGCAGAGACTTGTTACGGTACCAGACGCCGGTTCGTAACTGCCCTTCTGGTTTGAAGGTAGAACCACTACGGCAGCCCCACCACGATGACTACATTTCTTGCCCGTTCTTGTCGGTTGCTCAGGCAGTGGAGAAACGGCTTGGGACCCGCCTTGCCTGGGAACCCCCCCTCTGGTCAACTACACTTGGTTAGGGGAGACACGGCATTGGTAGCCATCCTACCTGGGGACTCCATCCAACTCTTACCCGTCGTGGCCCATACGCACCTCATTTTGGCACTTTCAGTTCAAAAAGTTTTGTTTTGTTTCAGGTAACCCTTAGGTTGCCAACCACATGCTATTTACATCCAGAAATATTTGGATGGTAGATCGCACAGTCTGGGAGATGGCTCGCACTGGTTCATTATTGGGAAGTGTGTCTTGTCCTAAAATTCGGTTTTTGAAAACAAAAAATGAGGGAGTCACACATAGTGACCAATTATAAAGGGAGTAATTGGCACTAAAGGACAGACAGACTATCGTATGAGATATTAAACAAAGATAGTTACAGACACTATGCTTGTTTCCACAGAACTCCAGAAGCTCCAGGACCGGAGAAGAGAAGAAAAGAAAAGGAAAGAGAAGAGCCATGAGGACTTCCTCCACATGGATCATCCTCATACTAATGGACATTTGGTTGCGAGTGAACGTGAACCCCATGACCTCAAGCCCCCCCAGCTGTTAGTGTTTCACTTCCCCACAGTACCCAGAGCCCAGTCACCAGCGACACCACATCATCTTGGTGTGCCAGGTTTATAACCTGGTACTCTCTGTCCTATGTAATAGAAACCTTACTGGTATTAGCGATACTCTGCTGCACAGTGCAGACTATGCATCTAAGAAAATGAAGAAGGAGAGCCTACCGCGCTCGAACCCCGGTATATAGGATCAGATCCCCTATTTTTGGATACAACCAGACCCCCGACCCCCGCGATCTATAATAAAGAGCATTCATTTGCGTTTTATTGTAAATAAAGAAATGTAAAGAACTGTTCATGAGCAAATTGTACGATCCTGAGCTTGACTGCCAAGCCAGGAAAACTGTGTATAAACTGCTATGATTTTGTTGTATGGTTGAGGAAGTTAGGACAATGAAATGTTTAAGTGAGTGTAGTGTATTAAGAATAGTTAGATGTTCCCAGTATATTGTTTTGTAATGCATGTCCCTGTTTGACATAGCGCCCTTAGAATTGCCAGTCAAAATTTTTTTTGCATAGCTATGGTCAGTGCAGAGGCCATGAAGGAAGTGCCCTCCCCAGGTCAGGGAATGGAAAGCAACATAGTTATATGATCCTTCACGCTTCGCGTTAGGATCACAAGGAGGGTGTGTAGCCACTTAAAATGGCCAATTCCGATTCAAAATGGCGAACGGCAAAGGCTGATGGGACAGTCAGCCAACAGGACAAAAACAAGAAGCTGCAGGTTGGCTGTGTATTTACCTTTGGAAAGGCCAGACAAGATCGATACCAGCAACCATCAGCATAACAAAACACCAGCCATCTGCATACTAATAAGCAATCCCCGGGAACAATAAGCAACATTTGGACACACAAAGCAAAACCATACTCTTCGGTGCCAGCAGAAGCCTACACAATGGGAGGTGAACGACCACTTCAAGACCGCCCATCGATCAGGGAACTGCTCCAGCATTGGAGAAAATCGAACCAAGCGATTGGGACAAAGTCCAATCACTTGGGACCAGGTACAGGGGGCGGGATTCACCACTCCCGCGCCGAAGTGCCCACGCCGTCGTGAACGCCGTCGAGGTACACGATGGCGTGAAACGGCCCCGATCCCGACCGATTCAGGCCTCGACAATGGGCTAGGATCGGGGCTGCGTCATCTACACGCGCCAGGCCTTCTCGCCGCGTAAAGGCGGTGCCGCATAGATGACGTGGCCGACGCCGCATAACTGGCGTCACCTGCGCATGCGTGGTTGCCATCCTCTCTGAGTCCGCCCCGCAAGAAGATGGCGGACGGATCTTGTGGGGCTGTGGAAGGAAGGAGGAACTCTTTCAGAGAGAACGGCCCGACGATCGGTGGTCACCGATCGCGGGCCATGCCACATTTGAGGTACCCCCCCGGTGCAGGATCCCCCCTCCCCCCCCACGCAGGCCGCCCCCCAGCGTTCCTGCGCTGTTCCCGACGGCAGCGACCAGGTGTGGACGGCGCCGGGGGGAACCCGCCGTTTTGGCCTGGCTGCTCGGCCCATCCGGGCCTGAGAATAGCTGAGAATGCTTCAGCCAATTTTGGTGATGTCAAGAAATGGCTGAATTAAGCAATGGATATAGCAAAGAATATGGGCTGATGACATCCCACCTGTAATGTTGAAACCCTGCGCTGCTACAGCACTGGAATGTATACAATAGTGTGAAATACTGCCCAAGTATGCCCTTTCTGAAAATTGGTGGCACTGTGACACAGTAGTTAGTGTAATGATATATATAGTCAGGTTAATAAAGGGTTAATAATTACATCTCTATGTAAATCAAACACTAGAGGATACCACCACTTCTCAGTATTTAAGTTAGACCCTGAGAGAATTCTTGGAGAAGCTGGAAGAAGTAACATTAGGAGAAATCATGGTGAATGCATTAAGAGAAGATTAGATTAGACAGAGTTAAAAGGAGGCTCGATCATAGTGTTGTTAGTGAATATTTAGATTATTGTGTACTGCTAGACAGATTGAATATTACTTAATTCTTAGCTGTAGCTCAGTAGAGTATGCAAACTTCACTTAATTAATAGTTTTATAATAAATTGGTTTGTTTCAATCTTTTGATTGGTGGATTCTTTGTCAGCAACACATCGGATCATTCTGGAAGAAAAGACAAAGAGCACAACATATTACCACGAATGGTAATATAACATGCTACCAGGAGTAGAAATATAACATGGTACCAGGGTGTCTGCTGAAGCTAGTTGGATAGTTTAGTAAGGATTTAGTCAGACAAATTAACACGCAACTCGAATTTCGAAGAACAGACCTGTTACTGCGAGACACTGAAGAATCCAGGACTGATGGAGAAAGCTCACTCTCCACGATGGATCAATGGTAAACTAAATGTTAATTAGCGAATGTTTAAACAAGAGTTTCATCTCTATCTCTCGTCTTCTAATCTAGAAACTGCCAAAGATGAGTGAAAATCTGCTCTATTTTTACTGATGACTGGGCAACAGGCCCTAGAAGTATATAACACATTCCATTTTGACAGTGATGTTGAAAAATATAACTTTGAACTAGTGGTTAAAAAATGTGATCATTATTGTGAAAGTAATGAAAATCTCTGCCAAAGACTGCAAAAGAAACAAAAGTCGATGTCTGGAGTCGATAAAAATGGAAATCTAAAAAAATACAATCTAAAAATAGAAGGGCCACAATGTTAAATCGGCAAAATAAAATTTCCCTCTGTTGGAGCTATGGCGCAGTTAAAAATTATTCGCGCTGAAAAAGACAAATGTGAGGCTCAGCCTGATACAATTCAAGGTGGTTCACCGGGCACACATGATGGTGGCCCGGACACCTCACACACCTGTCCTCTATCCTGAAAAACTTGCTCATTTCATTTCATGAGCAAGTTTTTCGGGATAGAGGACAAGTGTGTGAGGTGTGCGGGAGGGCCAGCAAACCATGTCCATATGTTTTGGGCATGCCCAAAGCTCAGGGGATTCTGGCAGGGATTTGCGGATGTCATATCCACGGTACTTAAAACAAGGGTGTTTATTATTTGTATGTTCTGCCTTGTTTACTTAAACATGTAAGACATTTGCAGAAGTTTAATGTGAAACGTTTATTAACAAATATGATGTTGTCAATACAGGATTTTGATAACTGCTAACATTTCAGCTGTTTGATAACTACCTCAGCTTTTCCAAATTTCTTGCAATAAAATATAGTTTTTCAGTTTAAAGCAACGGTTCATTGTCACTTTGCAAATAAGGCAGGGAGGGGGAGGTGAGGGAGGGAGGGGAGGGGAAGGAAAGGAGAGGGGTGGGAGGGAGGGTTCAATGTCCAAACTCAGCAACTGCCCTTGTGTCACCTGGAGCCTGGGCTTCCTCGCCTGCACCAGGTGGTATGTGTGCATCAGGCTCCACATCACCCTCCTCCAGCTCCTCCATTTCTGGTGGCAAGTCATCTTCTGGGTGAATGCTCCCATACTGAAGGGCAAAGTTGTGCAATGCACAATGCATGACACACAAAACTGTTGTGAGATTCAGCTTCACCGTTAAGGCAGTGCGGCAGTTAGAGTTCAGCTTCAGGTCTTCCTTCATTATTTCACAAAAGCATCCCATTGTTTCCTTGCTGAAGCACAGCCTCTTAGCACACATCTTCACTCATATCATTTCAAATGATGTCCTTTGCCTTGACACTCTCAGGGGTGGGTAATTGATGTCCTCACCAGGCGTACATGTAGCCTGACCCCAGATTTGAAATCTGCACTGGATTCTGCAATACCTGTCAGAGAGACAGTTCATATTACCTTACAGCAGGCTTTTTCGAAGTGCGGGTCATGACCTGCGGGTAGGTTTCAGATGTTTGTCAGTTGTGTCGCGGAGCGATCGCTCATGCCATTCCTGCAGTGATCCCAACCATGGGAGAAGCACGGTAGCATTGTGGATAGCACAATTGCTTCACAGTTCCAGGGTCCCAGGTTCGATTCTGGCTTGGGTCACTGTCTGTACGGAGTCTGCACATCCTCCTCGTGTGTGCGTGGGTTTCCTCCGGGTGCTCCGGTTTCCTCCCACAGTCCAAAGATGTGCAGGTTAGGTGGATTGGCCATGATAAAATTGCCCTTAGTGTCCAAAATTGCCCTTAGTGTTGGGTGGAGTTACTGGGTTATGGGGATAGGGTGGAGGTGTTGACCTTGGGTAGGGTGCTCTTTCCAAGAGCCAGTGCAGACTCGATGGGCCGAATGGCCTCCTTCTGCACTGTAAACTCTATGATAATCTATGAAAGCGCCCGACAGCCACTCCCGGCTTTTAAATTGAGAATGGCGGCCGCTGCCACATTTTAAATGAAAAGAAATGAGGGTGTATGCAGTCTTCCAGCCGGAAGTGGCAGCAGTGTGTAGGTCATGACCCCTGCATGTACTCTTGACGTCAAACGTCCTGTACATGCTTTTGGCGCCAAAGCACGAAGGAGAGCTGCTTCCATTTTCTTGCTGCTGGCAAGCAAGGCAAGAGAATTGTGAAGATGAATCATTCATTGTTTTCATAGTAAGAAATGGCCAGAGACGTAAATAAGCAGTGTACCCCCTGGATAGGATCTTACAACGGAATCTGTTGGAGAGAGCTGCACAAGAGAGTTTAGGGCAGGACAGAGCAGTGCCAGTGTTTGCTCATTACAGAGCTCCAGGGCCTCTGGTTAATAGCCTCCAAAGAAGAAACTTAACTTGGGAACAAAGCAGTATAATGATGACTTCTTGAGGTATGGTTTTGTCAATTCTGCCAATACAAATAAGGATGCAAAGCCCAAGATGTGTTCTATGCATATAGAGGTCATAGAACCATAGAATCAGTACAATGCAGAAGGAGGCCGTTTTGCCCATTGAGTCTGCACCAACCCTCTGAAAGAGCACCTAGCTATGGCCAATCCCCCATCCTATCCCTTCAACCCCATGTGGACAATTTAGCATATCCAATCTACCTACCCTGCACACCTTTGGACTGTGGGAGGAAATCTGAGCACCTGGAACAAATCCACACAGATACAGAAGAATATGCAAACTCCACAGAGAGATGCCCGAGGTAGGAACTGAACCTGGGTCACTGGTGCTGCGAGGCAGCAGTGCTAACCATTGTGCCACCTAAGAACTGGAAAATGAGAGGAGAAGTTTCAAGATTTGGAAAGATAAGTGGTGAGTGAAAAATCCCTTTGACCCCAGAGTCAATTTTTAACTTGCAGCGAACTCGAAATGAAAAGACCATGCTGCTGTACCTGACCTGTGATACCACATTAAAAACACACCAAAAATCCATGTGGCTGTCAGTATTTTGGTGTAGCATCTCCGAGGAATATCCAGTGCTGAGTCAAACAAGCAATTTGTTGCCAGTGCCCTTCACGACGACCTACATGTGAGAGGTTCGATTTTCCACTTTCACAAAGGTGAAGACAGCACCAAGGGACTCGCTGAATTCTGCACGATATGTGCATTGCCCTGTCCTCCTTTGAACCTGATTCAAGTGGGATTGTGAGGATAAGCAGGCTACCCTATCACAATAAAAGTAAGCAAACGTGGCATGTGTTGCGAAGTTCGGCCGGTGTGGGTTGTGAAAGACGGATGGTGTGGGTCCTGAAGGTCAGCCTGTTGGCAAAAGTGAGTCCCGGGAAAAAAAAGTATGGAAAACACTGGCCTCCAGGCTTGCATATGTCTAAAAAGGCATTAAACTGAAACATTTGAAGTCATCGCTGAGGGGTGCAAGGATCAACATTAGATCAGGGAGACTTTGGGCTGGTTTAGCACAATGGGCTAAACAGCTGGCTTGTAATGCAGAACAAGGCAGCAGCGCGGGTTCAATTCCTGTACCAGCCTCCCCGAACAGGTGCCGGAATGTGGCGACGAGGGGCTTTTCACAGTAACTTCATTGAAGTCTACTTGTGACAATAAGCGATTATTGTTATTATTATTAAACATCACAGCTAAAAATACAATGCAACACCCAAACGTACTTCAGCTCTGCATCAGCTGGGAGGAGAGGCGTACTAACATCAGTGTACTTGAAGGAGCGGAGCACCAGCAACGGGGCCATGATCATCCGAAAGCAACTCCGCTGGACCAGCAATGTGTTTACGATGTCCCGACTGCCAAAGCAAATCATCTTTGCTCAGCCGAAGGAAGGCTTCTGAACAAGAGAAGGACAAAGGAAGCGCTTCAAAGACACCAAGAAGGCTCACCTCAAGAAATACAATGTGGACGTCAAGGGTGACTGTTGATCAGAAGGGACCTACTTCGAGAAACCTCCTGATCTAAGGGACACAAGTCTTCAAGGACGTCCAACAGATAGAGGCGGCCTGGAAAAGGAGCCTCAGAAAGGAATGCCAGCGACCTAGAATCCAAGGACCGATCCCACCTCCCAGAAACTCCTGCCAAGTATGCGGTTGAAGTGGCGGCTCTAGTGTCAGGCTCATCAGCCACGCAAGGACCCGCAGAACCCATGACCAGTGACAAGGAATTTCTCAGATGGACAATCATACTGGACAATCATTCTATCCATTTTAATTCCTTTAATCGAATTAACATCTTCATAACAAACCAAAGTTTAAAAAATCTTTCTTTCACTTTCTGTGACTCCAAACTCACTATGCATTAAAGTACATTTTAATGGAATTAACAGCCTCATGACAAACCAAAGTTATCACAAAGTAAAAATATATCTTTCTTTCACTTTAGATGCATTTTAAACTTATTTATAAACACTATTATAAAAGATTAGCCCACAAAAAAAAATGCTCTCTGATGATGTCTCTTGCCTCTTCTCGCTGAATCTGGATGGGGAAAAAAAAAGTGGAAATAAAGAAGTGTAAAAACCTACCTAACATCGGGGCAAGCCGGCCAAGTTAGCGTTGACTTGTGATTTCACATTCAGCTGCTTCAGCACTTGCATCAAAGGACTTGAAAAACATAGGGACGGAAGGTTGAACTTGGCGTGCTTTAAGTACACATGTCCAGGGGCAGCATGATGGCACAGTGGATAGCACTGCTGCTTCATGGCGCCGAGGACCCGGGTTCGATCCTGGCCCTGGGTCACAGTCCGTGTGGAGTTTGCACATTCTCCCCGTGTTTGTGCGGCTTTCGCCCCCACAACCCAAAGATGTGCCGGTTAGGTGGATTGGCCCCGCTAAATTGACCCTTAATTGGAAAAAAACTGAATTGGGTACTTTAAATTTTTTTTAAAAATCAAAAAAAATGTTACAAGAAAGAACGCATGTCCGTGCATTGGGACTTCTGCATAGTCCCGATGCGCATGTGTGGCGTTTGACCTCGGTGCACTGGAAGTATTCAATGGATGTTACGGGCCATTAAAAAGGTCTGAAACGTACAAATATGTCCAACTTCCCCCTAATGCAAAACCAACACACATAATCCATCATCCCCACTTCCCCACACCCCTCTCCAACTCCACCACAGCCCCCAAGCATGCAAATGAAATAAAACTTTGCCGTGTATCAGATCTCAAAAGCATGGCCATGTAACAAGGAAAGATAGACATTGTCGAGAGGCTTGTTTACAGCTGAAGGGTTCCATTCCATGCTAGAACAGTCAGACTGCAGTAATGGCTGCTTGATTTAGAATTCTCCTTTAATAGCACTTGGCTTCCAGCAATAAGATCTTCTGGTGGTTTTTTCAAATCATAGCCAGCCCAGCATTTTATAAGGACATTTACACAAGGAAGAGAGGTTTTAGAGCTCAATAGACTCTGTGCACATAAGACGGAGGTGCAGAAGAAGGCATTCGTCTCATCGAGCCTGCTTCTCCATTCAATAAAATCATGACCGATCTGATATGATAATCCTCAACTTTCCCGTCTTATCCCCATAACCCTTGATTCCCTTAGTGATTAAATATTTATCTATCTCAGCCTTTAAGCTCTCTAATGGAAAGAATTCCACCGATTCACAGAAAATCCTCCTTCATCTAAAACAAAGAACAAAGAACAATACAGCACAGGAAATGGTCCTTCGGCCTTCCAAGCCTGCGCCGACCATGGTACCTGCCTAACCTGACCCCGTCTGCACTTACGGAGTCCGTATTTGGAGGAAGCACGGTAGCATAGTTGTTAGAACAATTGCTTCACAGCTCCAGGGTCCCAGGTTCGATTCCCGGCTGGGTCACTGTCTGTGCCGAGTCTGCACATTCTCCCCGTGTCTGCGTGGGTTCCCTCCGGGTGCTCCGGTTTCCTCCCACAGTTCAAAGATGTGCAGGTTAGGTGGATTGGCCATGCTAAATTGCCTTTCGTGTCCGAAATTGCCCTTAGTGTTGCATGGGGTTACTGGGTTATGGGGATAGGGTGGAGGTGTGGGCTTGGGTAGGGTGCTCTTTCCAAGAGCCGCTGCAGACACAATGGGCCGAATGGCCTCCTTCTGCACTATAAATTCTATGATTCTATGTATCCTTCCATTCTCCCCCCTACTCATATATTTGTCCAGATGCCCCTTAAATGCCGTTATCATACCTGTTCCCACTACCTCCCCAGGCAGCGCGTTCCATATATTTACCACCCTCTGTGTACGAAACGTGCATCGCACATCTGTTCTAAACTTTTCCCCACGCACTTTAAACCTATGTCCCTTAGTACTTGACTCTCCTACCCTAGGAAAGAGCATCTGACTATCCACTTTGTCCATGCCACTCATAATCTTGTAGATCTCCATCAGGTCACCTCTCAACCTCTGTCATTCCAGGGAGAACAGACCGAGTTTATCTAACCAGGCAACATCCTAGTAAACCACTTCTGTAACCTCTCTAAAGCATCTACACCCTTCTTGTTAGCCATTTAGCTGCTGTTGTATAAAGAGTCAAAATTTCTACTCCTTCTTACAAACACCTTTATTTTCCTTTAACACAACTCTGCACAAAAACTCTAACATCACATCACATGCTCCAAAGGCCACCTGAAACTTCTTTACATATCAGTGTCAATTACTGGATACTTAGCATAAATGAGACATTTATTTGGAATGTCTCTTAACCCATTCCTTAACAGTCTCCCCTTCCTTGGAGAAAAATACATAATTTGGTGAAACCAAAATTACACGAAACTCAAAAACACACGCAATTTCCCCCCTTCTTTTTTCTTCTTTTCAGTTTTGGAAGGAAAAAGAAAAGTCACAGAAACAGGCGCCCTTCATTAACAATATCCAAGGTTTCTGTGAACTAGCCCCTCTTTTCACAAAACAGTCGGACAATTGATAGCTACTGTCGACCCATTTAATTTTTGCTACCTCCCCTCTTTCCAACATCTGCTTCAAACTTGCGATGTCTATCCTTAACCTTTTCTCATTGACACATTTTGTACAGTGCACCTTTTCCCACAGGGATTTATTGTCAATGTGACACTCAATGGGTATGTTACTGAAATCCTCTAATCCCAAAATTTCTGTCAATATCGGAGATATATAAAATGCCACATCCACCGCCTCGACAAGACTTAACGTCTCAGCAGCCAAAGTGCTTTTGACCACTCTCCTTATTTTCTTTGTTTCCCACACAATAGGGCAACATTTACCATTGTTTCCCAAAAGGAAAATTATAAAACCTCCTGGGCGCGATTCTCCACTCCCACGCCGGTTGGGAGAATCACCTGGGCCGCCAAAATTTCCGGGGACGCCGGTCCGACGCCCTCCCACAATTCTCCCAAGCGGCGGGAACAGCACGGTCACGTTTCGCGGGCCGCAGGCCGGAGAATCGCCGGAGACACCGAAAATGGCGATTCTCCGGCACCCCCGCTATTCTGAGGCACGGATGGGCCGAGCGGCCAGGCCAAAACGGCGGGTTCCCCCCGGCGCCGTCCACACCTGGTCGCTGCAGTCGTGGGCGGTACGTGAATGCTGGGTAGGCGGCCTGTGGGGGGGCGAGGGGGGATCCTGCACCGGGCTTCACCTGGAATGTGGGGTGGCCCGCGATCGGTGCCCACCGATCGTCAGGCCGTCCTCTCTGAAGGAGGACCTCCTTCCTTCTGCGGCCCGCAAGATCCGTCCCCCATCTTCTTGCGGGGCTGACTTAGAGAGGACGGCAACCACGCATGCGCGGGTTGGCGCCGGCCAACCCATGCATGCGCGGATGACGTCCGTTATGCCGCGCCGGCCGCGTCATCTATGTGGCGCGCTGTTACGCGGGCGACAAGGCCTGGCGCGTGTAGATGACGCGGCCCCAATACTGGCCCATTGTCAGGGCCTGAATTGGTTGGGACCGGGGCCGTTCCGTGCCATCGTGAACCTCGACGTCGCTCACGACGGCGCGGCCACTTCGGCGTGCGAGTGGAGAATCCCGCCCATCGTGCTTGAAAACCCATCACATAAATTTGCATAGGACGCATCACTATAAACTATGAGTTTCATTTGCCTAAGGTCACCTAAAACCTGGAAACTCAAAACACACTCCTTTTTAGTTTGACCAACGCTTTATTTGCTCTTATTATGTATTCCACTTTGGGATCATTCATTTTGTACTCAACTCTAAGACATCAAAACTAACATCTGGTCTAGTCTGTCTCCCTAACCAATTCAGTTGTCCAATTAAACTTCGCAGTTGCTCTTTTTCCATCTTTGAAACCACTGCGTCATTTTGTGAAAACCGACCGTGACTAATTGCTATTGGGCTGATGCTCTTCAAATAAGATTGCTGACGTGAAGTTGCCCCTAACTTAGTCTGTCCGATTTCCAGTCCAATATATTTAAATGCACCGGAAGCCTGACTCCCAACCCTGAATTCTTTCCGCAAACCAGAGATTACAATAGCTTCGAAATCACTAGACTGACCCCACAAAAAATCATCGACATGCATCACAAAGATGCCAGAAAGATTTCCTTTATAGTGCCAGCAAAACATTGCCGGATCTGCTTTCAACTGGCAACAGCCTAACTTTAACAAAACTTACCTTACCGAAAAATACCAGACTCTAGACGCATCATTTAATCCATGTACACATTTATTTAGCTGCCTCTTTAGGAGGATGAGAAAATTGTCTCTCTGAAGCTGTTGCCCCTCTAAAAAGGCAGCTTTTAGATTTATAGATTTGCATTTCCATGCCTTTGTGGCTAATAGAGCCAAGAAGATCTGTTATGGGTCAGGGTTTAGAGAATCCCAAAGGTGTATCATGGAGTTCACCTGACCCACAATTTTTCTAGATTGTGGTGGGGAGCACATAGCCCACTCTACAGGTGTGGTTCAGCAGAAATTGACGAGTATGTTTTAAAACAAAACAATGTTTATTCTATGAACTCAAGTTAATCTTTAAAAAAAAACCTGAATATCTTAGCAACCAGTAAATCAAATACAACCCCAAAGACTACAACACTTAACCCTTTTAAGCTGTTCTTTTAACATCCAAAAAACTTAACAAACCTCCAACCAGAAGCACAACAGGGTTTACATTCAATACTGAGACCTTTTACAATTCTGGATTCACCAAATGATTAAGATAGTCTTTGGATGGCAGACTTCAGATGCAGCTCCCTGAAAAACACAGACACACCCAAGCTTTTTCTCAAACTAAAACTAAAAAGCAGAACCAGAGCTCAGCTCCACCCACACTCTGACATCACTCCAGTAGCATGAGCAGCTCCATTTCTTAAAGGTACATTTCTTAAACACCCACTTATTAAAGGTACTCTCACATGACAGATCTTTAAAATAACCTTTCCTGCCGTAGGTGAGTCTACCCTTAAATCCTGATCTTCTAAGTTTTCTTCAAATCCCCTTGCCACAAGCCTGGCCTTTGCCTTCTAAGTTCCATCCGGAAGAACCTTTTCCGTGCAAATCCATCTGTGGGATAGAGCTCTTTGTCCCCTATCCGGTACTTCTGTGTATACTCCAAATTCACTCCAACTATGCAGTTCTTGTTGTTTGGCATCTTTTATAACTTTTTCATCTAATTTATTGGAAGCCACCAAAATCTTCCGTTAGTATTCGTAGCCTTACTCATGTTCCGAGACCTTGATAAACTACGTCCCCAATCCCACCTGATCTGCTTGATCTTTCCCTTCTGCTATGGGATGCCCTTTCAATAGTTCGCAACCTTTTCCTGCGAACCTGTTCACTATCCGATGTACTATCTGAACTGGCACTGCGTTTCTGTGCCCTCCATTTTTGAAAGTCATGTTCACAATCCATTGTCTTGACACCCTCCCTTGAATGCTGTATGTTCAACCAATGTTTATATTCAAGCAAGTATGTTACTTTTGTACCAACTTTTGGCAGTTGTCCTTTTGGAAAAATGGCCTGTTCTAATTCATCAGAAGTTTTGTGTTCCTCTACAGAAACCCTGTCTATATCAGTTAACTGGTCCTCATAGTTCTGTAACACGTGCGTACCAGATGACCCTGGTTCCTCGTCATGTCTGTCTGCTTTGTCTAAATTTGAAAATTTGTAATCTGTATCCTTGATAAATGTACCCGAAACGTTTGATTGCCATGTTGCAAAATGATTGTTTTGCCATCTATGCCTATAATCTTCCCTGGGCCTTTCCATTCATTAAAATTGTCTCTCTTATAGTATACTATGTCCCCTTGCTGAAAAATGGTATTTGATGGCCGTCAATTTGGCCTGAAAGCTCTGCGAATTCTTTCAGAGACTTCTGCTTCCAAAAAAGCTTTTCTACTGCCGTGTAATGCATTTAAATGCTCAGCAAAGGCAGAGCTAATCGTAGTCCCTTCTCAAGCTGGAGGCTGGTCATCCAAAATGGCCGGAATTTTAGGATTTCTACAAAACACTAATTGGTAGGGACTATAGCCCCCGACCATCTGCAATGAATTCTTTGCATGTACCGCCCATCCTAAAGCTGAACTTAACTTGCAGTTTGGTCTATCAGACAAAATTTTCCAGAGAATGTCATCGATTACAGCATGTTTTCTTTCACACACACCATTACTAGATGGGCTTTCCACAGCCGTATTCATAACTGTGATATTCACGTTTTCACACATATCCTTAAACTCATCATTGGCAAATTCTACCCCATTGTCCATAAGGAATTTTGCCGGTGGGCCCATTCCTGTCCCTATCCATTTGTCCACGATTTGACCCAGAATTACTCTCTCTTCTTTACTTCGTTCAATAATTGATTGACTAAATCTGGTTGCTAAATTTACAAAATGCAAAATAAATATATTGTTAGCTTTATCCCAGATCTTAAGGTCCATGGCCACAATGTCGTTAAAATCCCTGGCCAAAGGTAGGGTTATTATCGGTCGTGATGATGTCCTTCTGTACTTCCTGCAAACTTCACAGCGATCACTAACCTGTTCTATCAGCTTAGTATAGCCTTCAACCCTTACCCCTGCATCCTTTAATAAATTTTTCAGTCCCCGAGGAGATGGATGTGCAAATTGTCGATGCAGTTTTAATACAACAAGCTTTTTATCGGCTCAAGTCCCATTTCCAACTGCCATTAACACGTCCTTAACAACTGCACCTGAAATATTATTTGACAGTAATGGAATACAATAGTGTCCCGACTGTGTAAATTGTAAGTCCACCGTCTTTCCACAAACTGTTTCCTTATCTTGTTCAATATCCAGTTTCATGTGTGCTTTCTTCATCGACGGTCTGCTCAGAAGCAAAGGTATATCACTTGGTACAACATCGGTGCTAATGAAATGATTCACTCCGTCAATATTGCAAAGGATCACCACTCTTTTCAGCGACTTCAGAGTATTATCATTCCCAAACCTGAAACTTGTGGAACTTTCAAATTCCTTAACCTTGTTACGATTTTCAGCATTGGTCCAGGTAACATTTTAACCAGTCAATTCCACACACAGTAGATGTGCAGCCACTGTCCAATACAGCACAATTGAAGGATTCTGCAACCAACACCCTCATTACCGGAGTAAAACTGCTTGTTAATAGGACAATTCCTTCTTTCTGGTCACTATCTTTTTCCTCTTCTAACTCTTCCGTGTCATGTGTCGCTTCAAACACTATTATAACGTGTTGGACAGTTGAAAGCATTAATGGTATTGAGAGTCACACCGAAAACATCGATTTATCATACCCCGGGCATTTCTGGGGTTCATCTTCCAATTTCCATTCTCCATGTCCCTCCTCCTGTTATAGGTTCTAAATGGGTTTCTGTCCTCATAATTTCCAGGTCCTGATCTCCTTCCATACTCTTGCAACCTGTTCGTAGCCGTACAAAATTTGCCATCCTGTCAGTAGTACATCTTCCATATTCTGCTTTATTGCTGACTGTCCTATTTGGGTCATCAGAGCCATAGGAATCAAATGTTTCCCCAGAAACTTTTTTAAGGCCTCTGTCATCAGATCGAATAAAGTGTCCTTATCTGCAAACTGTCAAAACCAGGAGCCTATCCATGTTGCTCACTCTAGCACAGTCCAGTAATTTAAATGCCAATACAGATTGTGGAAATTCCAGGCTGTATTTCTGCAGCCTTTTATATAGTCTGCTTAAATTCCGTTATATAGTCTTCAATGGAGACATCCTCTGTTTTCTGGAACCTATCAAAATCTGACCAGGCTTCATACGCACTTAACAAGTCATCCTTTTGATAAATCTTATCCATATAATGTAATAGAGTCTTCAGATCTTCTTCTGAGTCTAACTCTTCCAATTTAGGCTCAGAAAACACTTTGCTTCGGATTTTATTCTCATAAGGTAGAGAAAAAGCCAATGCCATACCTTGTTTTCTCTTTCCCAAGGCAGTTACCTTAGTCCACATTACAACTTCACTGTTCTATTGGTCGTACAATCCCCTTTCAGAAAATAAGGGGGATAGTCATATCTGGCCATCTTTATCCTAGGTTCAGCCATTATATATACTTTTTTCTCACTCGCTCCTTGGTTGGGTCTGGAAAAGTTGTATCTTTCAACCCTTCACATTTGCACAGCAACTGTCCTCTGCTACCACTGTTAGCCGTTTAGCTGCTGTTGTATAAAGAGTCAAAAGTTCTACTCCTTCTCACAAATATCTTTATTTTCCTTTAACACAACTCTGTACAAAAACTCTATCATCACATCAAAGGCCCAAAGGCCACCCGAAGCTTCTTTACATATCAGTGTCAATTACTGGATACTTAACATAAATGAGACATTTAATTGGAATGTCTCTTAACCCCTTCCTTAACACTTCTGGTAGGTGGCGACCAGAATTGCACACAGTATTCCAAATTAGGCCTAACTAAGGTCCTGTGCAGCTGCAACATGACTTGCCAATTTTTATATTCAATACCCCGACCGATGAAGGCCAGCATGGCGTACGCCTTCTTGACCACCTTATCCACATGCGTTGCCACTTTCAGTGATCGGTGGACATGCACACCCATATCTCTCTGCCTGTCAATACTCGCAAGAGTTTTACCATTTACTGTGTAATTCCTACATGCATTGGACCTTCCAAAGTGCATTACCTCACAGTTGTCCAGATTAAACGCCATCTGCCATTTCTCCGCCCAAGACCCCAACCAGTTTATATTTTGCTGTATCCTCTGACAGTCCACTTCACTATCTGCAATTCCACCAATTTTTGTCATCTGCGAACTTACTAATCAGACCAGGTACATTTTCTTCCAAATCATTTATATAGACCATGAACAACAAAGGTCCCAGAACTGATCCCTGTGGAATGCCGCTAGTCACAGCCTTCCATTCAGAAAAGCACCCTTCTACTGCTACCCTCTGTCTTCTGTGCCCAAGCCAGTTCTGTATCCAACTTGCCAGCTAACCTCTGATCCCATGTGATTTCACCTTTTGTACCAGTCTCCCATGAAGTACCTTGTCAAAGGCTTTACTGAAGTCCATGTATACAACATCTACTGACTTTCCCTCATCTATCATCTTTGTCACTTCCTCGAAAAACTCAATCAAGTTAGTGAGGCATGACCTCTCCTTCACAAAACCATGCTGTCCATCATTAATAAGTCCATTTGTTTCCAAATGTGAGTAAATCCTGTCTCTAAGAATCCTTTCCAATAGTTTCCCTACCATTGATGCAAGGCACACCGGCCTATATTTTCCTGGATTATTTCTGCTGCCCTTCTTAAATAATGAAACAACATTGGCCTGTAGCCAATGAGGATACAAAGATTACTGTTAAGGCACCAGCAATTTCCTCCCATTGCCTCCCTCAGTATTCTGGGGTAGATCCCATCAAGCCCTGGGGCTTAACTACTTTAATGCTTTTTAAGATGCCCAACACTTCCTCTTTACTAATATCAACATGACTCAGAATATCCACACTCTACCCGATACTCCTCATCCACCAAGTCCTTCTCTCAATAATAATAATAATTGCTTATTGTCACAAGTAGGCTTCAATTAAGTTACTGTGAAAAGCCCCTAGTCGCCACAGTCCGGCGCCTGTTCGGGCAGGCCGGTACAGGAATTGAACCCGCGCTGATGCCTTGTTCTGCATTACAAGCCAGCTGTTTAGCCCACTGTGCACTGAGGGAAAGTATTCATTCAGTATCTCTCCCATTTCCTCTGGTTCCATGCATAGATTTCCTCCAACATCCTTGAATGGACCAACCTTTTCTCTGGCTACCATCTTGCTTTTTACATATGTATAAAATGCCTTAGGATTTTCGTTAATCCTGTTTTCCAACGACATTTCATGACCCCTTTTAGCCTTCCTAACTCCTACCTTAAGTTCCTTCCTACTTGCTTTATATTCTTCAAGAGCTACATCTGTCCTAAGCCTTTCAGACCTTAAATGGGTGACCCCTGACTCTGAGATTTTGACCAGAATTTTCCACCTGTTCACTGGCAGCGGGATTCTCTGATTTTACATAAAGCATCTTCATAACACCAGAGAGCAACTTGTAATATTGTTTTGACCTCTTCTGAAGTATTTCGAGCATAGAAGCAAGCCTTTGGCCCACCACGTTCTTGCCAGTTCTTCTGCTCCACATGAGCTTGCTTGTTCATTTTTAATCTCATCAATGTATTTGTTTCTCCCTCACTTGGCTATTTTCTTTTGTCGATCACTCATTAATAAGTACGATTGTCTATCTAAGAAGCTCCGTGTTACTAGTCATGGGTTCTGTGCATCTTTGCTTAGCTGATGAACCCAGTCCAAAAGTCACATCTTTGACCGCATACTTAGCAGGTGTTTCCGGAAAGTAGGATCGGTTGTCGGATTCCCGAAAGTTAGCATTCCTTTCTCAAGCTCCTTTTCTGGGCCTCTTCTTGCTGTCCGGTGTCTCCGAAGAATCGTGTCCCTTCAATCAAGAAGTTCATCCAAGCCTGTGTCTTCTGAGGCAGGATCTCTCCGGTGTTGACGTCTGTGTTGCATTTCTTGAGGTGAGTCTTCAGGATGTTTTTGCAGTGTTTCCTTTGCCCTCCTCTTGTTCGGGATCCTTACTTGAGCAGAGCGAAGAAGATTTGCTTTGGCAGTCGGGACTCTGACATCCTCAGCATATGGCCGGTCTAGTGGAAATGATTTTGGATGATCATGGCCTCGATGCTGGTGCTCTTCTCTCCTTCAAGGACACTGATGTTAATATGCCTGTCGTCCCAGCTGGTGCAGAGAATCCATCTCCCATCTCCCTCGCCTTGAATGGGGCTATGCCATTCCCCTCACTGATTGATTGATTTATTGTCACATGTACCGAAGTACAGTGAAAAGTATTTTTCTGCGGCCAAGGGAACGTACACAGTACGTACATTGTTAACAAAAAGAATAATCGACAGAGTACATTGACAAATGGTGATTGGTTACAGTGCGGAACAAGGGCCAAACAAAACAAATACATGAGCAAGAGCAGCATAGGGTGTCGTGAATAGTGTTCTTACAGGGAACAGATCAGTCCGAGGGAGAGTCGTTGAGGAGTCTAGTAGCTGTAGGGAAGAAGCTGTTCCTATATCTGGATGTGCGGGTCTTCAGACTTCTGTATCTTCCGCCTGATGGAAAGGTCTGGAAGAGGGCAAAGGTTTGGTGGGAGGGGTCTCTAACAATGCTGTCTGCCTTCTTGAGGCAGCGGGAGGTGTAGACAGAATCAATAGGAGGATGGCAAGCTTGTGTGATGCGTTGGGCTGAGTTCACCACACTCTAAAGTTTCTTGCGATCTTGGGCCGAGCAGTTGCCATACCAGGCTGTGATGCAGTCGGATAGGTTGCTCTCTATGGCACATCTGTAGAAGTTTGTGAGAGTTGATGCAGACATGCTTAATTTCTTTAGCTTCCATAGGAAGTGACAAAATACAAATTTCTTTACCCGTCAGTCTGGCCTCAATAAAAGTCGAGATGGATTTGCAGGTAGAGCATTAGTTATTTTATTTGGCTTGCAAGCTTGATTCATTTCACAGAGGTATAAGACACATCCAGTCTCCTACACCCCGGAAAAGCGAATGAACAAAGAGACAAAGGGATCTCTGCAAATCAATTCAAATGGTATCAAGTTTCACATACACGATTCCCATAGGTCATCCTATACCCCGCCTGACCTGGTCATACATTCTGATTGGCTCACTTCCAATCCCTTCCTCTGGCCCCTATTACCCAGCATCCTTTTCTCCTCCTTTGGTGGACACACCTCCTCCTTGCTTTGCCATGCGGTCTGAAATCCTTTGTCTGTGAACTCACCAGAATGAGACTGGCCTATCTCTACATTACAGTAACTAATATCTCTAAACTAACTATTTTATATCACATTCGTCAGAAGTAGAGATGCTATTGGGCTTTCTTGACTGTTGCATTAACGTGAGTGGACTAGGACACATTGTTGGTGACGGTGACCCCCAGGAATTTAAAGCTATCAACCATCTCCACTTTGGAGCCATTGATGTAGATGGGGGGGCGGTACACTATGCAACCAAGTGATCTATCTCCCTTCCGTAGTTTGATTCATCGTTGTTTGCGATATGACCCGCCACAGTCATATCAACCGCAAACTTATAGATTGAATTAGAGTTCAATCTTGCCACACAGTCGTGTGTGTATAGGGAGTACAGTAGAGAACTAAGCGGGGCCCCGGTGTTGAGGAGGTGGTGCTGTTGCCTATCCTGACAGATTGCGGTCTGTTGGTGAGGAAGTCAAGGATCCAGTTGCATAGGGAGGGGTCCAGTCCAAGATTATAGAGTTTGGCTAGTAGTCTTGTTGGGATGATGGTGTTGAAGGTGGAGCTGTGGCCTATGAACAGCAGTCTGTCGTAGGTGTCCTTGTTGTCGAAGTGTTCGAGTGTTGATTGGAGGACCAGGGAGATAGCATCTGCTGTGGACAGGTTGCAGTGATAGGCGAACTGCAATGGATCGAGACAGTCTGGGACGCTGGCGTTGATCCGTCTCATGACTAGCCACTCGAAGCTTGCTCAGGTGGTGAGTTCCACTTTATGACCACTCTCTGGGTGAAGAAGTTTCTCCTGAATTCTCTCGTGTATTCCACCTGTACTTACACAATGTTGACTTTCATACTTTTTGTCGTGGAAGAAAGCATAGACCAACAGTCATGTTGACCTCTTCTGTAATCCATATGAGGACACTTCACAATTCATGTAGAGAAAGGCATAACTGATTGCACTTTGGAGGCCAGACTGGCCAACGACTTTGCGGCCACTGTCCCCTCGTCCGTGACATCAACTACCATAGAACTGAAACCCATAGACTTCCTACAGCATAGAAGGAGGCCATTCAGCCCATCAAGTCTGCACCGATCCACTGAAAGAGCACCCCATCGAGGCCCACTCCCCCACCCTATCCCTGCAATCCCCAAACCCCACCTAACCTGCACATCCTTTGACTGTGGGAGGAAACCGGAGCACCCGGAGGAATCCCACGCAGACACGAGGAGAACGTGCAAACTCCACACGGGCAGTCACCTAAGGTCGGGATTGAACCCGGGTCCCTGGCCCTCTGAGGCAGCAGTGCTAAACACTGTGCCACCTTGCTGGTGTGCCACTGTGCTGCCTTAGTCCCAAGCTCTGGAATTCCTTTCCGATAACTCTCTGCCTCTCCTCCCCCCGCCCCCCCCCCCTTCCCCCACTCCTTAAAACCTCCCATTTTTACTGATCTTTTGGTCACAGTCGTGGGATGGGGAGCAACGGCCCAAGCATTCCTTTGTTTGCATTGGAGAAGGACTCCTGCTGATTCTGGGATTTTTGCTTGATTATCAAGCAACTCCAGATTATCAAGGACTCCTGCTCCTGACTATCATTGGGTTTTATGCATGTGGCACCGTGTGCACCTTCCACAATGCAGAGTTAGAATTTTATTGGGGTCCGATTGTGTCATTGGGCCCCGGCTTTCGATACTAGGGAGGCACTAGGCTGGCTCTGGAAGGTGCCCTTCCTGAGTTAAAATGGCAACGGGCAGAAACGCAGCCACCATTTTAACCGGCCGCCCTCCACTTCCCAGCCAGACAGGCAACATTTTAAAGTGAGTCTTTGCTGGCTGGAATTTTATATGAAGAAGGATCACTTAGGTTAGGCATCAGAGAGGGCGGCACGGTGGCGCAGTGGTTAGCATTGCTGCCTACGGTGCTGAGGATCTGGTTTCGAATCCCGGCCCTGGGTCACTGTCCGTGTGGAGTTTGCACATTCTCCCCGTGTCTGCGTGGGTGTCACCCCCACAACTCAAAGATGTGCAGGTTAGGTGGATTGGCCACACTAAATTGCCCCTAAATTAGAAAACATTATTGGGTACTCTAAATTTATTAAAATAAAGGTTAGGTATCAGAGTTCTACTGGTAGTCATGGCACCAAATCTGGTTATTAATTAGAGAACAAAACATAAACTTAGGGGAAGTAATAACCACAGGAAGTTAACATTAACAGCTACTCTATACATTCCTGTGAGTATTATGAAAGTGACGTTTGAGACCAATGTAAATGATCAGTTTAAGCTTTCAATGGTCGTCAACTGGTTGCCTGCTGAAATCTAATACCAGACATTTATGCACATAATCTACAATATTTCGACAGAATACTGTGTTCTGAGATGGTCCCTCTATCTGGTCTCTGGGCATGGTACTTGATTCTTAGACAGATTGTACTCATATTTTGGTATCTACTCAACACTTGTTTATTCGCCCTACATTTGAACAGGTTACAGAGTAGAAAAGTTGCTTCTAGGTCTGATTCCAACCTCTTCTGTGTGAGTCTAGCGCATGATTGAGATCAGTGGTATATAATCCACATCACTTTTTAAAAAATTTAAATTAATTTACGGGATGTGGGCATTGCTGATTAGGCCAGCATTAATTGCCCGTCCCTAGTTACCCTTCAGAAGGTGGCGGTGAGCTGTCTTCTTGAACTGCTGCAGTCTCTAAGGTGTAGGTACACCCACTGTGCTGTTATGGAGGGATTCCAGGATGTTGGCCCAGCGACATCAGATATCAACGTATCCCATCTGTTAATCTTTTATACCACACCCCTCCCCGCAAATATATTCTCCGAGCGTACTCTCCTAGTTTCTAACAGCAACATGAATCCATGGAGGAGACTGTTCTGGAAATTGGTAAAGGCCGATGGCAGGCCGGCTAAGGGGCGTTGAATGTGCTGATGTCAATGGCGGCTTCTCCGCCATATAGTCCGGAACTGAGAACAAAAAGAACTTCAAGGATCAGGTCCCATGAAGTATCGCTAGCGGGACGGCCTCCGATTCGCCTGCCCCACCAGCAACTTAGAAACGCGTAGATCGGGGCATCTTTAACGGCCACCACAGCACACAACGACCAAACAAGTAAACTCTGGCACCCCCGGCACTGCCCAGGAAACACACCCCATCGCTAATGGGGGAGAGGGGGGGAGTTGCATTAGCGGGGGTGGATTCCATGGTGGGGGCGGGAGGGAATTTCACGGTGGTAAGGACTGGGTGGGGGGCGGGGGGGGGGTGGGGGGCGGATGTTCTGGGCTTGAGGGAGGTCCATGTCTGGAAGGGGAAGGAAGGGTTCTACTTGTGGGGGATCCTTCATTTATCTATATTCATTTTTTTACATCGGGCCCATATTGAGAGCAGATATTGCTGGGGGATGGGCTCATTGTGAGCAGTGTTCTTAATTCCCCGTTTTACTGTTTTTCTCTTTTCGGTGATGGGTGTAGCACCCATGTGCAACGTCCACAATCCAGAGTTAGAATTGTATTGGGGTCCTATTGCATCATGGAGCCCTGAACTTTGATATTAAGGAGGCTCTAGGCTAGATGTGGCAGTTAAAATGGCAACGACATGGGACCTCTTGGTTTTCTTTGTGTCTAAGTGTCAGAAAATATGGCGGGAAAAGCCAGCAGTGCATCTGGTGGGCTTCACCCCGTTATTCCTGCCTGAGTTGATGTTTAGCCAAAAAAATCTGAAATGTCCACCCTTAGTGTCTCTATTCCTTTGTGTTTTCCTTTGATTTATTTATAATGTTATTCATGCGCTTTAGCACAAAAGTCACACTTTATTTGTGGCTTTGTGATACTCAGAATTCAACAAAGGTAAATTGAACAATATATGCAAAGAGGAAGCCCTGGAAATTGCCTGAATTCCCCAACATCAGCATCCCGCGGTGTTACCATTATCTAGAAACTTCACTGAACCAGCCATATAAACACTGTGGCTACAAGAGCAGGTCATAGGCTGAGAATTCTGCAGCCAGTAACTCATCTCCTGACTCCCCAAGTCCTATCTGTCAACTACTAGCCTTAAGCCAGGAATGTGTTGGAATACTCTGCAATTGCCCGGATGAGGGAGCTCCAGCAACAATCAAGAAGGTCGACACCGTCCACGACAAAGAAAGCTGCTTGATTGGCATCGTGTTCATCACCTTAAACATTCACTCCCTTCACCGCTGATGCACAATAGCAGCCGTGTTTCCCATCTCACCAACTCACCAAGGCTCCTTCAACAGCACCTGTCAAACCCACGACCACTACCACCTAGAAGGGCAGCATCTGCATGAACACGACCACCTGCCAGTCGCTCTCCAAGTCACATAATATCCTGACTTGGAAGTATATCGCCGTTCCTTCACTGTCGCTGGGTCACAATACTGGGACTCCCTCCCTTACAGCACTGTGGGTGTACCTACACCATACGGACTGCAGCCGTTTCAGGAGGCAGCTCACCACCCCCTTCTCAAGGGGCAATTAGGGATAGGCAATAGATGCTGGTTTAGCCAGCAATTCCCACATCCCGAGAATGAATCAAGATAAATTTTGAGAAGGCAGTCCACCTTCTCAAGGGCAATTAAGGATGGTTGACAAGTGACGACCCAGCCAGCGATGTCCACAACCCGTGAAAGAATAAAACAAATATCACATCATCAAATTTCCAGCGGAGCAGCTGCGACTGTATCAGTCTCATCACCATCAGGGACAGCAGGGATGCTGGAACAATGGCAATCCTCTGACCCATGGAGGCAGGAGCCTTACCATTTCTGTGCAGGTGCACATTTAAAACCTTCCAATTCGATCGCATCTCTGACCCCGAGTTGCTGGGGTGTTGACACAGCCCTGGTGAGAAAATTGCCTGTGATTAAATACAGCAATAATTGGCTCATTTATTAGCTTATTTGGATTCCTGTGTGGCTGGGAACTCACCCTTGGGAGAAGGTGAAGAGGTGGGAATCATAGAATCCCTACAGTGCAGAAGGGGGCCATTCGGCCCATCATGACTGCACCGACCGTCCGAAAAGGCGCCGTACCTAGGCCCATCCCACCGCCCTATCTCTATAATCCCAGTTAATCTGTACATCCCTGGACACTCGGGGCAATTTATCATGGCGACTCCACCTAACCTGCACA
This sequence comes from Scyliorhinus torazame, assembly GCF_047496885.1. Classification (NCBI taxonomy): domain Eukaryota; kingdom Metazoa; phylum Chordata; class Chondrichthyes; order Carcharhiniformes; family Scyliorhinidae; genus Scyliorhinus; species Scyliorhinus torazame. Next base: position 334,554,320 of record NC_092709.1, read on the forward strand.
CCTTTGGACTGCGGGGGGATACCGGAGCACCCGGAGAAAGCCCACGCAGACACAGGGAGAATGGGCAAGCTCTACACAGTCAGCCACCCGAGGCAAGAATTGAACCCGAATCCCTGGCGCAATGAGGGTGTTGGCCAAACACATATTTCCCCCTGACTTCCCTGTCCCTCCACCTCCAGAGCCACCACCATGAGGCTGGTAAAATTCTGTCCCAGAGCTCGCTGCCCGTATTTGATGCTTGTGAATGAATTGTTGGGTAATGGTCGCTTTGTGTTTATTGGGTGGAAGTACTGAGTTGCAACCAGTAGGTGGCAGTGTGGGATCTCCCTACATTGCCTAAAATAATGTGTTCAGGTTTTTCTCGGAAAGCATCTCATTTGTAAACTCAATTTAACTTTTCCTTGCTCAGTGTAGAAAGAGTTTATGAGACAAGTATATTATGTTAACTGGGTGACTACTGACTGCTGCTAAAATGTTCATACAGGTCTTGTTCCCTTCAAACCCGACCATTTCAATACTTTCCTGGCCGGCCTTCCATTTTTACCCTGCGTAAAACTGAGCTTATCCAGAACTCTGCTGTTTATATCGCAATTTAACCAAGTCCCATTCATCCATCACACAGTGTTTGCTGACCTACACTGGTTCCCAATTAAGCAATGCCTCAATTAAAAAAATTCTCAGCTTTTATAAGGCCACGAAGAGTTCACACCCAGGGTGCGATTCTCCACTCCCACGCCGGTTGGGAGAATTGCCTGGGCCGCCAAAATTTCCCGCGACGCCGGTCCGACGCCCTCCCGCGATTCTCCCAAGCGGCGGGAACGGCCCTGTCGAGTTCCGCGGGCCGCAGGCCGGAGAATCGCCGGAGACACTCAAAATGGCGATTCTCCGGCACCCCCGCTATTCTCAGGCCCGGATGGGCCGAAGTCCCGACGACGTGACCCCAGTTCACGCCGTTGCCGTTCACACCTGATTTTTAAAGTCGTCAGCCAGTCGTGCTGGCTGATGCTGAGCAGGGAGGAGGTGAGCGGACTGTTGCGCAGCGCCCGGAGACCGGGTCGGCTCACCTGAGAAGGCTGCGGCCAAAGGGGGGGGTGGGAGAGTGTGCAGGTGGTGGGGGGGGGGGTGGGAGAGCGCGCAGGTGGTGGGGGGGGGGGGTGGGAGAGCGCGCAGGTGGGGGGGGAGGGGGGGGGGAGAGCGTGCAGGTGGGAGGGGGGGTGAGGGAGAGTGTGCAGGTGGGAGGGGGTGGGGGGGTGGGAGAGCGTGCAGGTGGGAGTGGGGGTGGGGGAGCGTGCAGGTGGGAGGGGGGGTGTGGGAGAGCGTGCAGGTGGGAGGGGGGGTGCGGGAGAGTGTGCAGGTGGGAGGGGGGGGTGCGGGGGAGTGTGCAGGTGGGAGGAGGTGGGGGGGTGGGAGAGCGTGCAGGTGGGAGGGGGGTGGGAAAGCGTGCAGGTGGGATGGGGGGTGGGAGAGTGTACAGGTGGGAGGGGGGGTGTGGGAGAGCGTGCAGGTGGGGGGGTGTGTGAGAGCGTTTAGGTGGGAGGAAGGGGGTGTGGGAGAGCGTGCAGGCGGGAGGGGGGGGTTGGGAGAGCGTGCAGGTGGGAGGGGGGGTGCGGGAGAGTGTGCAGGTGGGGGGGGTGGGAGAGCGTGCAGGTGGGAGGGGTGGTGGGAGAGCGTGCAGGTGGGAGGGGGGGTGCGGGAGAGTGTGCAGGTGGGGGGGGTGGTACAGTGTGCAGGTGGGGGAGGGTGTGGGAGAGCGTTTAGGTGGGAGGGAGGGGGTGTGGGAGTGCGGCGGGTGGTAGAGTGTGCAGGTGGGGGGGGTGTGGGAGAGCATTTAGGTGGGAAGGAGGGGGTGTGGGAGAGCGTGCAGGTGGGGGGGGTGGGAGAGCATGCAGGTGGGAGGGGGGGTGTGGGAGAGCGTGCAGGTGGGGGGGGTGGTAGAGTGTGCAGGTGGGGGAGGGTGTGGGAGAGCGTTTAGGTGGGAGGGAGGGGGTGTGGGAGAGCGTGCAGGTGGGAGGGGGGGTGCGGGAGAGTGTGCAGGTGGGGGGGTGTGGGAGAGTGTGCAGGTGGGAGGGGGGGTGAGGGAGCGGCGTGCAGGTGGGAGGGGGGTGAGGGAGAGTGTGAATGGTATCGTCCATCCGCGGATGCCACAGGTCAGCCACCCTGATATGGCAGGACGGTGACGAGGACACAGCGCAAGTTGTCGTGTGGCTGATGGGCACAGGCGACTGGCACACTGGTGAGGAGTACGGTGTAAACTGACCATTGGACGCAGACAGTGACCATGTGTTAGGCTGGCTACGTATCTGCAGCGCGACCAGGCCACCGGGGCACACAGGGATCCCATGCAACCCGGCTGGCGAGGTGTGGAAGAACCTCCGTGTAACGTGTCATTTCTCTGCCCCCCACCACCCTCCTGCAGGTCACCATGTCTGCCAACCAGACAGCGATGTTCACTGCCGTGGTTGGAGCCGCAGTTCTGGAGTTTGCCATCCGGCAGCGTAGAGTCGGACGGCCCACAGTGGCTGCAGATGCAGCGGTCGCCGGTGCAGTAGAGGGGATGGCCGCGGAGTGGCCCGTCGTCGACACGCAGGCCGCAGGCGCTCAGGACCCGAATGTACAGGGGGATGCCCAGGGGAACATTGACCCCCCGACGGCGAGGAATGCAGAGGAAGTGCTTGGGGGGGGGGAGGAGGAGGAGCCACTGATGGTGGTGCCAGGGCGCCACAGGCGTCCAGCAAGGCCGAGGGTGTACCGTGACAGAATGTCGTTCGAGGCCCTAATGGACATCACATGCAGGAGGAGACTACGGTTCAGCAGGGAGAAGGTCGCACATATATGCCAGCTCGTGGCGCACCTCGCACCACGTGGAATGGGAGGAGGACACGCGATACCAGTCTCCATCAAGGTGACGGTGGCCCTAAACTTTTATGCGACCGGTTCCTTCCAGACGCTGAGCGGGGATCTCTCCGGGATATCACAGGCATCGGTCCACAGGTGCATCAGGGCCGTGACCGACGCCTTGTACGCCATCGCGGACAGGTACATTAAATTCCCCGAGGACCGAGCACAGCAGGAAACACGGGCACGTGGATTCGCCAAGGTGGCCAGGATACCGATGGTCCAGGGTGTCATCGATGGTGTGCACGTCCCCATGCGCCCACCTGCAGACAACAGGGAAGTGTTCATGAACAGAAAGGGCGCATACTCCATGAACATTCAGGTAGTGTGCGACCCCCACATGAAGATCATGCACGTGTGTGCAAAGTACCCCGGCAGTGTGCATGACGCCTACATTCTGGCACAGTCGTTCATCCCCACAATGTTCGATGGATGCCCCCCCGGCTGAGGGGCTGGTTGCTGGGCGACAGGGGCTATCCATTGAGGTCATGGCTGCTGACGCCAATACGGAGGCCTCACACCAACGCGGAGAGCCTATACAACGAGGCCCATGCAGCAACCAGGGGTGTGGTGGAGCGGTGCTTCGGGCTGCTGAAGATGCGATTTCAGATGCCTGGTCCGATCAGGAGGGGCCCTGCAGTACCGGCCTGACAGGGTCGGTCGCATGGTTGTGGTCTGCTGTGTACTGCACAACATTGCCATGCAGAGGGGAGATGACCTGGTGGAGGAGCCGGAGGGAGGACCCGACGGCACCGGAGCCAACGCAAACGAGGGGGATGGGGAAGAGGAGGATGCGGAGGATGAGGATGATGGGGCGCATCAGGGTGGGGGGAGGGGCGCAGGACACAGACACTGCCCGGGTGCTCGTTACGCCCAGGAGGCTGCGCGACGGCATCGCCGGGGACAGCGGGCACGCAACGCGTTGGTGGCCGCACGGTTCACGCGTTGTGGAGGTGGGATTCGCTGAACACTGCTGCCACTTGCACCGTCACTCCTGTACACGGGCACCACATAGCGCCCACCACCTCCCCCCCCACCCCCCCGCACCCCCGCACCGCGGTCACAGCAACAATTCCACATCACCTTACCACTGCGGCACTACGGGATTGCACAACATTGATGATTGGGTAAGTGGGTGTGAACAGTGCCATGTTGAATGATGACAGCCCGCTCTGCGATGAGCTGAGAGCTCAGATTTTCCAGCCGAGGTCTGACTCATGGTTCGGTTGGAGCAGCAATTGGATGCACTTAGGAGCATGCAGGTGGCGGAAAGCGTCATAGATCGCAGTTATGTAAGTGTGGTCACACCCAAGGTGCAGGCAGAGAAATGGGTGACCACCAGAAAGGGCAGGCAGTCAGTGCAGGAATCCCCTGTGGTTGTCCCCCTCTCGAACAGATATACCCCTTTGGATACTGTCGGGGGGGATAGCCTATCAGGGGAAAACAGCAGCAGCCAGAGCAGTGGCACCACGGCTGGCTCTGATGTTCAGAAGGGAGGGTCAAAGCGCAGAAGAGTAATAGTTATAGGGGACTCTATAGTCAGGGGCACAGATAGGCGCTTCTGTGGACGTGAAAGAGACTCCAGGATGGTATGTTGCCTCCCTGGTGCCAGGGTCCAGGATGTCTCCGAACGGGTAGAGGGAATCCTGAAGGGGGAGGGCAAACAGGCAGAGGTCGTTGTACATATTGGTACTAACGACATAGGCAGGAAGGGGCATGAGGTCCTGCAGCAGGAGTTCAGGGAGCTAGGCAGAAAGTTAAAAGACAGGACCTCGAGGGTTGTAATCTCGGGATTACTCCCTGTGCCACGTGCCAGTGAGGCTAGAAATAGGAAGATAGAGCAGACAAACACGTGGCTAAACAGCTGGTGTAGGAGGGAGGGTTTCTGTTATCTGGACCACTGGGAGCTCTTCCGGGGCAGGTGTGACCTGTATAAGATGGACGGGTTGCATCTAAACCGGAGAGGCATAAATATCCTGGCCGCGAGGTTTGCTAGTGTCACACGGGAGGGTTTAAACTAGTATGGCAGGGGGGTGGGCACGGGAGCAATAGGTCAGAAGGTGAGAGCATTGAGGGAGAACTAGGGAATAGGGACAGTGTGGCTCTGAGGCAGCGCAGACGGGGAGAAGTTGCTGAACACAGCGGGTCTGGTGGCCTGAAGTGCATATGTTTTAATGCAAGGAGCATTACGGGTAAGGCAGATGAACTTAGAGCTTGGATTACTACTTGGAACTATGATGTTGTTGCCATTACAGAGACCTGGTTGAGGGAAGGGCAGGATTGGCAGCTAAACGTTCCAGGATTTAGATGTTTCAGGCGGGATAGAGGGGGATGTAAAAGGGGAGGCGGAGTTGCGCTACTTGTTCAGGAGAGTATCACAGCTATACAGCGAGAGGACACCTCAGAGGGCAGTGAGGCTATATGGGTAGAGATCAGGAATAAGAAGGGTGCAGTCACAATGTTGGGGGTATACTACAGGCCTCCCAACAGCCAGCGGGAGATAGAGGAGCAGATAGGTAGACAGATTTTGGAAAAGAGTAAAAACAACAGGGTTGTGGTGATGGGAGACTTCAACTTCCCCAATATTGACTGGGACTCACTTAGTGCCAGGGGCTTAGACGGGGCAGAGTTTGTAAGGAGCATCCAGGAGGGCTTCTTAAAACAATATGTAAACAGTCCAACTAGGGAAGGGGCGGTACTGGACCTGGTATTGGGGAATGAGCCCGGCCAGGTGGTAGATGTTTCAGTAGGGGAGCATTTCGGTAACAGTGACCACAATTCAGTAAGTTTTAAAGTACTGGTGGACAAGGATAAGAGTGGTCCGAGGATGAATGTGCTAAATTGGGGGAAGGCTAATTATAACAATATTAGGCGGGAACTGAAGAACATAGATTGGGGGCGGATGTTTGAGGGCAAATCAACATCTGACATGTGGGAGGCTTTCAAGTGTCAGTTGAAAGGAATACAGGACAGGCATGTTCCTGTGAGGAAGAAAGATAAATACGGCAATTTTCGGGAACCTTGGATGACGAGTGATATTGTAGGCCTCGTCAAAAAGAAAAAGGAGGCATTTGTCAGGGCTAAAAGGCTGGGAACAGACGAAGCCTGTGTGGCATATAAGGAAAGTAGGAAGGAACTTAAGCAAGGAGTCAGGAGGGCTAGAAGGGGTCATGAAAAGGCATTGGCAAATAGGGTTAAGGAAAATCCCAAGGCTTTTTACACTTACATAAAAAGTAAGAGGGTAGCCAGGGAAAGGGTTGGCCCACTGAAGGATAGGCAAGGGAATCTATGTGTGGAGCCAGAGGAAATGGGCGAGGTACTAAATGAATACTTTGCATCAGTATTCACCAAAGAGAAGGAATTGGTAGATGTTGAGTCTGGAGAAGGGGGTGTAGATAGCCTGGGTCACATTGTGATCCAAAAAGACGAGGTGTTGGGTGTCTTAAAAAATATTAAGGTAGATAAGTCCCCAGGGCCGGATGGGATCTACCCCAGAATACTGAAGGAGGCTGGAGAGGAAATTGCTGAGGCCTTGACAGAAATCTTTGGATCCTCGCTGTCTTCAGGGGATGTCCCGGAGGACTGGAGAATAGCCAATGTTGTTCCTCTGTTTAAGAAGGGTGGCAGGGATAATCCCGGGAACTACAGGCCGGTGAGCCTTACTTCAGTGGTAGGGAAATTACTGGAGAGAATTCTTCGAGACAGGATCTACTCCCATTTGGAAGCAAATGGACGTATTAGTGAGAGGCAGCACGGTTTTGTGAAGGGGAGGTCGTGTCTCACTAACTTGATAGAGTTTTTCGAGGAGGTCACTAAGATGATTGATGCAGGTAGGGCAGTAGATGTTGTCTATATGGACTTCAGTAAGGCCTTTGACAAGGTCCCTCATGGTAGACTAGTACAAAAGGTGAAGTCACACGGGATCAGGGGTGAACTGGCAAGGTGGATACAGAACTGGCTAGGCCATAGAAGGCAGAGGGTAGCAATGGAGGGATGCTTTTCTAATTGGAGGGCTGTGACCAGTGGTGTTCCACAGGGATCAGTGCTGGGACCTTTGCTCTTTGTAGTATATATAAATGATTTGGAGGAAAATGTAACTGGTCTGATTAGTAAGTTTGCAGACGACACAAAGGTTGGTGGAATTGCGGATAGCGATGAGGACTGTCTGAGGATACAGCAGGATTTAGATTGTCTGGAGACTTGGGCGGAGAGATGGCAGATGGAGTTTAACCTGGACAAATGTGAGGTAATGCATTTTGGAAGGGCTAATGCAGGTAGGGAATATACAGTGAATGGTAGAACCCTCAAGAGTATTGAAAGTCAAAGAGATCTAGGAGTACAGGTCCACAGATCACTGAAAGGGGCTACACAGGTGGAGAAGGTAGTCAAGAAGGCATACGGCATGCTTGCCTTCATTGGCCGGGGCATTGAGTATAAGAATTGGCAAGTCATGTTGCAGCTGTATAGAACCTTAGTTAGGCCACACTTGGAGTATAGTGTTCAATTCTGGTCGCCACACTACCAGAAGGATGTGGAGGCTTTAGAGAGGGTGCAGAAGAGATTTACCAGAATGTTGCCTGGTATGGAGGGCATAAGCTATGAGGAGCGATTGAATAAACTCGGTTTGTTCTCACTGGAACGAAGGAGGTTGAGGGGCGACCTGATAGAGGTATACAAAATTATGAGGGGCATAGACAGAGTGGATAGTCAGAGGCTTTTCCCCAGGGTAGAGGGGTCAATTACTAGGGGGCATAGGTTTAAGGTGAGAGGGGCAAAGTTTAGAGTAGATGTACGAGGCAAGTTTTTTACGCAGAGGGTAGTGGGTGCCTGGAACTCACTACCGGAGGTGGTAGTGGAGGCAGGGACGATAGGGACATTTAAGGGGCATCTTGACAAATATATGAATAGGATGGGAATAGAAGGATACGGACCCAGGAAGTGTAGAAGATTGTAGTTTAGTCGGGCAGTATGGTCGGCACGGGCTTGGAGGGCCGAAGGGCCTGTTCCTGTGCTGTACATTTCTTTGTTCTTTGTTCTTTGTTCATGGCTATAGCTGAACCATGCACTCCGGTGGTCACAGCCTTCGTGACGGATATTTCACCACATGCCCGTGTGGGGTGGCTGGCATCGGTGTACCGAGGACAACGGTGTCCGATTATGGGGGGACGGGGGGGGGGGGGGTGAAGGGTCAGGACATCCGGAACAGACCTTGAACGGCTCGGATACCACTACGCCAATCGGTCACCCTCCCGAGCCCCCTGGCACCGAACACAGCACACAGTCTTACAAGTCAAATTCAACAGTGAGTTTATTCGTGTGGTAAACATAGGTGCCCTACCCCCTACAACTAGACTGTGCCCTGCACCCGTGCCAACTTCTTATGTGCATAACGTCTTTGCCTTGCGAGCCCTACCACTACGTCTAGGTGTGTTCCCAGATGGTACAGCAGGAGTGGAGGCGGACTGCTGAGAATCACGCCATGCGACATGGTTCCCCGTCGGCACGCGTTTCCTGTGGCGGCCCGGCTTCGATGGACCAGGCTGCTCTGCGGGCGTGCTGGATGGCGTGGTGCCATCCTGACCTGCCCGCTCCCCACCAAATGCGCCAGGGACGGAACGGGGGGAGGCCGAGTGTGCCGGGACGTCCCTTGATGGAGCTACCAGGACGGGCCTCAGAACCTCTTCCTCCCTCGGGGAGCCCGGTGGACATGCGCTCGGAGACATGCCCCGTCGCACCCCCGACACCTGGCGCTGCCAGTCCTGGAGGCCTGCAGCGGTATCGACCACGGTCCATATGTTCGCCGAGAGGGGGCCCAGGGAGTGCCACAATCCTGCCAAGGTCTGCGATCTCGACCTGTGAGTGCGCGACGCCATCCATCACGTGTGCCAGGCGTTCAATGCTCTCCGCGACCAACTGCTGGGACTGAGCCATCGCTTGCTGGGACCGGGCCATGGCATGGTGAGACTCAGCCAGGGCCCGGAGAGCGGCGGCAATGTCGTGTTGGCTCTGGCGCATGGCTACCTGTGAGAGGGCAGCCCGCTCCTGGGCCATGGATGACGCGTGCACGTTAAGCCTGGTGTCGGTTGGGTGGCTGCGATGAGCGGCACCACTCCCTGCTCCTGAACGTGGATGGACTCCTCCAGCTGCGTGTGCAGGTCCTGGAAGATGGCCCTCATCCCATTACTCAGTCCCTGGGTGTCCAAACGCATCGGTTGTCCGGGTGGGTCAATTACATCCAGGAACCTGGGAACCGTCTCGGCGGCAGCTGGTTGCTGGGCCTGGCCTGCCCTCCGACCGTCCAGCCCCTCGGCTGCTCCAAATTCCACCTGCTGTACCGGCTCGGCTGTGGGGTGCGCACCAGACCGTGAACTGGGAGCCTCATCAGTTATATGGCCAACCGAGGTGAGTGTCTCTGTGATGGTGAACGGTGTGGGAGACAGCAGTGCCGCAAGCTCGAGGTCATCATCCGTCAGGAGGTCTGGTGTGTACTGGTCCCCCTCATGGCCCGGCGCAAGCTCCATGCGGGCCATGTCGTCTTGAGTTTGATCCAGCGGGTGTGTGGCCGTGATGTGGGCTTCGGCGTTACTGTCCACCCTGTGCCCCTCACTAATGTCTGACCCGGAGGTCTCAGCGTCCCGGTCCTGTGTCCCAGACTGTGAGGTCTGCCCTCCTGTCCGACCAACTGCCAACCTCTGGCGTGCGTCCCTGGGTGCCGTTGCGGTGGGCGGCGTTGCGCTGCTTCCTGGGCGAGACGTCCCTGAAGGTTCGGCCGATGGCCCTGGGGAACATAAAAGTTTCGGGGTTCGTTAGACATGGTGGCCCGGGTGTATGGTGGTGGTGGGTGCACAGTGTGAGGGGGGAGGGTATCGGGGGTGCAGTGGCCAGAGTGTGAGGGGGGATGGGATCGGGGGTGCAGTGGCCAGAGTGTGAGGGGGGGATGGGATCGGGGGTGCAGTGGCCAGAGTGTGAGGGGGGATGGGATCGGGGGTGCAGTGGCCAGAGTGTGAGGGGGGATGGGATCGGAGGTGCAGTGGCCAGAGTGTGAGGGGGGATGGGATCTGGGGTGCAGTGGCCAGAGTGTGAGGGGGATGGGATCGGGGGTGCAGTGGCCAGAGTGTGAGGGGGGATGGGATTGGGGGTGCAGTGGCCAGAGTGTGAGGGGGAGATGTGGTCGGGGGTGCAGTGGTCAGAGTGTGAGGGGGGATGGGATCGGGGGTGCAGTGGCCAGAGTGTGAGGGAGGATGGGATCGGGGGTGCAGTGGCCGGAGTGTGAGGGGGGATGGGATCGGGTGTGCAGTGGCCAGAGTGTGGGGGGGAGGGGATCGGGGGTGCAGTGGCCAGAGTGTGAGGGGGGATGGGATCGGGGGTGCAGTGGCCAGAGTGTGAGGGGGGAGGGGATCGGGGGTGCAGTGGCCAGAGTGTGAGGGGGGATGGGATCGGGGGTGCAGTGGCCAGAGTGTGAGGAGGGATGGGATCGGGTGTGCAGTGGCCAGAGTGTGAGGGGGGATGGGATCGGGGGTGCAGTGGCCAGAGTGTGAGGGGGGATGGGATCGGGGGTGCAGTGGCCAGAGTGTGAGGGGGGATGGGATCGGGGGTGCAGTGGCCAGAGTGTGAGGGAGGGATGGGATCGGGGGTGCAGTGGCCGGAGTGTGGGGGGGAGGGGATCGGGGGTGCAGTGGCCGGAGTGTGAGGGTGGGATGTGGTCGGGGGTGTAGTAGCCAGGGTGTGGGGGGGATGGGATCGGGGGTGCAGTGGCCAGAGTGTGAGGGGGGATGGGATCGGGGGTGCAGTGGCCAGAGTGTGAGGGGGGATGGGATCTGGGGTGCAGTGGCCAGAGTGTGAGGGGGGGTGGGATCGGGGGTGCAGTGGCCAGAGTGTGAGGGGGGATGGGATCTGGGGTGCAGTGGCCAGAGTGTGAGGGGGGGTGGGATCGGGGGTGCAGTGGGTGGAGTGTGAGGGGGGATGGGATCGGGTGTGCAGTGGCCAGAGTGTGGGGGGGAGGGGATCTGGGTGCAGTGGCCAGAGTGTGGGGGGGAGGGGATCTGGGGTGCAGTGGCCAGAGTGTGGGGGGGAGGGGATCGGGGGTGCAGTGGCCCGAGTGTGGGGGGGGAGGGGATTGGGGGTGCAGTGGCCAGAGTGTGAGGGGGGATGGGATCGGGGGTGCAGTGGCCAGAGTGTGGGGGGGGAGGGGATCGGGGGTGCAGTGGCCAGAGTGTGAGGGGGAGGGGATCGGGGGTGCAGTGGCCAGAGTGTGAGGGGGGAGAGGATCGGGGGTGCAGTGGCCAGAGTGTGGGGGGGAGGGGATCGGGGGTGCAGTGGCCAGAGTGTGAGGGGGGATGGGATCGGGGGTGCAGTGGCCAGAGTGTGAGGGGGGCGATGACGGGTTGGGGGTGGGGAGGACATGCTGGGTTCTCTCACTTGCTTCTGCGCCTCCGACCTGGCATGGCGCGACCTCCCGGGTGGCGGATCCCCCAGCGAGGTCCAGGGCCCTCTGCTCGTGAACGGTTAGGGGGTGCAGGACCGGAGAACCCCCTCCGGTTCTCATGCGGTCCCGCTGGTTATGCGCTGTCTTGTCCTGGGGGGGGGGGGTGGATAAAGCATCACCATTAGGCGGGTGTCATCAGGGCATGCAGATATAGACAACATTGTTGCTGGTTCAGGAGACAGCACGCCATGGCTTCGCTCCAGGGGGGTCCTGGGGCTCATGAGGGTCGAGTAGATAGTTGGGCACCATGACCCCTCCCCAAACCCTCCTGACCCCCCCCACATCGCTCCTGATGCCCCAGTCCCCCCCAACACTCCCAACCCCCCCTGCCCCTCCCCACCCCACTTTCCCCCCCCCCCCCCGTGCCGGCGGGGGGGAGCCTGGGGGCACCATGGCACTTACCCTGGCAGCCCGGGTGAGGTCGTGCAGCTTCTTGCGGCACTGCTCCCCCGTCCGGGGGGTCTGCCCCACAGCACTGACTGTGGTGCCCACCTCCCGCCAGCCGCGCCTCACCACGCTGGATGGCTGGCGATGCCCACGTCTTGGACAGAGGGTGTCCCTTCTCTGTTCCACCTCATCCACCAGGGTGTCCAGGTCCATGTCCCGGAACCTCGGTGCGGCTCTTCGGGGCTCAGCCATCTCCTCAATTCTCCTCCGGGTCCTCTGTGCGCGGATCGCGCCATTTATGACTCAGCGCTGCATCATTCGGGCGTCGCGCGGTGACGACACGGCCTTCGTGGCACGCCCCCCTGAGGTTCTCGCGGCCCCGATCCTAGCCCATTTTCGGGCCCTGAATCGGTCGGGATCGGGGCCGTTTCGCGCCGTCGTGAACCTCGACGGCGTTCACGACGGCGCGGCCACTTTGGCGTGGGAGTGGAGAATCGCGCCCCAAGTTTTGTAGAAAAAAAACATACTAATTTTACAACTACTATTTTGCGCAGCTCTAGTAGTTCCCTATTGGGTCTTCACTAGTCGGTGCCTTGCTGGCCGGCTCTATTTATACAAAGTCAGACATTGTTAGAGGTCCCCCGCCTCCTTATCGGGGAGCTTGTATTCTGCAAGGTCCATGGGCAGTTAATCATCCCAACCCTGTAAGACCCGTGCGGGTTATAACATTCCCCCCCCGACAAAATCCAAAGAATCCTCTGAAGACCATGATGAAGGTGGGTGCCCGACTCTCTTGCCGTCTGGCTGGATTTCATGCATCCGAGGTGCCGGATCATGGGGTGTGTATGAAGCTGAATGCCCCTTCCGACATAAATGTTGCGGTGACTGCGATTCCCGAGGCTGCGGTTCCGAAGGCCACCTATCGGAGGCTTCCTGCATTTCCATCTCCGAATTGACAACCTCAGTCATGTCGGCATCTTGACTCACTTAGGCCTCCGCCGTGGCCTGATCAGGCAGCAAGTGCGGTTCGAGAAGAGGTTTCTGAGGAAGAAGTGCAGCACGGTAGCATGGTGGTTAGCACAATTGCTTCACAGCTCCAGGGTCCCAGGTCCGATTCCCGGCTTGGGTCACTGTCTGTGCGGAGTCTGCATGTTCTCCCCGTGTGTGCGTGGGTTTCCTCCGGGTGCTCCGGTTTCCTCCCACAGTCCAAAGATGTGCAGGTTAGGTGGATTGGCCATGATAAATTGCCCTTAGTGTCCAAAATTGCCCAAAGTGTTGGGTGGGGTTACTGGGTTATGGGGATAGGGTGGAGGTGTTGACTTTGGGTAGGGTGCTCTTTCAAAGAGCCAGTGCAGACTCGATGGGCCGAATGACCTCCTTCTGCACTGTAAATTCTATGGTAAAGTGGTCGCCTAGACCGAATGTGATCAAGGTGCTTTCGCATGATCTGACCTTGGACTTGCACCTGGTAATAAATCGGCCCCGTTTGGCGGATGATAATGTTGGAGACCCATTGGGTGCTGTCAGCAAAGTTTTGCACAAACACCGAGTCACATGATACAAAGTGCCTGGGCGGTGGACGTCGAGTGGGGCAATGCCCTTGCTGCTCCTGGTTGTGGCGCATTTTCAAAGAACAAAGAACAAACAAAGAACAATACAGCACAGGATCAGGCCCTTTGGCCCTCCAAGCCTGTGTTGATCACGTATCCCATTCTAGACCAACCGCCTGTATCCTTCTATACCCTGTCTGTTTCTGTGCCTATCCAGATAAGTCTTAAAGGTCGCTAACGTAACTGCCTCAACCACCTCACTTGGCGGTGCATTCCAGGCCACCACCACCCACAGTGTTTCAACACCTTCTCCACTGAACCTTCCCCCTTCACCTTGAACTTGTGCCCCCTTGTGATTTTCAATTCCCCCATGGGAAAAGCCTCCAACTGTTCACCCTATCTTTACCCCAAATAATTTTATAAACTTCTATCAGGTCGCCCCTCATCTTTCGTTTCTCGAGAGAGAATAATCCCAGTTTATTCAACCTCTCAGCAAAGCTAATACCCTCCACACCAGGCAATATCCTGGTTAACCTTTTCTGTACTCTCTCCAAAGCCTCCACGCCCTTCTGGTAGTGTGGTGACCAGAATTGGACACAGTATTCTAAATGTGGCCTAACCAACGTTCAATATAATTGTAACATAATTTTTGAGCTTTTCTGCTCGATACCTCGTCCGATGAAGGCAAGCATGCCATTTGCATTCTTTACCACCATCTCCACCTGTGCTGCCACTTTTAAGGATCTGTGGGCCTGTACGCCCATTTCTCTGTGTCTCGATGCTCCTGATGGTTCTGCCTTTTATTTTATAGCTCCCACCTGAATTACATCTACCAAAATGCATCACCTCACATTTGTCCAGATTGCGAGGTGATGCATTTTGCACCTATGTCCGGAAAAATCATACTAAGGAGGGTATACAAAGTCTCCGGCCCATCAGCATTTCAGCGGGGGGCACTCCAGTGATAAAACAAAGCATGAGCCAGCCTAGTGTCCATTGCTCCAGAAGATTGCGAGGCCATTAGAAGACGGGTGATATGAGGCGGTACGACTATTCCGCACCTCATTCACATTGAATGGACGTCAATCAACAAGAGGAACATGGAACTTTGAAACGGACCAGAAAGGTCGGCATGCAACAAAGCCCATTGCCGTCCCGGCCATTCCCAATGACATGCAGGAAGTGCTGCCATCTCCAGCTCCTCCAAGACCGAGTTAGGGAACTGGAGCTGGAGTTGGAAGAACTTCGGATCATTCGGGAGGCAGAGGGGGTCATAGATAGCAGCTTCAGGGAATTAGTTACACCAAAGATTGGAGATTGATGGGTAACTGTAAGAGGGACGGGGAAAAAACAGTCAGTGCAGGGATCCCCTGCGGTCGTTCCCCTGAGTAACAAGTATACCGCTTTGGATACTTGTGGGGGGGACGACTTACCAGGGGTAAGCCATGGGGTACAGACCTCTGGCACAGAGTCTGTCCCTGTTGCTCAGAAGGGAAGGGGGGAGAGGAGCAGAGCATTAGTAATTGGGGACTCTATAGTCAGGGGCACAGATAGGAGATTTTGTGGGAGCGTGAGAGACTCACGTTTGGTATGTTGCCTCCCAGGTGCAAGGGTACGTGATGTCTCGGATCGTGTTTTCCGGGTCCTTAAGGGGGAGGGGGAGCAGCCCCAAGTCGTGGTCCACATTGGCACTAACGACATAGGTAGGAAAGGGGATAAGGATGTCAGGCAGGCTTTCAGGGAGCTAGGATGGAAGCTCAGAACTAGAACAAACAGAGTTGTTATCTCTGGGTTGTTGCCCGTGCCACGTGATAGTGAGATGAGGAATAGGGAGAGAGAGCAATTAAACACGTGGCTACAGGGATGGTGCAGGCGGGAGGGATTCAGATTTCTGGATAACTGGGGCGCTTTCTGGGGAAGGTGGGACCTCTACAGACAGGATGGTCTACATCTGAACCTGCGGGGCACAAATATCCTGGGGGGGAGATTTGTTAGTGCTCTTTGGGGGGGTTTAAACTAATGCAGCAGGGGCATGGGAACCTGGATTGTAGTTTTAGGGTAAGGGAGAATGAGAGTATAGAGGTCAGGAGCTCAGATTTGACGTCGGAGGAGGGGGCCAGTGTTCAGGTAGGTGGTTTGAAGTGTGTCTACTTCAATGCCAGGAGTATACGAAATAAGGTAGGGGAACTGGCAGCATGGGTTGGTACCTGGGACTTCGATGTTGTGGCCATTTCGGAGACGTGGATAGAGCAGGGACAGGAATGGATGTTGCAGGTTCCGGGGTTTAGGTGTTTTAGTAAGCTCAGGGAAGGAGGCAAAAGAGGGGGAGGTGTGGCGCTGCTAGTCAAGAGCAGTATTACGGTGGCGGAGAGGATGCTAGATGGGGACTCATCTTCCGAGGTAGTATGGGCTGAGGTTAGAAACAGGAAAGGAGAGGTCACCCTGTTGGGAGTTTTCTATAGGCCTCCAAATAGTTCTAGGGATGTAGAGGAAAGGATGGCGAAGATGATCCTGGATATGAGCGAAAGTAACAGGGTAGTTATTATGGGAGACTTTAACTTTCCAAATATTGACTGGAAAAGATATAGTTCGAGTACATTAGATGGGTCGTTTTTTGTTCAGTGTGTGCAGGAGGGTTTCCTGACACAGTTTGTTGACAGGCCAACAAGAGGTGAGGCCACATTGGATTTGGTTTTGGGTAATGAACCAGGCCAGGTGTTGGATTTGGAGGTAGGGGAGCACTTTGGGGACAGTGACCACAATTCGGTGACGTTTACGTTAAGGATGGAAAGGGATAAGTATACACCGCAGGGCAAGAGTTATAGCTGGGGGAAGGGAAATTATGATGCCATTAGACGTGACTTGGGGGGGATAAGGTGGAGAAGTAGGCTGCAAGTTTTGGACACACTGGATAAGTGGAGCTTGTTCAAGGATCAGCTATTGCGTGTTCTTGATAAGTATGTACCGGTCAGGCAGGGAGGAAGGTGCCGAGCGAGGGAACCGTGGTTTACCAAAGAAGTGGAATCTCTTGTTAAGAGGAAGAAGGAGGCCTATGTGAAGATGAGGTGTGAAGTTTCAGTTGGGGCGATGGATAGTTACAAGGTAGCGAGGAAGGATCTAAAGAGAGAGCTAAGACGAGCAAGGAGGGGACATGAGAAGTATTTGGCAGGAAGGATCAAGGAAAACCCAAAAGCTTTCTATAGGTATGTCAGGAATAAGCGAATGACTAGGGACAGAGTAGGACCAGTCAAGGACAGGGATGGGAAGTTGTGTGTAGAGTCTGAAGAGATAGGCGAGATACTAAATGAATATTTTTCGTCAGTATTCACTCAGGAAAAAGATAATGTTGTGGAGGAGAATGCTGAGCTCCAGGTAAATAGATTAGATGGCATTGAGGTAAGTAGGGAAGAGGTGTTGGCAATTCTGGACAGGCTGAAAATAGATAAGTCCCCGGGGCCTGATGGGATTTATCCTAGGATTCTCTGGGAGGCCAGGGAAGAGATTGCTGGACCATTGGCTTTGATTTTTATGTCATCATTGGATACAGGAATAGTGCCAGAGGACTGGAGGATAGCAAATGTGGTCCCTTTGTTGAAAAAGGGGAGCAGAGACAACCCCGGCAACTATAGACCGGTGAGCCTCACGTCTGTAGTGGGTAAAGTCTTGGAGGGCATTATAAGAGACAAGATTTATAATCATCTAGATAGGAATAATATGATCAGGGATAGTCAGCATGGCTTTGTGAAGGGTAGGTCATGCCTCACAAACCTTATCGAGTTCTTTGAGAAGGTGACTGAACAGGTAGACGAGGGTAGAGCAGTTGATGTGGTGTATATGGATTTCAGCAAAGCGTTTGATAAGGTTCCCCACGGTAGGCTATTGCAGAAAATACGGAGGCTGGGGATTGAGGGTGATTTAGAGATGTGGATCAGAAATTGGCTAGCTGAAAGAAGACAGAGGGTGGTGGTTGATGGGAAATGTTCAGAATGGAGTTCTGTCACAAGTGGAGTACCACAAGGATCTGTTCTGGGGCCGTTGCTGTTTGTCATTTTTATCAATGACCTAGAGGAAGGCGCAGAAGGGTGGGTGAGTAAATTTGCAGACGATACTAAAGTCGGTGGTGTTGTCGATAGTGAGGAAGGAAGTAGCAGGTTACAGAGGGATATAGATAAGCTGCAGTGCTGGGCTGAGAGGTGGCAAATGGAGTTTAATGTAGAGAAGTGTGAGGTGATTCACTTTGGAAGGAAAAACAGGAATGTGGAATATGTGGCTAATGGAAAAGTTCTTGAAAGTGTGGATGAGCAGAGGGATCTAGGTGTCCATGTACATAGATCCCTGAAAGTTGCCACCCAGGTTGATAGGGTTGTGAAGAAGGCCTATGGAGTGTTGGCCTTTATTGGTAGAGGGATTGAGTTCCGGAGTCAGGAGGTCATGTTGCAGCTGTACAGAACTCTGGTACGGCCGCATTTGGAGTATTGCGTACAGTTCTGGTCACCGCATTATAGGAAGGACGTGGAGGCTTTGGAACGGGTGCAGAGGAGATTTACCAGGATGTTGCCTGGTATGGAGGGAAAATCTTATGAGGAAAGGCTGATGGACTTGAGGTTGTTTTCGTTAGAGAGAAGAAGGTTAAGAGGAGACTTAATAGAGGCATACAAAATGATCAGAGGGTTAGATAGGGTGGACAGTGAGAGCCTTCTCCCGCGGATGGAAATGGCTAGCACGAGGGGACATAGCCTTAAACTGAGGGGTAATAGATATAGGACAGAGGTCAGGGGTAGGTTCTTTACGCAAAGAGTAGTGAGGCCGTGGAATGCCCTACCTGCTACAGTAGTGAACTCGCCAACATTAAGGGCATTTAAAAGTTTATTGGATAAACATATGGATGATAATGGTATAGTGTAGGTTAGATGGCTTTTGTTTCGGTGCAACATCGTGGGCCGAAGGGCCTGTACTGCGCTGTATTGTTCTATGTTCTATGTTCTATGTTCTATAGGGGCGCGGCCATTGGGAGCTTTTGATGCTCTTGCCAAACAGAGCATTACCTAATTACCTAACAGCACGTCTTTCGGGACTTGTGGGAGGAAACCGGAGCACCGGGAGGAAGCCCACGCAGACACAGGGTGAACGTGCAGACTCCGCATAGACAGTGACCCAAGACGGGAATCGAACCGGGATCCCTGGTGTTGTGAAGCAACAGTGCTAACCACTGTGCTATTGAGCCGCCTGTAATTCGCCTGGAAACTGTCGATGCTGTCCACTACATGCCGAACTTCCAGTAGGGTCGAATCAGTCTGGGTCCATTCACGGACAATGTGGTAACAAAAACTCCAGGCGACCAACAGTGGATGAAAACAATAACTATTTATTTACAGTAAGAAGTCTTACAACACCAGGTTAAAGTCCAACAGGTTTATTTGGAATCACGAGCTTTCGGAGCGTAGTGAAATCCTACCGACTGTCCTGGCTTGAGACAATTCACACCTCTTTAACCTGTGATTATCCCTCTCTCCAGTCGCACCATCTGGGCCTGTAAAGACTTAATTACCTGCAAAGACTCGCATTCAAAGTATCATCTTGCATCATTGGCTTTGTCTATAAATGCTGTGTTTGTGTAACCTACCTCTTCACTCACCCGTTGAAGGAGCTATGCTTCGAAAGCTCATGAATCCAAATAAACCTGTTAGACTTTAACCTGGTGTTGTAAGACTTCTTACCGTGCCCACCCCAGTCCAACGCCGGCATCGCCACATCATATTTATTTACAGGCAGAAAGCAATTTACAAATAACTATTTTACTAACATAACAAAGCAAAACAATAACTCCTGCCCTCCCACTGTCCAGACCTTGACTGTAGGTTTTAAAAACCCGCTCTCCGGCTAAATCTGCATGTGCTCTGTTCCATTGACCGGGGAGTCACATGTCCGCCGAGATTTGCCGAAACCTCGGACGAGGAAGTCATGTGGTTTCCAAAATTTGCTGCGACAATGATGTAGATAGATGTACGGGGAGGACTCCTCCGCCCACTGCCACTCTGGCTCAGGTGCTGCCTATCTCCTTCCCCCTTCCCCAGTTATTCCCCTGTTCCCCTTCCTCTGATTCCTCCCACACCACTCCCCACCCCCCTGGAATGTAACTGTGGCCCAGGTTTTGCAATGGCTCGGTCCTCATGGTGATAACTCAAGGCATCCAGTGTTCATGGCCAACAGAGGCAGTATTGAGCAGAGATTGTGATCACAATACCAGTCTCAGGACGGGATGAGATTATTGGGCGGAATTACCTTTTCCAAATTTGTTTCTAAAATAAATTTAGAGTACCCAATTCCTTTTTTCCACTCAAGGGGCAGTTTAGCGTGGCCAATCCACCTAGCCTGCACATCTTTAGGTTGTGGGGGTGAAACCCACGCAAACACGGGGAGAATGTGCAAACTCCACACCGACAGTGACCCAGAGCCGGGATCGAACCTGGGACCTCAGTGCCGTGCGACTGCAATGGTCACCACTTTTTTCCAAATTCTTTCCTGAATTTTAGAAAGTTGTTTTTCTGACAGTTATTCTCAGATTGTCCACTAGAGGGAGCCACTGCACAATAGAATCATCAACTGTTTCTCTCCCGTACCAAAGACCTTGGCTGGATCTCTGGATGCTAAAAGGGGTAATGTTGAGGCATTTGCTGCAATTGCACTTCCCTACTCAGCCACATGTGCGGGAATTGCCGAAGAAGTTTAAACTTCCAGAAGAGCACAAGATATAGGATCAGAAAAAGGCAATTTGGATCATCACGTCTGCTCCACCATTCAATGAGATCATGATTGATCTGATGTGATAATCCTCAACTCCACTTTCCCGCTTTATCCCCATAACCCTTGATTCTTTTACTGATTATACATTTGTCTGTCTCGGCCTTGAACATACTAAACGACCCAGCCTCTACAGTTCTCTGCGGTAAAGACTTCCACAGATTCACGGCCTTCTGAGAGAAGAAATTCATCCTTATCTCTGTCTTAAATGGTCGCCTCGCATTCTTCTAAATTTCAATTGTAGCCATCTGGGATGGCCACTTCCAACTAGGTACAGAGAAACTCGCAAAGCCTAGTGGGTAAAATGGACAAGCCAAGACTCAGGCAGGCTCAGAGCCTGAAATGCATAATTGAAAGCAAGGAGTCCAGACGGTATCGAAACTCCGTCCAATTAGCATTTTAATGGGGCCGATTAGCATTTGATGGCCCATCTTCACCAAGACAAAGGACTGGTCCTCGAGCAACCGGGACAGTCCCAGACATTTCGACACCACTGCCTGTCAGGGGACGTGTAAACCACGGGGTCAGTGACCGCTTGGGACACGCCCAGCCATCCAGATCCCTGCCCACTTATTGGTGAAGGAATGGAACGGAGTGATCAGGGATCACCCAATTAGTAAGGCCCAAATCGAAGGACCGCCCAAAAGAGCGCAAAACCCCCTAAGTATAAGAAGAATAGTTCGCCACATGTTTGTCCTCTCTTGGTCCTGGTACCCCGGTCACGGCCACCTCCAAGTGCAGCAACACCAGAACAAGTACAAGTTCAATGCTCGCTACCAGGCGGATGAGCCTAGCTGAGCAGCAGTTACTCCTCTGGACCCGAGAAGATCCAAAATTGAACAGCGGCCACTGTTTTCTGACCTAAGCCGGGTGCCCGAAGTTAAGTACAGGTTGTCTTAGTTGATAGGTATAGTTAACTAGTAGTGTTTATGTTGCATGACTAATCGTGTGTCAATAAAGTACCCTTGACCTTGAACTTACTAACTGGTGTTTGGCCCTTTGATCGATAGCCGGTTGAAACTTGTGGTGGTATCATTCGATACCTGACGACTCTGAGCATTCGGACATAGATAGCATAGAAAGATGGGCAAACTCACTGATTACCATAATTGGAACAGAGCCACAGAAAGGACAGAGAAAGAACGACTCACAACACAATGAGAACCGACCCAACCTATTCAACCTCTCTTCATAAGAAAATCCCTCTAGTGCCCGGGATCAACCGAGTGAACCTTCTCTGGACTGCCTCCAATGCCAGTACATTGTTCCTTAGATAAGGGAACCAAAAACTGTTCACAGTATTCCAGGTGTGTCTCAATAGCACCTTGTATAGTTTTAGCAAGACTTCCCTATTTTTGTACTCCAATCCCTTTAAAATAAAGACCAACATTCCGTTTGCCTTCCCAATTAAATGCTGAACTGCCATGCTAGCTTTTTGTGATTTTTGCCCCAAATCCCTCAGTGCTGCAGTCTTCTGCAGTCTTTCTCCTTTTAAATAATATTCAGCTCCTTTATTTTTCCTACCAAAGTACATTTTTCCACATTATGTTCCATTTGCCAAGATTCTCACCTAACCTGTCCATATCCCTCTGTAGACTCTGTGTTATCCTCACCACTTGCCTTCCCACTTATTTTTGTGTCATCCGTAATCTTGGCAATAGTGCATTCACTTCCTTTGCACAATTCATAAATATACATTGTGAATAATTGTGGCCCCAGATCTGACCCCAATGCCACGACACTAGTTACAAGTTGCCATCCTGAAAATGCCCTCTTATCCCATCTCTGTCTTCTATCAGTTAGACAATCCTCAACCAATGCTAATATACTACCCCCAAATCCATGGACTCCTATTTCATCAAGTTGCCTTTTGTGTGGTACTGGAATGCTTCCTAAAATACCTTCATAAAATCTAAAACAAATTGCTGGTAATTGAAGGGGAGATAGGGTTGGGTGGGGCTGCTAGGTTACGGGGATAGGGTGGCGATGTGGCTAAAGGAGAGTGCTCTTTCTAAGGGCCAGTTCAGACTCAATGGGCCGAATGGCCTCCTTTGCACTGTAAATTCTATGATTTAAGAGATGTAAACATCTTTTCAGGCCTAAGGAAAGTGAAAAAGAACAATTTCTCCAAGTGGGGCAAACCAGGAGAGTTAATTGGGGCAGTTAGTAACTGGCTAAAACTGGTTCCTGAAACAGGAGAAGCCAAGCGTATAAAAATTGGCCTGCACAGTGCAACCCGCACAGAGTTCTTGCTGCAGTGAGTGAGATTCTGTGGTTGAGGTGAGTGTGGGGGTTTATTGAAGTGGGGGAGGGAGGTATTGCTATGTCTTGTTTCCCTTACTAAGTCCACAGGTCAGTGGAGGGAGCAGATGACCAAGGCCGGAGAGCTGGGGGGTACGATACAGCAGTCCTACAACAGAGTGAACGCGCCTGTGTGATATCACAGGTAAATATTTGGTAGGTGAGTATTTCTCTCATCTCCCTTTTTTGGACTTGCTTTGAAATTGAAGGCTAGTGTAAGTACTAAAGATCAGTAGTAAAATTAAAAACAAATGGAAAATCTAATTGAATAAAATAGGGATGGGGGGCCAGGCAATGTGTTGTCGCTGCAACATGTGGGAGAAAGTGGACTCCATTGTGGTGATGGTGACCACATCTGTAGCAAATATTGGTTGCTCAATGAACTTAGGCTCAGCATTAATGAGCTGGAGCCTGAGCTTCAGTCATTACGATACATCAAAGAGGGGGAGAGTTACCTGGATGTTGTGTTTCGGGAGGCAGTCCTTCGATTAACTTCCTTGAATTGGCTCAGTGGTCAGGGACATGAGGGTGTAACTACAAGTGAGGTAGCTAGAGGGATCTAAGGGATAGCGCTGCAGGAGCCTCAGCCCACGCCCTTGTCCAACAGGTTCGAGATTCTAGTTCCCTGTGCAGATGAGAGTGGGGTCTGTAGGGAAGATGAGTAAATTGGCCATAGCACTGTGGTACAGGGAGCCATTCAAGTGGGGGGAGGAAAGACAAATGCAGCAATAGTTGGGAATAGTATAGCTAGAAGAATAGACACTGTTCTCTGTAGCCAGGACCGAGAATTCCGAATGCTGTGTTGCCGGCCTAGTGCCAGGGTTCAGGACATCTGCTCTGGGCTAGAGAGGAACTTGCAGTAGGGAGGGGGAGGATTCTGTGGTCTTGGTCCATGTAGGTACCAATGACATAAGTAGAATTAAGAAAGAGGTTCTGCGTTAGAGAATTTGAGGAGCGAGGCACTAAATTAAACAGCAAAACTTCCAAGGCTATAATCTCTGGATTATAACCTGAACCACGTGCAAATTGGCATAGGCTACATAAAATTAGAGAAAGTTTTAAAAACCAACAAAAGATGACCAAAAATATAATAAAGAGGGAGAAGATAAACTGTGAGGGTAAACTAGCAAGAAATATAAAAACGGACAGCAAGAGTTTGTTTAAATATATAAAAAGTACTAGGGAAACTAGCAATGCTAAAAAACGCTAAGTCTCCTGGACCTGATGAGTTGTATCCCAGGATATTAAAGGAAATAGCTACAGAGATAGTGGATGCACTGGCTGTAATCTTCCAAGAATCCTTACATTCTGGGGAAAGTTCCAAAGGATTGGAAAATTGCCAATGTAACACCTTTATTTAAAAAGGAGGGAGACAAAGAGCAAGTAACTATAGGCCAATTAGCTTAACTTCAAACATTGGGAAAATGTTAGAGTCCATTATCAAGGGTGAAATAGCAGAGCATTTAGAAATACAAAATATCATCAAGCAGAGTCAGCATGGCATCATAAAGGGGAAGTATTGCCTGACAAATTGGTTAGACTTCTTTGAGACGGCAATGGGCAGGGTAGATGAAGGGGAACCAGTAGATGTAATATATTTGGATTTCCAATTGGTAGATTTGTTGGGTCCCTCCAAGAATGCCTCTGACACTGACCTTAGTTTCGGAGATTTGAGCCTGTTTCACAATCTGTTTCCCATCCCCTCATTCCTCCCTCCATACTCCTCACCCCAACTGACTACCCACCCTCCTGATACAACAATGCACCTCCCATGCTGTTCCCCCCCCCCCCGACCCAAAGACCTACCTCTACCGACTACTCAACCTCCTGACTAAACCCCTCGCCCTCCGCATGAAAAAACGTACTGCCATAGGTACCTTCATGGTTCGCGGATATCTCCCCACGGTCCACACCATAACCAGAAGATCTTTTTTGTTTAATGCCTTTCACAAACATTTGGGGCACGTAAACAAGTAATTTTGAAACGGGATCGCCATTGCAAAGTAGGAAGCAACACACCCAATTTACAGACTGCAAGCTCCCAAAGAGAGCAATGTGATAATGACCAGATCATCTGTTCTGTGATGTTGATTGGGAAATAAATATTGACCAGAGATAACTCCCCTGTTCTTCTTCAAAAGGTGCATTAGAATCTTTCATGTCCAGCTGAGGGGGAAGATCGGCCTCCGTTAACCATCTCATCCAACAGCATCTCTGGCAGTGCAGCACTACCTCCATTTCGCACTGGAGTGTCCGCCCTTTGTTGGCGCTCAAATCTCTGGAATTGTGTTTGAACACATGACCTTCTGGCTCAGGGGTGGGAATGACAGCACTGAGCCAGAGCTTACACTTGCCCTGGGTTATCATTTATGGACAAAATTCCAAGTTCAACAGTGGACGGCCATGATTTCATTGATTGGTGACAGAACGGGATTGGAGGGTCGAAATGGCCTATTGATCCTGTTCCTGTCTTTCCCCAGCGAACAGCAGAAAATTTAGGAAATTGTGCACAGTCAGTCAGTATCTGAAACAGATAGACCAGAGTCGTCAAATGGAAGGGTCACAGCTCAGACAATGGCGTTTATACATCAGGGGCGTCATTCTCTGACCCCCCGCTGGGTCGGAGAATGGCCGTTGGCCGCCGTGAATCCCGCCCCCGCCCCCGCCGAAGTCTCCGGTACCGGAGATTGGGCGGGGGCGGGAATCGGGCCACGCCGGTTGGCGGGACCCCCCGTTCAATTCTCCGGCCCGGATGGGCCGAAGTCCCGCCCAGAAATTGCCTGTCCCGCCTACATAAATCAAACCTGGTATTTACCGGCGGGCGGGCCTGTGCCGTGGGGGCACTCTTTCCCTTCCGCCTCCGCCACGGCCTCCACCATGGCGGAGGCGGAAGAGACTCTCCCCACTGCGCATGCGCGGGAAACTTTCAGCGGCCGCTGATGCTCCCGCGCATGCGCCGGGAAACTGTCAGCGGCCGCTGACGCTCCCGCGCATGCGCCGCATTTCCGCGCCAGCTGGCGGGGCAACAAACGCCATTTCCGCCAGCTGGCGGGGCGGAAATCCCTCCGGCGCAGGCCTAGCCCCTCAATGTTGGGGCTAGGCCGCCAAAGATGCGGAGCATTCCGCACCTTTGGGCCGGCATGATGCCCGTCTGATTGGCGCCGTCTTTGGCGCCAGTCGGCGGACATCGCGCCATTGGGGGAGAATTTCGCCCCAGGAGTGTGAGAACTTTAGAAAGTGTAGAATCTTCACCAAAGAGCTTCTCAAATGTCATTCGTTCAAACACCTGGTCAATTTCAGAATGATTTAGAGGGTTAAATTACGAGGTTGGATGAATGTGGCTTTTCTTACATTGAGAAGGTTACGGGTGATCTGAATGCGCTATTTAAATGCTGAGTGGATTCAATAGGGGTGGATATGGAGACACTATGCCCTCAGGGTTAAGGATGACGGGATATTGCCATAACATTAGAGTTAGATCATTTTAGGAGTGAAATCAGGAAGCAGTTTTTCCTCACAAAAGACAGTGGAAATCTGGGACTCTTTCCTCCAAAGAAGCCTGTGAACACTGATGGATAATTGGAGCTTTCGAGACGGAGATGGATAGGTTTTGTTTTAGAACATAGAACATAGAAAACAGAACATACAGTGCAGAAGAAAACCATTCGGCCCATCAAGTGCACTGGCCCACTTAAGCCCTCACTTCCACCCTATCCCCGTAACCCAATAACCCAATTTAGTTTATGAATGTCCAGAAATACAGATCAAGGACGGGTCGACCAAGTTGAGGAGCATATCGGTCATGATCTTGCCCACTGTTCTATTCCTCATTGTTCTGTGTTCTTAAATCTCCCCCTCAAAGTAATGTTGACCCAACTGCAGAACCTTCAGCTCCTTGTGCCGTTAGCCCAAGTTTCCAGTATTTTTACAACCATTTGGTTAAATTCCCCGATGCCGATTGCTTTCTGGTGACTCCCTTAAGCCGCGGTTACTATATTGCAGTTGTCCGAGCTTGGCATTCCTCAGCGAGTCAGAACACAGTGACCTTTGGCATTCACCGTGATATGGAATGACTGCCGTCAGCTTTATGTTAGAATGTCGCAAGAACTCACTGGCACAGGAAAAGACAATTAGCTGTAAGCAAGATAAGTTGTGTAGGTAAGGGGAGATTTTCCTCAGAG
The DNA here is from genome assembly GCF_047496885.1 of Scyliorhinus torazame. Classification (NCBI taxonomy): domain Eukaryota; kingdom Metazoa; phylum Chordata; class Chondrichthyes; order Carcharhiniformes; family Scyliorhinidae; genus Scyliorhinus; species Scyliorhinus torazame. Next base: position 334,580,920 of record NC_092709.1, read on the forward strand.
CAGTTTCTTGCTCTGTCTTTGTAACTTCGATGGAAACCACATTTAAAACTAATAACTTTTGTCTCCGTGTATGGGCATTATTGGCAAGTCCGGCATTCATTGCCCCACTCGAGTTGCTGCTGGGAAGGCAATTGTTTTCTGGCTAGCTTGGCCAGTTCAACAACTACTGTTATCAAAGGCAAAATACCTCAGATGCTGGAAATCTGAGATAGAAAATAGGCCGGGACTCTGTTCTGGAGCCTAAGTGGTCCTATCAGTGGATAATTGGAATTGGTCTCCGCTGGGGCCCAGGTGCAAAGCTCTCTCCTTAACCATGCAGATATATGCATGGTGGAGAGCTGGCTGCATTCTGTTGGAATCCCGGTATCGGGCCGCTACTTTGAGCGGGTGGCCCAATTGTGAGGCTCTGCGGTGGTCCCCCCTCCCCCCCCACAGACAAGGAGGGGCAACCTTCCCCATCCCCACCACGATAACCCTGCCATTCCCCCACTCCCCCCGGCCGCTGATAAGGAGGAGCGTTCCCTCTCCCACCACGGGAATAATGGGTCACCCTCCCACAACATGCACGAGTGCGAATGGCCCGACCCCATTGACGCCCCAACAACCCCCCCATCAGAGATCCCCCATCAGTTACGCCCATGAACCCCCCCCCTCCTTCAGTCACTCCTGACTGAAAGTTGAAGAGCAGTCCAGGCAGCAGAGTGAAAAGTATGCACTGAGCCGTGCATAACATCTGCTGCCTCAGACAAAAGTCTTTGATGCAGCAGCTTAGATAGGTTAGATATGTTGGATAAACTCAGTTTATTCTCATTGGAACTGAGGTTAGATAAACTCGGTTTGTGCTCACTGAAACGATGGAGGTTGAGGGGGCGACCTGTTAGAAGTCTATCGTGGTAGTCACCACTGTTGTATTGTATATACCGCATACGAGGGGTATTACGGTAAGGCCCCTGTACTACAGGTACGGGGGTAGATCCCTGCCTGCTGGCTCCGCCCAGTAGGCGGAGTATAAATGTGTGGGCTCTCCGAGCTGCAGCCATTTCGGCAGCAGCTGCATGAGGCAACACATCTCTGCGTAATAAAGCCTCGATTACTCTCTACTCTCGTCTCGTCGTAATTGATAGTGCATCAATTTATTACGCAGAGATTTTACAACGATGGATCTCCGCATCAAGCCTCATCGCCTGCAGTTGCACCCTCAAGCAGACAATGTGAAGTCGGCCTTTGCACATTGGCTAGCTTGCTTTGAAGCCTACATCGGACCTGCGACAGAACCACCCTCAGAGACACAGAACCTCCACATCCATTACACGCGGCTGAGCTCTGATATCTTTCCCCTCATCCGGGACGTGCCGACCTACGCTGACGCCATGGCGCTACTGAAGGCGAACTATACTCAGCAGACCAACAAAATCTACGCCAGGCACCTCCTGCCCACACGGCATCAACTCCCCGGTGAGTCTGTGGAAGATTTCTGGGGTGCCCTGCACGTCCTGGTGAGAGACTGTGATTGCCAGGCCGTTTTGGCCGCTGAACAATCTAACCTGCTAGTTAGAGACGCGTTCGTTATGGGCATAGGGTCGGCCTACATCTGCCAGCGCTTCTTAGAAGGGGCTACCCTCGACCTCGCGGCGACCAAGAAACTAGCGATCTCGCTCACAGTCGCCTCACGCAATGTACAGGCGTATGCCCCGGACCCCACAGCCCACCCTTCCTGGGCCTCGTGGACCCTGCCAGCAAACACCCCATCATGGACCCCATTAGCGACTGTCCCCAGCCAAACCCACGCCTGCGCCGCGCGGCAGCCAACCAACCCCGGGGGACCCAAGTGCTACTTCTGCGGACAGACAAAACACCCCTGGCAGCACTGCCGGCGCGGAGTGCGCTCTGCAAGGCCTGCGGGAAGAAAGGACATTTCGCTGCTGTGTGCCAGGCCCGCTCGATCGCCGCTATTGTCCCTGCACCCACCCACGTGCGACCCGTGGGCGCCGCCATATTCCTTTCGTCAGACCACGTGTGGCCCGTGGGCGCCACCATCTTGCTCGCCTCACAACACGTGCGGCCCGTGGGCGCCACCATCTTGCCTGGCTCAGGACCCCTGCTCATCGGCCACCTCATTGGGCCGCTCATTGTCTGCAACCGCCGCCGATCAGCCGCATCTCGCCTCCATCACGATCGACCAGTCCCGGCCGCACAACATCGCGACCGCGTCGACGGCAGTGAAGGTCGACGGGCACAAGATATCCTGCCTTCTGGACTCCGGGAGCACTGAGAGCTTCATCCACCCCGATACGGTAAGGCGCTGCTCCCTCACGGTACACCCCATTAACCAGAAAATCTCCCTGGCCTCCGGATCCCACTCCGTGGCGATCCGGGGGTACTGCACTGCCGCCCTCACCATCCAGGGCGTGGAGTTCAGCGGCTTCCAGCTCTACGTCCTCCCCGACCTCTGCGCTGCCTTGCTACTCGGCCTGGACTTCCAGTGCAACCTCCAGAGCCTAACCCTGAAATCTGGCGGGCCCCTACCTCCCCTTACTGTATGCGGTCTCACGCCCCTGAAGGTCGACCCGCCTTCTCTGTTTGCAAACCTCACCCTGGATTGCAAACCCGTCGCCACCAGGAGTAGACGGTACAGCGCCCAGGACAGGACCTTCATCAGGCCTGAGATCCAGCAGCAGCTACGGGAAGGTATTATCGAGGCCAGCAACAGCCCCTGGAGAGCCCAAGTGGTAGTGGTGAAAACTGGGGAGAAAAACAGGATGGTCGTTGACTACAGTCAGACCATCAATCGATACACGCAGCTCGACGCGTACCCCCTCCCGCGCATATCTGATATGGTCAATCGGATTACACAGTACCGGGTCTTCTCGACAATGGACCTGAAATCTGCCTATCACCAGCTCCCCATTCGCAAGGCAGACCGCCCGTACACCACGTTTGAAGCGGACGGACGCCATTACCACTTCCTTAGGGTTCCCTTTGGCGTCACTAACGGGGTCTCGGTCTTCCAACGGGAGATGGACCGAATGGTTGACCGGAACGGACTACGGGCCAACTTCCTGCACCGGATAACGTCACCATCTGTGGCCAAGACCAGCAGGACCATGACGCTAACCTTTCCAAATTCCTCCACACCGCTAAACTCCTCAACCTAACCTACAACAAGGTGAAGTGCGTGTTGAGCACAAACCAATTAGCCATCCTTGGCTATGTGGTCCTGAACGGAGTGCTAGGGCCCGACCCCGATCGCATGCGCCCCCTCATGGAACTCCCACTTCCCCACTGCCCCAAGGCCCTCAAACGATGCCTGGGCTTCTTCTCGTACTATGCCCAGTGGGTCCCTAACTATGCGGACAAGGCCCGCCCACTCATTCACTCCACCGTTTTCGCCTTGTCGGCCGAGGCTCATCAGGCCTTCAACCGTATCAAGGCCGACATCGCCAAGGCCGCGATGCATGCGGTCGACGAGACGCTCCCCTTCCAAGTCGAGAGCGGTGCATCGCACATCGCTCCAGCGCCACCCTCAACCAGGCAGGCAGGCCCATGGCATTCTTTTCCCACACCCTCCATGACCCTGAAATTCGGCACTCCTCCGTCGAAAAGGAGGCCCAAGCTATCGTTGAAGCTGTGTGTCATTGGAGGCATTACCTGGCCGGCAGGAGATTGACTCTCCTCACTGACCAATGGTCGGTTGCCTTCATGTTCAACAACACACAGCGGGGTAAGATCAAAAATGATAAGATCTTGAGGTGGAGGATCGAGCTCTCCATCTAAAATTATGAGATTTTGTATCGCCCCAGTAAGCTCAACGAGCCCCACGATGCCCTATCCCGAGGTACTTGTGCCAGCGCACAAGTGGACCGACTCCGGACCCTGCACAACGATCTCTGTCACCCAGGGGTCACCCACTTTTATCACTTCATAAAGACCCGCAATCTGCCCCACTCCATCGAGGAAGTCAGGGCCATCACCAGAGACTGCCAGGTCTGCGCGGAGTGTAAACCGCACTTCTACCGGCCAGATCGAGCGCACCTGGTGAAGGTCTCCCGCCCCTTTGAACACCTCAGCGTGGACTTCAAAGGACCCCTCCCCTCCAGCGACCAAAACACGTACTTTCTTAATGTGGTCGCCGAATATTCCAGATTCCCCTTCGCTGTCCCATGCCCCGATATGACCTCTGCCACAGTCATCAAAGCCGTCAACACCATCTTCGCTCTGTTTGGTTTCCCTGCCTACGTCCACAGCGATCGGGGATCCTCATTTATGGGCAATGAGCTGTGCCAGTACCTCCTCAACAGGGGCATTGCCTCAATCAGGACGACCAGCTACAACCGCGGGGGAAACGGGCAAGTGGAGCGGGAGAATAGGACGGTCTGGAAGGCCGTCCAGCTGGCCCTACGGTCCAGAAATCTCCCGGCCTCCCGCTGGCAGGAGATCCTCCCCAACGCTCTTCACTCCATTCGGTCGCTCCTTTGCACTGCGACTAACGAAACTCCGCATGAATGTCTTTTTGCCTTCCTCAGGAAGTCCAACTCCGGGGTTTCACTCCCAACATGGCCGGCAGCTCCGGGACCCGTCCTCCTCCGCAAGCACGTGCGGCTCCACAAGGTGGACCCATTGGTTGAGAGGGTACAGCTACTTCACGTGAACCCGCAGCACGCCTACGTAGCGTACCCCGATGGCAGACAAGACACAGTCTCCCTCATGGACCTGGCACCAGCTGGGTACCCACACCACCCCCCCCCTCTGCCCCGGCGCCACCCTCCCTCCCCCAGAGCACCCCACCACAGCCCCCACTCCAGGACGATCCGTCCTCCCCTTGGTCCCACCCGGGGATGAAGATGAGGTCGACACTCTCCCAGAGTCACCGACGACCGTACCGACGGCAAAATCGCCACCAGAACTGCGGTACTCACAACGACGGATCAAGGCGCCCGATCGTGTGAATTTGTAAACTTTTCCTTAAAATGTTAAACACCTGAATGTAAATAGTTTTCCACCATCCCCGCTGAACTCTTTTTAACAGGGGGTGAATGTGGAAGTCATCACTGTTGTATTGTATATACCGCATACGAGGGGTATTATGGTAAGGCCCCTGTACTACAGGTACGGGGGTAGATCCCTGCCTACTGGCTCTGCCCAGTAGGCGGAGTATAAATGTGTGGGCTCTCCGAGCTGCAGCCATTTCGGCAGCAGCTGCAGGAGGCTATGCATCTCTGCGTAATAAAGCCTCGATTGCACTCTACCCTCGTCTCATCGCAATTGATAGTGAGGGTCATGGACAGTGTCTGGTCAGAAGCTTTTTCCCAGGGTGGCAGAGTTAATTACTAGGGGATATAGGGTTTAAAGTGTGAGGGAAAAAGTTCAGAGGAGATGTGCGAGAGAAGTTTTTTTACACAGAGGGTAGTGGATGCCTGGAACTCGCTACGGGGGAAGTGGTGAAAGCAGGTACGATAGCAACATTTAAAGGGCATCTTGACAAATACATGAATAAGATGGGAATAGAGGGAAACAGACCCTCGAAGTGCAGAAGGTTTTACGTTCAATGGGTAGCATGGCTGACGCATGCTTGGAGGACCAAAGGGCCTCTTGCTGTGCTGTACTTTTCTTCTTACTTTACTCAGCTGTTACAATTGTCAGGTGCTTCCGTAAAGCCTGGGACACTTGAAAGGGCATCAAATCCCCTGACAGCCTTTGAAATACAAATCTGCCACTTAATTTCGCACAGCAATACATTGCATTAGCCAACCATTGACAGTTTTATTGGCCTCGGCACAGGCACTTTGTGGATTGTTAATTTATCTTTCCCTTCATGCTTGAATGCATCTCTATCAACCTGCTTAGATTCTATAGATTCTAACCACAATGTTTACAAACACTCTGCTTCCCACCAAATCAAAAGCAGCTAAATGGTTTCTGCTGTGAAAAGAAGGAAGTGAAACCACTTTGCTGCTTTTTTGCTTTTTTGATCGACAAGGGAGTGAAGGTGTGGCAGGCAGGAAAGTGGAATGAAGGCAGCATCAGGTCAGCCATGATCCGCGCGAGTGGAGGAGGCCCGAGGCCTAAATGGACTACTCCTGCTCCTAATTTTTTTGATTTAAAACATTCTGATTATATGAGTGACTCTTTCATCGCCCTCCCAGGTGGGAATCCTGGGGAATCTCATTGAGAATCATAGGCTCCATTGGAGGGATCACACACTGTAATTTAATCAAACTGTTCACTGATCATCAGAGAATCACACAGCAGAGAAGAAGGCCATTCGGTCTATTGTGCCTGTGCTGGCTCTTTGAAATAACTATCCAATTAGTCTCACATTTTTCCTAAAGCCTGGCAAATCTTTTCACAGTTACATTCTCCAGTTCCATTTGAAAGTTGCCGTTGAATCTGTTTCTGCCTCCCTTGTACAAAGGTTGAAATTTAGACCCAAACAATTTGCATGGCTGAACAAAATGTTCACCGTCTTTTCTCTTTTTCTCTTGCCAATTATCTTAAATTTGTACACTCAGGTTCCTGATCCTTCTACTATTGAAATTGATCGCCTTTTTTCTCTCTCAAAACACCTCCATAATTCTGAACACCCCTATTACATCTCCATTCAACCTTCTCTGCTCCAAGAAAGGGAACAAGCCTGAGTGGCCTCATCGCACAGTTGGAGTCCTTTCACCCTCGTACGATTCTGGTGATTTCCTCTGCATGCTCGCCGAGGCTTTGACATCCTTCTTTACAGTGCAGTGCCCGGAATTGGAAAATAAAAGCCTAAAAAAAGGGAGTTGCAGTATGCATAACAAATGACCAGTTTGGTTACAATCATAGAATTTTACAGTGCAGAAGGAGGCCATTTGGCCCATCGAGTCTGCACCGGCCCTTGGAAAGAGCACCCTACCCAAGCCCACACCTCCACCCTATTCCCGTAACCCCACCCAACCTTTTTGGACACTATGGGGTAATTTAGCATGGCCAATCCACCTAACCGGCACATCTTTGGATTGTTGGAGGAAACTGGAGCTCCCGGAGGAAACCCACACAGACACGGAGAGAACATACAGACTCCACACAGACAGTGACCCAAGCTGGGAATCGAACCTGGGACCCTGGAGCTGTGAAGCAACTGTGATAACCACTGTGCTACAGTGCTGTGGTTGCTGGAGTAAGAAATCCCAATGGGATCAGCAAGGGAACATGTGGGAATGTTTTCCATGTGCGTGAATGGCTGCTGTTCCGACAGTACTCAACACCATTCAGGCCAAAGCAGCCTGCTTCCTTGGCAATACAGCCACCACCTTAAATGTTCACTCCCTCCACCACTGCCTCACCGCGGTTCTCATATTGTGCACGGCAGCAACTCCACAAGGCTTCTTTGACAGCACCTCCCAAAGCCACAACGTCACTACCTTGAAGGACAAAGGCAGATGGTGCATTGGAAAGAGCATCCTGACCTGGACACATAGCACTATCCCTTCACTGCCTTTGGGTCCATGTGCTTGAGTTTCCTACCCAACACAACTATGGGAACACCATCACCACGAAGACTACGGTAGCTCAAAAAGAACATTAAAACATACAAAATAGGTGCAGAAGTAGACCATTCGGCCCCTCAAGCCTGCACCAAACCTTTAATAAGATCATGGCTATTCTGTATATATTGAGTTCCACATGCCCGTCTGTTCCTGATAATATTTGATTCCCTTGTCTAACAAGGATCTATCTACCTCTGCTATATGAATATTCAGTGTCCCTTCATCACAGCTTTCTGAGGCTGAGAGTTCCAAAGTCAAACAATAATGCAGCACAGGAACAGACCCTTCGGCCCTCCAAGCCTGCGCCGACCATGGTACCTGCCTAAACTAAAACCGTACGCACAAAGAACGAAGACAAATACAGCACAGCTCTCAGAGAGAAGGCCAATTCTCATACTTGTCCTAAAAGGATCACCCCGAATTTGAAAACAGTGCCCCCTTGTTCTGGACTCACTCACAAGAGGAAACATCCTGGGTGGGATTCTCTGATCTTGAGACTAAGTGTTGACCCCATCGTAAACACCGTCGCGTTTCACGATGGCGTCAACATGCCATCAGGAGCAGCGATTCTAACCTCTACAGGGGGCCAGCAGGGCACTGGAGCGACCCATGCCGACCCTGTAGCCCTACGCATGTGCGGTGGCTCCCTTCTTCGTGCCGGCCCCGACGCAACATGGCGTAGGGCTACAGGGGCCGGCGCGGAGCACAAGAGGCCCCCAGCCCGAGAGGCCGGCCCGCCGATCGGTAGGCCTCGATCGCAGGACAGGCCACAGCGGAGGCCATCGGTTGGACCCCCCCCACCATGCCGCCCCCGGATGGATGCACGCCGAGGTCCCCGCTGGGTAAGACCACACGTGGACGGCGCCGGCAGGGCTCGGATTTCTTTACGGCCACTGGGCCCATCCCGGGCGGAGAATGAAATGAAATTAAAATCGCTTATTGTCACAAGTAGGCTTCAATGGAGTTACTGTGAAAAGCCCCTAGTCGCCACGTTCCGGCGCCTGTTCAGGGAGGCTGGTACGGGAATTGAACCATGCTGCTGGCCTGCCTTGGTCTGCTTTAAAAGCCAGCTATTTAGCCTAGTGTGCTAAACCACCGGGGGCGATTCGCTGGGGGGTGGGGGGGTGGGGGGGGGGTGGGGGGGGGGGGGGAATCACCAGCATCGCACCGACCGTGCCGATTCTCTGCTCTCCAGAGAATTGGCGGATCGACGTTGTGCGATGCGCGCCCGGCCCGGCGATTCTCTGGCCCGGCCTGGGCTGAGAGAATCCCGCCCCCTTTCTACGTTCACCTTGTCAAGACCGTTCAGGATCTTGTATACTTCAATCAGGTCACCCCTCACTCTTCTAAACACCTGTGGAAACAAGCCCAATCTGTATAACCTCTCTTCAGAAGACAACCCGCTCAGTCCAAGTATTCTCATTCAGAAGGTCATCACCATCACTTAAAAGCATCTGGAGATGGACGCTAAATGTTGCCTGATCAGCATTGCCCATGTCCCAGTGACAAAGCCAGGAGAATTGAGTAGAAATGACGATCCATTAGACTTAAGGCTGAGTTTTTTAAAATATATGGCTCTGCAAGATCCCACAAAATGTGTTGTGACATTGACCAGACCTTGAGGGATAAAATATCAGGAAGGACACTGGAAGCAAACTGACCCCTCCTCTTTGAAGTAGCACCATGGTATCTTCTGCCTTCACCCTCCCGAATTGCACTCCCCGAATTTAACCCTTTTGCTGCTGTGATACACCATCAATAATACATGACGAGTGATAAACGTAACTGAGGCTCTCATACACTAAACAGCGAGCCTCCTGCCTCTGGACCCGAACTGGGCTGTGGTGTGGGCACCGGCGTTGAGACCTGCATGTCCGGGAGCGTGTTGACTTCTTCTTCTTCACCCAGATGTTGAGTCGGCGAAGGGGGAGGCGGTGTATGGGCGGAGGTGGCGGTGCTTGTCGCCGGTGGGCCTGCAGGAGTCAGTCCGTGAAGGAGGTGGGCGGAGGTGGGGGAAGAAGGTGTAGGGTGGGGGTAGTGGTTATGGTCGCTGGGGAGCCTGCAGGATCCAGATCCCAAAGGGAGACCATGTCCTGCTGCCCGTCCTGGTGTGTCACGTAGGCATATTGGGGGTTTGCATGGAGCAGCAGGACCTTCTTGATGAGGGGGTCGGTTTTCTGGCTCCTCGCATGCTTCCGGAGAAGGACGGGCCCCGGGACTGTCAGCCAGGACGGAAGTGAGACCCTGGAGGTGGACTTCCTGGGGAAGGCAAACATACGTTCATGAGGAGTCTCGTTAGTGGCCGTACATAGGAGCGACCGGATGGAGTGGAGCGCATCGGGGAGGACCTCCCGCCTGCCGGAGACTGGGAGGCTTTTCTATTGTAGGGCCAGAAGGACGGCCTTCCAGACCGTTGCATTCTCCCTCTCCACTTGTCCGTTTCCCCGGGGGTTATAGCTGGTCGTCTTGCTGGAGGCGATTCCTTTGCTGAGCAGGAACTGATGCAACTCGTCGCTCATAAAGGAGGAGCCCCGATCACTCTGGATGTAGGCAGGGAACCCGAACAGGGTGAAAAGACTGTGCAGGGTCTTGATAATGGAGGCCGAGGTCATGTCAGAGCAGGGGATGGCGAAGGGGAATCTGGAGTACTCGTCAATGATGTTGAGGAAGTACACATTACGGTCAGTGGAGGGGAGGGGCCCTTTGAAGTCCATGCTGAGGTGCTCAAAGGGGTGGGAGGCCTTTACCAGGTGTACTCTGTCTGGCTGATAGAAGTGCGGTTTGCACTCCGTGCAGACCTGGCAATCCCTGGTCACGGACCTGACCTCCACGATGGAGTAGGGCAGGTTGCGTGCCTTGATGAAGTGGAAAAACCGGGTGACCCCCGGGTGACAGAGGTCGTTGTGGAGGGCCCGGAGTCGGTCTACTGGTGCGCTGGCACATGTACCACGGGAGAGGGCATCTGGGGGCTCATTGAGCTTCCCGGGTCGATACAAGATGTTATAGCTGTAGGTGGAGAGCTCGATCCTCCACCTCAGGAGCTTCTCGTTCTTGATCTTGCCCCGCTGTGTGTTATTAAACATGAAGGCAACCGACCGTTGGTCAGTGAGGAGAGTGAATCACATGCCGGCCAGGTAATACCTCCAATGTCTCACCGCTTCTACGATGGCTTGGACTTCCTTTTCGATGGAGGAGTGTCGAATTTCGGAGGCATGGAGGATACGGGAGAAGCAAGCCACGGGCCTGCCCGCCTGGTTGAGTGTAGCGGCCAGACCAAAGTCCGACGCATCGTTCTCCTCTTGGAAAGGGATGGACTCGTCCACAGCGTGCATCGCGGCTTTGGCAATGTCTGCTTTGATGCGATTGAAGGCCAGTCAGGCCTCAGCCGTCAGGGGAAAAACGGTGGATTTGATCAGTGGACGGGCCTTGACTGCATAGTTGGGGACCCACTGGGCATAGTAAGAGAAGAACCCCAGGGCCTTGGGGCAGTGGGGGAGGGCGAGTTCCATGAGGGGGCTCATGCGGTCAGGGTCGGGCCTGACATAATATACACCAGTATATCATGGTGCAGCCACACACACTGATGGACACACAGTGGGACCAATCAACACACACAACACCACAGCCAATCACCAGTTAGAGCACACGCACTAAAAAAACAGGGGGAATCAGAGTTCACGCTCATTCAAACTGCAGCTTCCTAGTAGGACAGAGCTCACAGCCTGCAGCACAGGCATTCACCATGTGCTGAGTGCATCGACTGGTTAGGACAAGGCAAAGGTCTTTAGTTAAAGCTAATATCATGTTCACCCACAGTGAGAGTATGTTAAACAGTTAATGACTCAATAAAATAATGTTGCACTATTTCAAGTGTTGGTGACCTGTATGTGTTCCACGGATCCAGAGCGCCCAACACAACAGGGCCCTAGGATTCTGTGTTGAACGATGTAGCCGAGGATGGCCAGGCGGGTTGTGCGGAATTCTCTCTATTATAAGTTAGGTTCATGCTTTTAGAGGTGTGGAGGAAGTGCCGGAGGTTCTCGTCATGGCCCTGCTGGTCATGGCTGCAGATGGTGATGATGTGTTAGGCAGGTAGGTTCGATGTGGACTGCACTTGATGCAGGGAAGCTAGAAACAGATGTCTAACCCTGGAGAAGATCCAACACTGTTTTATTCAACGATAGAACTGATGTACATATTCAGCTGTGGGTCGACACTATACTGAACTGACTGGAGACCTTGTAGTAGCCTGACCAGACTTACTAGCTACCGCATGGTGTTTGCACTTGCTAGCTCATGGACTCTGACTGTCTCAGTGGCTGGGTCCCGAGAGAGCGGGAAACCTAGTGCCCTCTGGCTTTATAGTGGTAATGTCCTGTCTGGTGATTGGCTACACTGTGTTGTGTGCTTATTGGTCATCCTGTGTGTCAATCATTGCCTGTCTCCTCTTATTATATACATGAGTGGATATTATGACATCTCCCCTTTTTTTTTTAAGATAAATAAATACTAATGTGTGCGTGCGTATATATACATAAATATATATGTCTGACTGTATACAAAAGGTGTCTAAATGAACATACATACATAGGAAGGTGTCGATAATGCAGATACATGGCAAACAAAACAATATTTACAGAGATTAAATCGATATACAAACGTTCAGTCTACAGATTCAGTCTTTGTGGTGGGCGACGAATTCTTGCTGATCGCCGCAGAGGTGGATCAGGAGCCGCCTGCACGTGGATAGACGGGATCGCTGGCATCGCGGTGGTCACGTGGGCCAGCAGGATTGTTGGTAGATTGGGGGCCTCGTGGCAGGGTGCGTCCAGAGGAAGCATCGTAGGCGGCGGGGCACTTCGGTCAGGAAGCGGGCGGGGAACTCTTCGCAGTGCCCGTCTGTTGCGCCGTAGCAGGGAGCCATCAGACCATTCCTGGCTGTAAAAGCAAGGACCATTGTCGCTCATTACTGTGAGTGGAATCCCATGCCTGGCGAACGTTTCTTTGCAGGCTTTGATTACCGCCTTCGACGTGAGGTCGGACAGTTTCACCACTTCTGGGTAACTGGAGAAGTAGTCGACCAGGAGTACGTAGTCACGCCCCTTGGCGTAGAAAAGGTCTACATCTACTTTGGACCACGGAGAGGTCACGATCTCGTGCTGTTGCAGCGTTTCCTTGGGTTGAGCTGGTTGAAACTTCTGACAGGTAGGGCAGTTGAGGACTCTGTCGGCAATGTCCTGGCTGATGCCCAGCCAATAGACCGCCTCCGAGCTCTGCGTCGGCATTTCTCGACCCCAAGGTGACCCTCATGGAGTTGGCCCAGCACCATAGCATGCATACTCTGAGGAATTATGATTCTGTCTAGTTTCAGAAGGATTCCCTCCACCCCGTCAGGTCGTCTTTTACGTTATGGAACTGGGGACATTGTCCCTTCTGCCAGCCATTGGTAAGGTGCTGCATCACACACTGCAGCAGAGGATCCTTGGCCGTCTCCTCACGAATTTGGACCAGAAGGTTGGTGGCACACAACTGCACTTGCGCTTCTATGTGGCAGATGAAGTCACTTTGTTCACACGGTGTGGTAATGGACCTGGATAGGGCATCTGCAACGATCAGCTCTTTGCCTGGCGTGTAGACCAGTTCGAAGTCGTAGTGGCGTAGCTTTAGAAGAATACGCCGTAACCGAGGTGTCATGTCATTCAAATCCTTTTGGATTATATGGACTGGAGGCCTGTGGTCCGTTTCTACCGTGAATTTTGGCAGGCCGTAAACGTAGTCGTGAAACTTGACTATCCCTATCAGGAGGCCCAGACATTCCTTCTCAATCTGAGCGTACCGCTGCTCAGTGGGCGTCATGGCCCTGGAGGCATACGCCACTGGAGCCCAGGACGCAGAGTCATCCTGCTGAAGGAGCACCGCCCCAATACTGTCCTGGCTTGCATCAGTCGATATCTTGGTTTCCTTGGTTGGGTCGAAGAATGCTAGAACCGAGCCTGTGGTGAGCTTTGCTTTCAGCTCACGCCATTCTTCTTCATGTGTGGGCAGCCACTGGAATTCCGCCGAAGGGCCGTGGTGTGGGATGCCATATTGGGAATGAATTTCCCGAGGAAGTTGACCATCCCGAGGAAGTGGAGAACCGCTTTCTTGTCCTCCGGGGTCTTCATGGCGTTGATCGCCGAGACCTTGTCGGCATCTGGCCACACGCCCTGCTGCAAGATGTGGTCACCCAGGAACTTAATATCCGATTGACCAAATGAGCACTTGGCCCTGTTGAGCTGGAGACCATGTTCATGAATTCTCTGGAATACCTTCTTGAGGCGAGCGATGTGTTCCTGGGGCATGTGGACCAGATAATTACGTCGTCAATGTACACTCACACCCCGTCGATGCCCTCCATCATCTGCTCCATGATGCAGTTGTGGTAGTATGCATTAGGGGTCATGTGGGACTGTGAAGCCGTGATGTCATTGGCTGACAGATCCCGGGTCCTGGTTGGACGTTGACCTCTAGCTCCGCCCTGAAGGCGGAGTATAAGTACCAGGAGTCCTCCCCCGCAGGCAGTCTACTACTGAACTGCGGGGAACAGTCACGCTTAATAAAGCCTCATCGACTTCACTCTATTCGTCTCTCGGAGTCTTTGTGCGCCACAATTTATTAAGCGTGACTAAAGGACTATGGAGCTCAGGATCATCCCGGAATGCCTGAGGATCAGCCCCCATGCAGTGAACGCAGCAGCAGCTTTCAAGCACTGGCGGACTTGTTTCGAGGCCTACTTCAGAACGGCCCCCGGCCGGGTCACAGAAGACCAAAAACTACAGGTCCTGCACTCGAGGTTAAGCACGGAGATTTTCTCCCTCATCGAAGACGCAGAGGATTTCCAGACGGCGTTCGCAGCACTAAAAAGTCTCTATGTTCGCCCAGTAAACCAGATCTACGCTCGCTATCAACTCACAACGAGACGGCAAAGTCCCGGAGAATCGATAGATGAATTCTATGCCGCGCTGCTAATTTTGGGACGGGCCTGCAGCTGCCCGCCGGTGAACGCAAATGAACACACGGACATGTTAATGCGCGATGCTTTTGTGGCAGGTATGAACTCCTCCCAAATCCGCCAAAGACTTGTAGAAAAAGAGTCGCTAGGACTCTCAGAGGCACGGGCCCTAGCAGCCTCCCTAGACGTGGCCGCGCGAAATACCCGCGCCTATGGCCCCGACCGCGTGGCAGCCCATTGGGCTCCATACGCACCCGTCGCGACAAACCCACCCCCCCCCCCCGGACACCCCACAGGCTTGCGCGGTTCAAACGCCAAGTCGTACCGGGGGAGCCCGCTGCTATTTCTGCGGCCAGGCAAAACACCCCCGGCAGCGCTGCCCGGCCCGCGCAGCGATCTGTAAGAGCTGCGGGAAAAAGGGCCATTTCGCGGCTGTGTGCCGGTCCCGCGAGGTCGCCGCTGTACCGGGAGAACAGGGAGCCCTGCACGCCGTTTACGCTCCCCAACCCCCCCAGTGCCCCATGTACGACCCGCAGGCGCAACCACTCTGGGTCCCGACCACCGCTCTCCCCGGAGAACAGGGAGCCCTGCATGCCTTTTACGCTCCCCACCCCCCCCACCCCCCCTCCCCCCCGCGCCCCATGTATGACCCGCCGGCGCTACCACTTTGGGTCCTGGCCACCGCTGTCCCCAGAGAAGAGGGAGTCCTGCGTGTTCCTAATGCTCCCCAACCCCCCCAGCGCCCCATGTGCGACCCGCAGGCGCCGCCATTTTGGGTCCCGGCCACCACGAGGGGAGGAAGGGCGCCGCCATCTTGGACCACCCCAGACCTGTGCGACGCATGGGGGCGGCCATTTTGTCCACCCCCGCCGCCATCTTGTGACCCCCCAGCCATGTGCGATGCATGGGGGCATCCATCTTGTTCACTCCCGACGCCATCTTGGACGGCAACAACGGACCCCAGTGTCGACAGCTCCACGGGGTTCGAAGAAGACGCTCAACCATTACAACCACGTCTGGCTTCAATGACGCTGGACCAAGCACGGCCCCGGACGCTCCAGACGACGACGACAACGGTGCTGATAAACGGGCACGAGACACCATGCCTGGTCGACTCCGGGAGCACGGAGAGCTTTATCCACCCCGACACGGTAAGACGCTGTTCTTTGACCATCCGTCCCAGCGCACAAAAATTTCCCTAGCTGCAGGATCCCACTCCGTACAGATCAAAGGCTTCTGCATAGTTACCCTAACGGTGCAAGGGAGGGAGTTCAAAAACTACAGGCTCTACGTCCTTCCCCAACTCTGCGCCCCCACATTACTGGGATTAGACTTCCAGTGCAATCTACAGAGCCTAACCTTCAAATTCGGCGGCCCAATACCCTCACTCACTATCTGCGGCCTCGCAACCCTCAAGGTGCAACCCCGATCCTTGTTTGCAAACCTCACCCCGGATTGCAAACCCGTCGCCACTAGGAGCAGACGGTACAGCGCCCAGGACAGGACCTTCATTCGGTCCGAAGTCCAGCGGCTACTAAAGGAAGGCATAATCCAGGCCAGCAATAGTCCCTGGAGAGCACAGGTGGTAGTAGTAAAGACAGGGGAGAGGCAAAGGATGGTCATAGACTATAGCCAGACCATCAACAGGTACACACAACTAGACGCGTACCCTCTCCCCCGCATATCCGACATGGTCAATCGGATTGCCCAATATAAGGTCTTCTCCACCGTGGACCTCAAGTCCGCCTACCATCAGCTCCCCATCCGCCCAAGTGACCGGAAGTACACAGCCTTCGAGGCAGACGGGCGATTATACCATTTCCTAAGGGTCCCATTTGGCGTCACAAACGGGGTCTCGGTCTTCCAACGAGAAATGGACCGAATGGTTGATCAACACGGGTTATGGGCCACGTTCCCGTATCTCGACAATGTAACCATCTGCGGCCACGATCAGCAGGACCACGACGCCAACCTCCAAAAATTCCTCCAGACCGCTAAAGCCTTGAACCTCACGTACAACGAGGACAAGTGCGTTTTTAGCACAAACCGGCTAGCCATCCTGGGCTACGTAGTGCGCAATGGGATAATAGGCCCCGACCCCGAACGTATGCGCGCCCTCATGGAATTTCCCCTCCCGCACTGCTCAAAAGCCCTAAAACGCTGCCTGGGGTTCTTCATACTACGCCCAGTGGGTCCCCCAGTACGCAGACAAGGCCCGCCCCCTAATACAGACCACGACCTTCCCTCTGTCGACAGAGGCTTGCCAGGCCTTCAGCCGCATCAAAGCGGATATCGCAAAGGCCACGATGCGCGCCATCGATGAGTCCCTCCCCTTCCAGGTCGAGAGCGAAGCCTCCGACGTAGCTCTAGCGGCCACCCTTAACCAAGCGGGCAGACCGGTGGCCTTTTTCTCCCGAACCCTCCACGCTTCAGAAACCCGCCACTCCTCAGTGGAAAAGGAAGCCCAAGCCATAGTGGAAGCTGTGCGACATTGGAGGCATTACCTGGCAGGCAGGAGATTCACTCTCCTCACGAACCAACGGTCGGTTGCCTTCATGTTCGATAATGCACAGCGGGGCAAAATCAAAAACGACAAGATCTTAAGGTGGAGGATCGAGCTCTCCACCTTCAACTACGAGATCTTGTATCGTCCCGAAAAGCTGAACGAGCCGTCCGATGCCCTATCCCGCGGCACATGTGCCAACACACAAATTAACCGCCTCCAAACCCTCCACGAGGACCTCTGCCACCCGGGGGTCACTCGGTTCTACCACTTTATTAAGTCCCGCAACCTCCCATACTCTTTAGAGGAGGTCCGTACAGTCACAAGGAACTGCCACATCTGCGCAGAGTGCAAACCGCATTTTTTCAGGCCGGGTGGGGCGCACCTGATTAAGGCTTCCCGCCCCTTTGAACGCCTTAGTCAGGATTTCAAAGGGCCCCTCCCCTCCACCGACCGCAACATATACTTCCTTAATGTGGTGGACGAGTACTCCCGCTTCCCATTCGCCATCCCCTGCCCTGACATGACCGCGGCCACAGTCATTAAAGCCCTGAACACCATATTCACACTGTTCGGTTGCCCCGCATACGTCCACAGCGACAGGGGGTCCTCTTACATGAGTGACGAGCTGCGCCAGTTCCTGCTCAGCAACGGTATAGCCTCGAGCAGGACGACCAGCTACAACCCCCGGGGGAACGGGCAAGTAGAGAGGGAGAACGGCACGGTCTGGAAGACCGTCCTACTGGCCCTACGGTCCAGGGATCTCCCAGTTTCACGGTGGCAGGAGGTCCTCCCGGACGCCCTCCACTCCATCCGGTCACTACTTGTACTAGCACTAACCAAACGCCTCATGAGCGCCTCCTTGTCTTCCCCAGGAAGTCTTCCTCTGGAACGTCGCTGCCGACCTGGCTGGCGGCCCCAGGACCCATCTTGCTCCGAAAACATGTGCGGGCGCACAAGTCGGACCCGTTGGTCGAAAGGGTTCACCTCCTTCACGCAAACCCGCGGTACGCTTACATGGAGTACCCCGACGGCCGACAGGACATGGTCTCCCTGCGAGATCTGGCGCCCGCCGGCAACATACACACCCCCCCGACACCAATCACCCCCTTCCTGCCACCGCCGCACCCCGCGACCGCCCCCTTCCCAGGAGGATCGGTCCTCCTCCCAGGCCCGACCAGGAATG
The DNA here is from genome assembly GCF_047496885.1 of Scyliorhinus torazame. NCBI lineage: Eukaryota > Metazoa > Chordata > Chondrichthyes > Carcharhiniformes > Scyliorhinidae > Scyliorhinus > Scyliorhinus torazame. Next base: position 334,599,120 of record NC_092709.1, read on the forward strand.
AAGCCCAAGCTGACACCGTAAGGCTCCCGGAGACGACAACACCGGAACAAGCACCACCACCACCACCGGGGCCGAGGCGATCGACACGGACGACCAGACCGCCCGACCGACTCGTGGCGTCGATCTAACACTACAATATGTGGACTTTTAACGAGAACATTTTGTCTTTTTCTCCTGACGATTACTGTAAATAGTTCGAAACAAAAAAACCTTGTACATACTGTAATAACATGCGAAAGTTTTCCTCCCAGGACCAGCCTTGTAAACCCTTACCACCATGCGAAGCATCACCCCGCCGGGTTCATTTTTAACAAGGGGTGAATGTGATAGTATGCATTAGGGGTCATGTGGGACTGTGAAGCCGTGATGTCATTGGCTGACAGATCCCGGGTCCTGGTTGGACGTTGACCTCTAGCTCCGCCCTGAAGGCAGAGTATAAGTACCAGGAGTCCTCCCCCGCAGGCAGTCTACTACTGAACTGCGGGGGAACAGTCACGCTTAATAAAGCCTCATCGACTTCACTCTATTCGACTCTCGGAGTCTTTGTGCGCTACAGCAGTGAAATACTTCGGAGGCAGATGTGATCTCAAAAGGCATCCGGTTGTAGCAGTAGCGACCGAACGGGGTGCTAAGGTGCACAGCTTGCGACTGGACGCGTCCAGCTGTATTTGCCAAAAACCCTTGGAGGCGACCAGCTTAGTAAAGAATTTGGCATGAGCCATCTCACTGGTCAACTCTTCATGTTTTGGTATCGGGTAATGCTCACTCATGATGTTGCGGTTTTGATCCTTAGGGTCAATGCAAATGCGAAGCTCCCCTGGCGGCTTCTTTACGCAGACCATGGAGCTGACCCAGTCTGTGGGCTCTGTGACCTTCGATATGATGCCCTGGTCTTGGAGGTCCTGTAATTGCTTCTTCAGACGATACTTGAGGGGTGCCGGCACCCGGCGTGGGGCATGAAATACAGGGGTGGCGTTCGGCTTGAGCAGGATTTTATATCGGTATGGGAGCGTGCCCATTGCATCGAATACGCTGTGGTACTGAGTGATGATGTCATCTATGTCGGCTTGTAAGTTTCCATCAGGCGAGGCCGCCGCCGGTGATGATGACATGGTGTGGACTCGCTGAACCAGGTTCAGGTGCTTGCAGGCTCGAGCACTGAGCAGGGACGCTCTGTCAGGCCCGACGATTTCAAACCGCAGTGTTGCCTTGATCGCCTTGTTGGATAACCCGAGTTGACAGGAGCCACTGGCAGCTATGGCATTGCCATTGTACTCAAGGAGCTGGCAGGCCGGTGGAAGAATGCTTGGTCTGGCGCGGATGGTGAGGTGAGGTTCGCTGATGCGCCGGTGTCCAGTTTAAAGCGGATGCGAGCCTTGTTAACTGTGAGGACGGCACACCACTCGTCGTCGGGATCCACACTGAGGATCGAGAGGCGTTTCGCCGTTGCGGTGGAAGGCAGCGCATGTGTAGTTATGATGACAACCCGGTATGGGGACTTGAGGCACTCAGCATCAGGGTCTGTTGGGCTGTCGGGATCGGAATCTGGCATGCCTTGTTGTATTGAGTGGTCACTTCTGTGCCGCAGCTGGGATCGCTGGCTGCTGAGCGGTGGAGCAGATCTGCCAAGGGCTGCGTAGTGGCCAAGCTTGCCACACTGTAGACACCGGCGTCCTTTTGCCGGACATTGCCGCTTTAAGTGGGCGGAGCCACAATTCAGACACGTCATGACGCCGACATCAGCGCGTTGCGTGCGCCATCGCGCATGCGCAGTGCGGTCGGTCGACGTACGCACCTGCGCAGTCGGGTTGTCGGCCTCGTCATCCACTCGGTCGTGGAGTGCATGTGCAGGGACCCGAGAAAAGCGCGCGAAACGGCCACTCTCCTCGATGCTAAGGCCCTGCATTTGTGCAATGGCCTGCACCCTTCCTGCCTCGTGGGAGGCCAGCTTTGCAGTTTCTGCCGCCCTGATGTGGGAGTAACGATTCTTAGCATGCTCATGGACAACGCACGTCTCGATAGTGACAGAGAAGGTCAACTGTTTGACTTTCAGGAGCTGCTGCCGAAGGGAGTCGGAGTGGACCCCGAAAACGATCTGATCCCGGATCATGGAATCAGCCGTTGAGTCATGACTGCGCTAGGATGCGGAGATGGGTCACGAAGGACTGAAAAGGTTCATCTTACCCTGAAGCCTCTGCTGGAAAACGTACCGTTCAAAGCTCTCATTCACCTCAATGTCACAGTGGCTGTCAAACTTCAGCAGGACTGTTTTGAATTTTGTTTTGTCTTCGCCGTCAGCGAACATAAGGGAGTTGTAAATGTGGATGACGTGGTTCCCCGCGGTGGAGAGAAATAGCGCGATCTTCCTGGTATCCGATGCTGCTTCGAGGTCGGAGGCCTCGATGTACAAGAGGAACTTTTGCTTGAAGGTTTTCCAATTTCCGCCGATGTTGCCGGAGATGCGGAGGAGGCTGGATGTTTTCCATTTCACCGGATGGCTGCTTGCTGGTCAATGCTGATTCACTCGAGGTAGGTCCGTCAAGATCAGTATCACTCTGGTACCATGATGTGTTAGGCAGGTAGGTTCGATGTGGACTGCACTTGAGGCAGGGAAGCTAGAAACAGACGTCTAACGTCTAACACTGGAGAAGATCCAACACTGTTTTATTCAACGATAGAACTGATGTACATATTCACCTGTGGGTCGACACTATACTGAACTGACTGGAGACCTTGTAGTAGCCTGACCAGACTTACTAGCTACCACATGGTGTCTGCACTGCGCTAGCTCGTGGACTCTGACTGTCTCAGTGGCTGGGTCCCGAGAGAGCGGGAAACCTAGTGCCCTCTGGCTTTATAGTGGTACTGTCCTGTCTGGTGATTGGCTGCACTGTGCTGTGTGCTTACTGGTCATCCTGTGTGTCAACCACTACCTGTCTGCATCTCATTATATACATGCGTGGATATTATAACAGGTGACATTGTCAAGGTATTGGAACGTGGCCCGCAGCCCGTACTGGTCAACCATTTGGTCCATTTCCCTTTGGAAGGCCGAGACCCTGTTGGTGACGCCGATGGGAACCCTGAGGAAGTGATAGAGGTGGCCATCTGCCTCGAAGGCAGTGTATTGGCGGTCCTCCGGGTGGATCGGGAGCTGGTGGTACGCAGACTTCAAGTCGACTGTAGAGAAGACTCGATACTGCGCAATCTGATTGACCATGTCAGATATGTGGGGGAGGGGGTACGCATCGAGCTGTGTGTACCGGTTAATGGCCTGGCTGTAATCGATGACCATCCGGTGCTTCTCACCAGTCTTGACGACCACCACTTGGGCTCTTCAGGGGCTGTTACTAGCCTCAATGATCCCCTCTCGCAGGAGTCGCTGGACATCTGACCTGATAAAGGCCCTGTCCTGGACACTGTAACGTCTGCTTCTGGTAGCGACGGGCTTACAGTCTGGAGTGAGGTTCGCGAAGAGGGAGGGTGGGGCGACCTTAAGGGTTGGGCAGGGACTTGAAGGTAAGGCTCTGGAGATGGCACTGGAAGTCGAGTCCCAGTAATAGAGCAACGCAGAGATGGGGGAGGACGTAGATCCTAAAGTTGGTGTACTCTACGCCTTGCACGGTGAGGGTCGAGACACAGTACTCCCGGATTTCTATAGCGTGGGATCCGGAAGCCAGGGAGATTTTCTGGGTCGCGGGTAGGATGGGGAGGGAGCAGCGCCTTACCGTATCTGGATGTATGAAGCCGTCTGTGCTCCCGGAGTCGAAAAGGCAGGCCGTCTCGTGCCCGTTGATCCGGACGGGCATCATGGACTTCGCGAGGTGGTGCTGCCGGTGTGACGGACGCGGGTGTCGGAAGGCGGTCGGCAGGCCGGTCGGAGGTAGCGGCGGCGAGCGTACGGTCGGGTGTGCAGGCCTCCCGGGAGTCTGCGGAGTGGTCCCAAGATGGCAGCCCCCATGAGTCGCACGTGGCGGGTGAGGTGTAAGATGGCATCCAAGATAGCAGCCCCCGTGGGTTGAACGTGGCGGGTGAGGTTTAAGATGGCATCCAAGATGGCAACCCCCCGTGGGTCGCATGTGTCGGCCAGAATTAAAGATGGCGGCGCCCACGGGTCGCACATGGCGTATGGCGCGGCAGCTGGGGGTGGCCCCAGCAGGCAGCAGGCAGCACTGCTGGGCTTAGAAGATTTAGGGGGGGGGGTCGGGCCTGGCAGGCTTTTGCGAAGTGGCCCATCTTCCCACAGCCATTACAGGTTGCGTTCCATGCCAGGCAGCATTGTCGGGGGTGATTACTCTGACCGCAGAAGTAGCACTTCGGGCCTCGGGCGTTGGCGGGCCGCTGGCGGCGCAGGCTTGCGTCGCACCCAGGTCGGTTAATGGCTGCGCCCACGAGGCCCACGAGGGTGCCTTGTGGTCGGAGGTGTCGGCCCCCATGTTCCGGGAGGCCACCTCCAGCGAGTTGGAGAGTTGTACTGTCTCTGGGAGGCCGAGTGTCCCCCCTTCGAATAATCGCTGGCGGATATAATTAGAGTCCATGCCCGCAACATAAGCGTCCCTGATCAGCAGCTCTGCGTGCTGGGTAGCCGATATCGCCTGACAGCCGCAGTTCGGGCAGAGGATGCGGAAGGCACGCAGGAATTCTGCGATGTGTCTCTCCAGGACATTGGAGTCTCATGGAGAGGACGTGCCTAGCATATACCTGGTTAATGTATTTCACGTAATGTCCTTTTAGCAACGTTATTGCCTCCGCGTCCCTGATGAGGGGAAAGACTCTTGGGGTCACCCGTGCGTGGAGGACCTGCTTCTTCTGGAGGTCTGTGAGGTCTTCGTTGAAGGATGTGAGGTACGCTTCGAAGCAGCTTAGCCAGTGTTCAAACGCCTCTGTAGCGTCGGCTGCTTGTGGGCCCAGTTGCAAGCGATCAGGCTTGGGTGAGGAGTTCATCTTGAGTGAAGAGTTTCGAAGTTTAGTGTGTTAAATTGATACACCATCAACAATACACGACGAGTGATAAATGTAACTGAGGCTCTAATACACTAAACAGCAAGCCTCCTGCCTCTGGACCCGAACTGGGACCGGAGGTGGAGACTTGCCACCTTTATACAGAAGCCTGAAGGGAATGCAAAGTTTTGATTGCCACATGCAGACAAAAACGCAGCAGAAATAAATTATAATTAATGGAGCCGACACCCCAGTGAGTAAAGCTGTCCTAACCCTTTACGATAACTGTTTGCACAGAAAAAAAACAATTTTCCAACACACTGGGGGCTGAGTGTTCCTTCCATTCTTTAGTTGAAAAGTTTAAAAATCAATCAAATTATTGCCACCAACTACATTTCACCCATTTTGTTCAGCACGGTTTGCTTTGGAAAAGTGCTCTTCCCGTGGAGCTTGTCTGCCTTATCCTCTCCCCAGCCCTCGTCTACAGAATGGCTGGGTATGTGTCACAAGAAACAATGCTTCTGAAGTCTGACTGAGAGGATAATGATGAAATCTGAACAGAAGAAAATAACACAGAAGAGGTTAGTTTTCTCACAGCACACTGCAGCGAAAGCCATCTCGGGAAGATACCAAGAAAGAAAATTCTGAGCGAAACACGATCCCTCCAACTTCTGCAAAGCATTTTCTCTTCCAGTCACCCCAGCCGAAGGAAAGAAAGCCTTGCACTTATATAGTGGCTTCCACGACCTCAGGACACTGCGAAGCATTTGTCGGCACCATTCTGAAGTGTGGTCAGATTGGCAACGTAGGAAATGCTCATTTGTGCAGGGCAAGCACAGACAAGCAGCGATGGCCGAATCACTGTTTAGATGTTGACAGAGAAGCAAATATCAGACAGGACACCAGAAACAACTGCTCTTCTTCCAAATAGTGTGACGGGATCTTTAACATCATAGAAACATAGAATATAATCATGTCATATTTACAGTGCAGAAGGAGGCCATTCAGCCCATCAAGTCTGCACCAACCGTCTGAAAGAGCACCCTGATTAGGCCCACTCCCATGCCCTCTCCCCGTAACCCCACCTGGATAGACATCTTTGGACACGAAGGAGCAATTTATCATGGCCAATCCGCCTAACCTGCACATCTTTGTACTGTGGGAGGAAACCGGAGCACCCGGAGGAAAGCCAAGCAGACACGGGGGGAATGTACAAATTATTCCACACAGACACCCATGGCCGGAATTGAACCCGGGTCCCTGACGCAGTGAGGCAGCAGTGCTAACCAATTTGTCGCTCCAACAGGTGTGCAAGAGCCAGGAGATTGATGTGTTGGGTACTCTGGATCTGTGGAGACTGCGTTTACCTGAGCAGTAACATGGACAGGCTACCAACACTTGTAATAGTTCAACTCTATTTTATTTAACTAAGAACTGTTAAACATACTTGCATTGTGGGCCTACACTATGTTAGATTGACTGAAGACCTATGCCTAACCTGACCAGCCTATACTGATAGCACATGGTGGATGTTTGTGCTACTGACTGCGGGCTCTGTCTGTCTCAGAGGCTGCAACCCGAATTAGCAGGAAAACTAGTGCCCTCTGTCTTTATAGTGACCGTGCCCTAACTGGTGATTGGTTGCTGTGTTGTGTGTGTTGATTGGTCTTGCAGTGTGTCAGTCAGTGTGTGTCTCTGCAGCATCATATACTGATGTGTATATTATGACATCCCCTCTTTTCTAAAAAAAATGTGTGTTCGTGGCAATAAATAATGTAGCATGCGAATGTTCCTAACTATGTGTGGCACATGCGAGCATATTTACAGGACTATGTACAGAAACCCTAAGATATTTACATTGGAAGGTCTCTTGTGCAGATGGACAATATGTAACACAAAATATAACTAGAACAACAGTATGTACAAACCAGTGAGTTAATCAAACAGGGTAACGAAACAATTAGATCATTAGTTCAAAGAGTCCATGAATTCAGGCAGTTCATAAATTCAGTCTCTGAGGTGGGCGACGAATTCTGGTTGACCGCCTCAAGGGTGGGTCAGGGGCCGCCTGTTCTGGAATGGGCGGGACTGTGTCAGAATCAGAGGGTGGCAGAGCGAAAGGGAGATCTGCGAAGTCCGTGACAAGTTTGTCGTGATGGCGAGGCAGGACATGATGATCTGCTGGCGAGCGATGAAGGAGTCGCAGTGCCCGCCTATTTCGGCGAAGAAGAGAGCCGTCTTGTAGACGAACCAAAAGTGACCTGGGGGCCACTTGTCTGAGGACCACAACGGTGGCGGACCAACCACCATCGAGAAGTTGGACACGGACCTCGTCATCAGGAGCCAGAGCAGGGAGATCCGTGGCGCGGGCGTTGTGTTGGGCCTGAGACAACTGCATTCGACGAAGGACCGGAAGGTTGTCCAAATCCGGGACATGAATGGCCGGCACCATCGTCCGCAGCGTGCAATTCATCAACAATTGAGCCGGTGATAGGCCGGTGGACAATGGAGCTGATCTGTAAGCAAGCAGGGCGAGCTAAAAATTGGATTCTGCATTGGCCGCCTTGCACAGGAGTCGTTTGACAATGTGCACCCCCTTTTCAGCTTTGCCTTTGGATTGGGGGTAATGGGGACTGGACGTGACATGTGTGAAGTTGTATCGTTTGGCAAAATTGGACCACTCCTGACTGGCAAAACACAGGCCATTGTCCATGACCATGACCATGAGCGGGATGCCATGGCAAGCGAAGGTTTCCTTGCACGCACGGATGGCCACAGTTGAGGTGAGGTCATGTAGCCTAACTACGTCCGGGTAGTTTGAGAAATAGTCCACTATGAGGACATAGTCCCGGCCAAGTGCATGGAACAGGTCGATGCCCACATTGGTCCAAGGGGACGTGACCAACTCATGGGGTTGCAAGGTCTCCCTTGGCTGAGCAGGCTGGATACGCTGGCATGTTGGGCAGTTAAGAACGGCGTTGGCAATGTCCTCGTTGATTCCAGGCCGGTCCACTGCCTCACGGGCCCGTCGGCGGCATTTCTCCACTCCCAGGTGGCCCTCATGGAGCTGCTCAAGGACGAGGTTCCGCATGCTGTGCGGAATGACGATCCTGTCCAGCTTCAGTAGAATTCCATCTACCACCACCAGGTCATCTTTAATGTTATAGAATTGAAGGATAACCCTGGGAATTACAGGCCAGTTAGTCTTACTTCGGTGGTAGGCAAAGTAATGGAAAGGGTACTGAAGGATAGGATTTCTGAGCATCTGGAAAGACACTGCTTGATTAGGGATAGTCAGCACGGATTTGTGAGGGGTAGGTCTTGCCTTACAAATCTTATTGAATTCTTTGAGGAGGTGACCAAGCATGTGGATGAAGGTAAAGCAGTGGATGTAGTGTACATGGATTTTAGTAAGGCATTTGATAAAGTTCCCCATGGTAGGCTTATGCAGAAAGTAAGGAGGCATGGGATAGTGGGAAATTTGGCCAGTTGGATAACGAACTGGCTAACCGATAGAAGTCAGAGAGTGGTGGTGGATGGCAAATATTCAGCCTGGATCCCAGTTACCAGTGGCGTACCGCAGGGATCAGTTCTGGGCCCTCTGCTGTTTGTGATTTTCATTAATGACTTGGATGAGGGAGTTGAAGGGTGGGTCAGTAAATTTGCAGACGATACGAAGATTGGTGGAGTTGTGGATAGTAAGGAGGGCTGTTGTCGGCTGCAAAGAGACATAGATAGGATGCAGAGCTGGGCTGAGAAGTGGCAGATGGAGTTTAACCCTGAAAAGTGTGAGGTTGTCCATTTTGGAAGGCCAAATATGAATGCGGAATACAGGGTTAACGGTAGAGTTCTTGGCAATGTGGAGGAGCAGAGAGATCTTGGGGTCTATGTTCATACATCTTTGAAAGTTGCCACTCAAGTGGATAGAGCTGTGAAGAAGGCCTATGGTGTGCTCGCGTTCATTAACAGAGGGATTGAATTTAAGAGCCGTGAGGTGATGATGCAGCTGTACAAAACTTTGGTCAGGCCACATTTGGAGTACTGTGTACAGTTCTGGTCGCCTCATTTTAGGAAGGATGTGGAAGCTTTGGAAAAGGTGCAAAGAAGATTTACCAGGATGTTGCCTGGAATGGAGAGTAGGTCTTACGAGGAAAGGTTGAGGGTGCTAGGCCTTTTCTCATTAGAACGGAGAAGGATGAGGGGCGACTTGATAGAGGTTTATAAGATGATCAGGGGAATAGATAGAGTAGACAGTCAGAGACTTTTTCCCCGGGTGGAACAAACCATTACAAGGGGACATAAATTTAAGGTGAAAGGTGGAAGATATAGGAGGGATATCAGAGGTAGGTTCTTTACCCAGAGAGTAGTGGGGGCATGGAATGCACTGCCTGTGGATGTAGTTGAGTCGGAAACATTAGGGACCTTCAAGCAGCTATTGGATAGGTACATGGATTACGGTTAAATGATATAGTGTAGATTTATTTGTTCTCAAGGGCAGCACGGTAGCATTGTGGATAGCACAATTGCTTCACAGCTCCAGGGTCCCAGGTTCGATTCCGGCTTGGGTCACTGACTGTGCGGAGTCTGCACGTCCTCCCCGTGTCTGCGTGGGTTTCCTCCGGGTGCTCCGGTTTCCTCCCACAATCCAAAGATGTGCAGGTTAGGTGAATTGGCCAATGATAAATTGCCCTTAATGTCCAAATTGCCCTTGGTGTTGGGTGAAGGTGTTGAGTTTGGGTAGGGTGCTCTTTCCAAGAGCCGGTGCAGACTCAAAGGGCCGAATGGCCTCCTTCTGCACTGTAAATTCAATGATAATCTATGATTAATCTAGGACAAAGGTTCGGCACAACATCGTGGGCCGAAGGGCCTGTTCTGTGCTGCATTTTCTATGTTCTATGTTCTATGAAGGCATTGGCCCTTGAGCCACCCGCCTGTCAGGTGGCACATGACATGTTGGAGCAGGAGATTGTTGGCCCTCTCACGACGAATCTGGATGAGTCGTTCGTCCGTGGCGGGCAGATTGGATGCGGCGAATGCCACCTGAGCATCAATTTGGCACACAAAGCCCGCTGAGTCGCAGGGTGTGGTGACAGATCGGGAGAGTGCATCGGCGACGATGAGCTCCTTACCCGGGGTGTAGACGAGTTCGAAGTCGTACCGCCTGAGTTTAAGGAGAAGGTCTTTTTGAATGATATTGACCAGTGGCCTGTGGTCTGTCTCGACTGTGAACTTTGGGAGTCCACAGACATAGTCATGGAATTTGACGACTCCGGTAAGAAGGCCCAAGCACTCTTTTTCAATTTGCGCATAGCGCTGTTCGGTGGGCATCATTGCACGTGACGCGTATGCGACAGGAGCCCATGAGGAGGCATCGTCACGTTGAAGGAGCACTGCTCCAATGCCGGACTGACTGGCATCCGTGGAGATCTTTGTTTCTTTGGTCGGATCGAAAAATGCCAACACCGGGGCCTTGGTCAGCTTCGCCCTGAGTTCCTGCCATTCTTGTTCGTGGGCGGGGAGCCATTGGTACTCGGTCGTCTTCTTAACCAGGTTCCTGAGAGCCGTGGTGTGGGAAGCGAGGTTAGGGATGAATTTCCCCAGGAAATTGACCATGCCCAGGAAGCGGAGGACCGCCTTCTTGTCCTCCGATGTCTTCATGGCCTTAATGGCAAATACCTTGTCAGCATCCGGCTGCACGCCAAACTGTGAAATGTGGTCTCCGAGGAATTTAAGTTCTGTTTGACCAAAGGAGCATTTGGCCCTGTTGAGGCGGAGGCCATGCTCATGGATTTGTCGGAAGGCACGTTGGAGGCGATCAATGTGCTCCTGCGGGGTGGTAGACCAGACGATGATGTCGTCCACATATAGAACATAGAACATAGAACATAGAAACAGGCCCTTCGGCCCACGATGTTGTGCCGAACCTTTGTCCTAGATTAATCATAGACTATCATTGAATTTACAGTGCAGAAGGAGGCCATTCGGCCCTTTGAGTCTGCACCGGCTCTTGGAAAGAGCACCCTACCCAAACTCAACACCTCCACCCAACACCAAGGGCAATTTGGACATTAAGGGCAATTTATCATTGGCCAATTCACCTAACCCGCACATCTTTGGATTGTGGGAGGAAACCGGAGCACCCGGAGGAAACCCACGCAGCATATACGCGAACCCCTGCGATACCTTCCATCATCTGCTCCATTATTCTGTGGAACACTTCCGATGCAGAGATGATGCCAAACGGCATCCGGTTGTAGCAATACCGGCCAAATGGGGTGTTAAAGGTGCAGAGCTTCCGACTGGATGCGTCGAGTTGGATCTGCCAGAACCCCTTGGATGCGTCTAGCTTGGTGAAAAATTTGGCGCGAGCCATCTCGCAGGTGAGTTCTTCGCGCTTTGGAATGGGATAGTGTTCTCTCAGAACATTGCGGTTGAGGTCCTTGGGATCAATACATATGCATAATTCGCCGGATGGTTTTTTCACACACACCATAGAGCTGACCCAGTCAGTCGGTTCCGTAACTTCCAAATTACGCCCTGGTCCTGGAGGTCCTGCAGCTGCTGCTTGAGGTGGTCCTTGGGGGGTGCTGGTACCCTGCGAGGTGCGTGCACCACAGGCGTGGCATTTAGTTTTAACAATATTTTATAAGTGTATGGGAGTGTGCCTATGCCCTCGAATACACCGTGGTATCGGGTGATGATGGCATTCAGCTGTGTCCGAAAGTCAGCGTCCTGAGATGCGGAAGCGTCAGCGGGTGACAGGGAGTGAACCCTTTGGACAAGGTTTAGAAGTTTGCACGCCTGAGCACCAAGCAGGGAGGCTTTAGTGGATCCCATGATTTTGAATGGCAGGTTAGCCTTTATTGACCGGTACGACACTTCAAGCTGGCAAGAGCCACTGGCAGCAATGGCATTACCATTACAGCCCAGAAGCTGGCAGACGGATGGCAGGATGGAAGCTTGACATGGAGGCTTTTGAGGTCAGATCGCGCAATGAAGTTGGCTGAAGCGCCGGTGTCCAGGCGGAATCGGATGCAGGATCGGTTGACCGTGAGGGTGGCACACCACTTGTCGTCCGGATCAAATGCTGAATATTGGGAGAGACTTGGCTTTCGTCTTCTGGAGCATCTTGTGTTTGGTGATGATGTCCACCCGAAATGGTGCTTTAGGGTCCTCGGTGTCAAGGTCCGGAATCAAGTTGGAGTCGGAATCGGTGACCGGTGGCTGTATGGTTCGGACATCCCTGCGTGGCTGGTTGGAGCGATGAGAGGTAGTAGGTTGAGCAGACCTGCATAGGGCTGCACAGTGGCCAAGCTTTCCATATTGGAGACAGTGACGGGATTTTGTAGGACATTGCTGCTTTAAGTGGGTTGAGCCACAGTTACCGCATGTCGAGACATCAGAACATTTGGTACGCCACCGTGCATGCGCGGAGCGGTTGTACGTAGTGCGTGCCTGCACAGTGCGGTCTTCGGCCTCGCCGTTCCCTTGGTCAGTGCACGTATGCACGGGAGCCCGCGAAAAGTGCGTGAAATGGCCGCTCTCATCCAGGCTTAGGCCCTGGAGTTGTTTCATGGCTTGCACCCGCTCTGCCTCGTGGGGACCGTGCCGCGCCGTTTCAGCCGCTTGAATGTGGAAGTATCGGCTAGTGGCGTGTTCATGCAGAACGCAGGTCTCGATGGCTATCGCAAGGGGGAGCTGTTTAACCTTGAGGAGCTGCTGGCGTAGGGGGTCCGATTGCACACCGAAAACGATCTGGTCATGGATCATCGAGTCGTTGTTTAAAGATTCTCCAGTTCGCACCGAGGTTGCCGGTGATGCGGAGCAGCGGTGGAGGGTGAACGCTGTCCATACTACCAGATGCCTTCGGCGCTGGTCGAAGGCAGATCACTTGAAGGTAGGTCTATGAAACTCTAACATCACTCTAACTCTAACATAACTCTAACATCCCATACCAGCCTAGGGGCTTTTCACAGTAACTTCATTGAAGCCTACTCGTGACAATAAGCGATTTTCATTTCATTTCACATACAGGTACCATGATGTGTTGGGTACTCTGGATCTGTGGAGACTGCGTTTACCTTAGCAGTAACATAGACAGGCTACCAGCACTTGTAATAGTACAACTCTATTTTATTTAACTAAGAACTGTTAAACATACTTGCACTGTGGGTCGACACTATATTAGAATGATTGAAGATCTATGCCTCACCTGACCAGCCTATACTGCTAGCACATGGTGGATGTTTGTGCTACTGACTGCAGGCTCTGTCTGTCTCAGAGGCTGCATCCCAAATGAGCGGGAAAACTAGTGCCCTCTGTCTTTATAGTGACCGTGCCCTAACTGGTGATTGGCTGCTGTGTTGTGTGTGTTGATTGGTCTTGCAGTGTGTCAGTCAGTGGGTGTCTCCGCACCATCATATACTGATGTGTATATTATGACAGAGATCAGGTAAGACCGTCACGTTAATGTTTCATCAGGTTCCTCCGATAGTACAGTGCTTGCTCAGTACTACCCGAGGAATGTCAGCCTCGGTGTTTGGGCTGGGATAAATGGCGACCAACTGTATATAGATACCTATCAATAACAGATGGTGTTTTTGGACTGCATGTCTGAACTTCATGCACCATCTTTGCTGGGAAGCAAAGGTTTTCATTGAAGTTTGACACAGTGGAAAACTCTTTAAATATGGTCCCTCAGGTGGAGTGAGTTCCAACTAGGTGCCATGTTTGATAGATCCCACATTGAAATGCATCCTCTTCAAGTCACCCCAGCCAAAGGAAAGAAAGCCTTGTGAGAGGTTTTGACTTCCTCCTCAATTATGGACCAGAATTCTGGACAAGGGCGCCACTGTGGTACAGTCATCAGCACTGCTGCCTCACAGCGCCAGGGACCCGGGTTCGATTCCGGACTTGGCTGTCTGTGTGGAGTTTGCACATTCTCCGGTGTCTGCGTGGGTTCCTTCTGGATGTTTTGGTTTCCTCACACAGTTCAAAATGTGCAGGTTAGGTGAGGTTGCAGAGATAGGCCGGGGCAGTGGGCCTAGGTAGGGTACCCTTGGTTGGGGCGGTGCAGACGCGATGGGCCAAATGGCCTACTTCTGTAGAGATTCTCAAAATGATTCTCACAGTGAGTTCAACGGCTTCCCTCCTTGTAACTTTTAGAACCAACACTTTGCATCAAAGTGTACCCCTCATTAACCATTAATCTATTCTCTTCCTGCTGGCAAAACCTGCCCTTCAATAGTGATAACCAGGTTTCTTTAATATTTCCCAGACAAATACACTAAGATTACGGGGGCGATTCTCCGAGCCCCGCGCCGGGCCGGAGAATCGCCACAACCATGCCACAACGCCTCAGCGCCATTTGCGCCGGCGCGTTTGGCACGGCACCAGCCGTGGGCCTCTGGAATCGGCGTGCCGCGCCAATACGACAGAGTCCCGCCGGCTGGCGCCAACATCTTCATACACAAGTTTGATCAAGACCTCCTCACCGCACAGGACCTTCAACCGATGTTATACACAGGATCTGCTCAGACGAGGAGGAGCGTAACAGACATCTACAGATGTTGAAAGATGCCCTCATACGAACAGGATATGGCGCTCGACTCATCGATCGACAGTTCCAACGTGCCACAGCAAAAAACCACACCGACCTCCTCAGAAGTCAAACACGGGACACAACCGACAGAGTACCCTTCGACGTCCAGTACTTTCCCAGAGCGGAGAAACTACGACATCTTCTTCACGGCCTTCAACATGTCATTGATGAAGATGAACATCTTGCCAAGGTCATCCCCACACCCCCACTACTTGGCCTTCAAACAACCGCGCAACCTCAAACAAACCATTGTTTGCAGCAAACTACCCAGTCTTCAGAACAGTGACCACGACACCACACAACCCTGTCATGGCAATCTCTGCAAGACGTGCCAGATCATCGACATGGGTACCACCATTACACGTGAGAACACCACCCACCAGGTACGCAGTACATACTCGTGCGACTCGGCCAACGTTGTCTACCTCATACGCTGCAGGAAAGGATGTCCCGAAGCGTGGTACATTGGCGAGACCATGCAGACGCTGCGACAACGAATGAACGGACATCGCGCAACAATCACCAGGCAGGAATGTTCCCTTCCAGTCGGGGAACACTTCAGCAGTCAAGGGCATTCAGCCTCTGATCTCCGGGTGAGCGTTCTCCAAGGCGGCCTTCAGGACGCGCGACAACGCAGAATCGGCGAACAGAAACTTATAGCCAAGTTCTGCACACATGAGTGCGGCCTCAACCGGGACCTGGGATTCATGTCGCATTACATTCATCCTCCACCATCTGGCCTACGAAATCCTACCAACTGTCCTGGCTTGACACAATTCACACCTCTTTAACCTGGGGTTACCCCATCTCTGGATCTGTAAAGATTTAATCACCTGCTAATGCTCGCATTCCAAGCATTGTCTGGCATCTTTGAATCTGTCTATATATATGTTTCTGGAACATACCTCTTCATTCACCTGAGGAAGGAGCAGCGCTCCGAAAGCTAGTGACATCGAAACAAACCTGTTGGACTTTAACCTGGTGTTGTAAGACTTCTTACTGTACATTCTCAAGGGAAGTTTCCACTCAGAAAGGGAGTTTTGGCTGTGAAAATTCCTTCCTGGAATTTCAGAGCCGATTCAGTTCTGCAGATGCGGTGGTTAAATGGAATTGATTGATTGAGGGGACAGATAATATGACAAACTTTAAGTGGAAATTGGGGAGACATTTGATACCGGGGTTGATTGTGATTCAGGCTATTTGGAGAGTATTTTTTCACTTCTCTCTTTTCCACCCTGCACTAAATCGCTTGAACCATTCATTTTGAGATGATCATATTTGCCTGAATAAAGACACACTCTGCTCAGTCTAAACTGCAAAGTTCTCCTCACTGACATGTGGGGACATAGGCTAAAATTGAGAGAGCTGTTTCACAGATTAGTCAAGCAACAACTTCACATAGCCCTGGAGGGGAGGTGGCGGTGGAGTGTTATTGTCGCTGGAGTAGTAAGCGATGCAGGGTAATGCTCTGGGGACCCTGGTTCGAATCCCAATCATGGCAGATGGTGAAATCTGAATTCAATAAAACATCTGGAATTAAACGTCTAATGTTGGCCACCCTGTCTACTGCCCTAAAAACCCATATGGTTCACTAATGTCCTTTGGAAGGAAATGTATAGCGGCACAGTGGAGGGATTTGCCTTGGGAATGCTCAAAATTGACTCTGGACCAACACAAAGTTTCATGGCGTCTGGCATCATCGTACATGGGAACATCATTCCGATTGTCACTTACCACTATCCTTCTTCCATGGTGAAGAAATATTGAGGGTAACAAGGGCACAGAATGCACTCTTGGGACTTCAATGCCAATCACCAAGAGTGACTCACTAGCAACGTGACAAACCGAGCGAACTGGCCGGGTCCTGAAGGACAGATCTGCCAGACTAGGCCTGCGGCAGGTGGTGAGGGAACCAATTTGAAAGAAAAACCTACTGGCCTTATCCTCACCAATCTTCCTGTCATGGATAAATCTGTCCATAATAGTATAGTCCGTGAGAGTGAAGCGACAAAGTCCTGCTTTCACACTGTACACACCCTTCGTCGTTTTGTCTGGCACTGCTACCATGCTAAATGGGTAGATTCAGAAAAGATTTAGCAGCTCAAAACTGGGGATCCATGAAGCGCTTTGGACCACCACCATCTGCACAATTTTATTAACCTCTAACCTCATGGCCAAATCTCCCACTCTACTGTTTCCATGTAGCCAGGGGTCAACCCCACCTCAATGAAGACTGCAGGAGAGCATACCGAAAACTCTGATGCCTACCTAATGAAGCAAAACACAGGACCACATGCATGCTGAACAGCAGAAGCAGCATGCAATAGACAGCGCTAAGTGATCCCAGATCAGATCAAAGCTCGGCAATCCTGCCGCATCTATTTGTGAATGGCGGAAGACATTTTAAAAAATATATAATCTTTAGTGTCACAAAGTAGGCTTACATTAACACCGCAATGAAGTTACTGTGAAAAGCCCCAAGTCGCCACATTCTGGCGCCTGTTCGGGTACACAGAGGGAGAATTCAGAATGTCCAAATTACCTAACAGCACCTCTTTCGGGACTAGTGGGAGGAAACCGGAGCACCCGGAGGAAACCCACGCAGACACGGGGAGAACATGCAGATTCCACACAGACAGTAACCCAAGCCGGGAATCGAACCTGGGACCCTGGCGCTGTGAAGCCACAGTGCTAACCACAAAGAACAAAGAACAAAGAAATGTACAGCACAGGAACAGGCCCTTCGGCCCTCCAAGCCCGTGCCGACCATGCTGCCCGACTAAACTACAATCTTCTACAATTCCTGGGTCCGTAGCCCTCTATTCCTATCCTATTCATGTATTTATCAAGGTGCCCCTTAGAACATAGAACATAGAACATAGAACAATACAGCGCAGTACAGGCCCTTCGGCCCATGATGTTGCACCGAAACAAAAGCCATCTAACCTACACTATGCCATTATCATCCATATGTTTATCCAATAAACTTTTAAATGCCCTCAATGTTGGCGAGTTCACTACTGTAGCAGGTAGGGCATTCCACGGCCTCACTACTCTTTGCGTAAAGAACCTACCTCTGACCTCTGTCCTATATCTATTACCCCTCAGTTTAAAGTTATGTCCCCTCGTGCCAGCCATATCCATCCGCGGGAGAAGGCTCTCACTGTCCACCCTATCCAACCCCCTGATCATTTTGTATGCCTCTATTAAGTCTCCTCTTAACCTTCTTCTCTCCAACGAAAACAACCTCAAGTCCATCAGTCTTTCCTCATAAGATTTTCCCTCCATACCAGGCAACATCCTGGTAAATCTCCTCTGCACCCGCTCCAAAGCCTCCACGTCCTTCCTATAATGCGGTGACCAGAACTGTACGCAATACTCCAAATGCGGCCGTACCAGAGTTCTGTACAGCTGCAACATGACCTCCCGACTCCGGAACTCAATCCCTCTACCAATAAAGGCCAACACTCCATAGGCCTTCTTCACAACCCTATCAACCTGGGTGGCAACTTTCAGGGATCTATGTACATGGACACCTAGATCCCTCTGCTCATCCACACTTTCAAGAACTTTACCATTAGCCAAATATTCCGCATTCCTGTTATTCCTTCCAAAGTGAATCACCTCACACTTCTCTACATTAAACTCCATTTGCCACCTCTCAGCCCAGCTCTGCAGCTTATCTATATCCCTCTGTAACCTGCTGCATCCTTCCACACTATCGACAACACCACCGACTTTAGTATCGTCTGCAAATTTACTCACCCACCCTTCTGCGCCTTCCTCTAGGTCATTGATAAAAATGACAAACAGCAACGGCCCCAGAACAGATCCTTGTGGTACTCCACTTGTGACTGTACTCCATTCTGAACCTTTCCCATCAGCCACTACCCTCTGTCTTCTTTCAGCTAGCCAATTTCTGATCCACATCTCTAAATCACCCTCAATCCCCAGCCTCCGTATGTTTTGCAATAGCCTACCGTGGGGAACCTTATCAAACGCTTTGCTGAAATCCATATACACCACATCAACTGCTCTACCCTCGACTACCTGTTCAGTCACCTTCTCAAAGAACTCAATAAGGTTTGTGAGGCATGACCTACCCTTCACAAAGCCATGCTGACTATCCCTGATCATATTATTCCTATCTAGATGATTATAAATCTTGTCTCTTATAATCCCCTCCAAGACTTTACCCACTACAGACGTGAGGCTCACCGGTCTATAGTTGCCGGGGTTGTCTCTGCTCCCCTTTTTGAACAAAGGGACCACATTTGCTGTCCTCCAGTCCTCTGGCACTATTCCTGTAGCCAATGATGACATAAAAATCAAAGCCAAAGGTCCAGCAATCTCTTCCCTGGCCTCCCAGAGAATCCTAGGATAAATCCCATCCGGTCCCGGGGACTTATCTATTTTCAGCCTGTCCAGAATTGCCAACACCTCTTCCCTACGTACCTCAACGCCATCTATTCTATTAGCCTGGGGATCAGCATTCTCCTCCACAACATTATCTTTTTCCTGAGTGAATACTGACGAAAAATATTCATTTAGTATCTCGCCTATCTCTTCAGACTCCACACACAATTTCCCATCCCTGTCCTTGACTGGTCCTACTCTTTCCCTAGTCATTTGCTTATTCCTGACATACCTATAGAAAGCTTTTGGGTTTTCCTTGATCCTTCCTGCCAAATACTTCTCATGTCCCCTCCTTGCTCGTCTTAGCTCTCTCTTTAGATCCTTCCTCGCTACCTTGTAACTACCCATCGCCCCAACCGAAACTTCACACTTCATCTTCACATAGGCCTCCTTCTTCCTCTTAACAAGAGATTCCACTTCCTTGGTAAACCACGGTTCCCTCGCTCGACGCCTTCCTCCCTGTCTGACCGGTACATACTTATCAAGAACACGCAGTAGCTGATCCTTGAACAAGCCCCACTTATCCAGTGTGCCCAACACTTGCAGCCTACTTCTCCACCTTATCCCCCCCAAGTCACGTCTAATGGCATCATAATTGCCCTTCCCCCAGCTATAACTCTTGCCCTGCGGTGTATACTTATCCCTTTCCATCATTAACGTAAACGTCACCGAATTGTGGTCACTGTCCCCAAAGTGCTCTCCTACCTCCAAATCCAACACCTGGCCTGGTTCATTACCCAAAACCAAATCCAACGTGGCCTCGCCTCTTGTTGGCCTGTCAACATATTGTTTCAGGAAACCCTCCTGCACACACTGTACAAAAAACGACCCATCTATTGTACTCGAACTATATCTTTTCCAGTCAATATTTGGAAAGTTAAAGTCTCCCATAATAACTACCCTGTTACTTTCGCTCATATCCAGAATCATCTTCGCCATTGTTTCCTCTACATCCCTAGAACTATTAGGAGGCCTATAAAAAACTCCCAACAGGGTGACCTCTCCTTTCCTGTTTCTAACTTCAGCCCATACTACCTCGGAAGAAGAGTCCCCATCTAGCATCCTCTCCGCCACCGTAATACTGCTCTTGACTAGCAGCGCCACACCTCCCCCTCTTTTGCCTCCTTATCTGAGCTTACTAAAACACCTAAACCCCGGAACCTGCAACATCCATTCCTGTCCCTGCTCTATCCATGTCTCCGAAATGGCCACAACATCGAAGTCCCAGGTACCAACCCATGCTGCCAGTTCCCCTACCTTGTTTCGTATACTCCTGGCATTGAAGTAGACACACTTCAAACCACCTACCTGAACACTGGCTCCCTCCGGCGACATCAAATCTGTGCTCCTGACCTCTATACTCTCATTCTCCCTTACCCTAAAACTACAATCCAGGTTCCCATGCCCCTGCTGCATTAGTTTAAACCCCCCCAAAGAGCACTAACAAATCTCCCCCCCAGGATATTTGTGCCCCTCAGGTTCAGATGTAGACCATCCTGTCTGTAGAGGTCCCACCTTCCCCAGAAAGAGCCCCAGTTATCCAGAAATCTGAATCCCTCCCGCCTGCACCATCCCTGTAGCCACGTGTTTAAATGCTCTCTCTCCCTATTCCTCATCTCACTATCACGTGGCACGGGCAACAACCCAGGGATAACAACTCTGTTTGTTCTAGTTCTGAGCTTCCATCCTAGCTCCCTGAAAGCCTGCCTGACATCCTTGTCCCCTTTCCTACCTATGTTGTTAGTGCCAATGTGGACCACGACTTGGGGCTGCTCCCCCTCCCCCCTCAGGACCCGGAAAACACGATCCGAGACATCACGTACCCTTGCACCTGGGAGGCAACATACCAAACGCGAGTCTCTCACGCTCCCACAAAATCTCCTATCTGTGCCCCTGACTATAGAGTCCCCAATTACTAATGCTCTGCTCCTCTCCCCCCTTCCCTTCTGAGCAACAGGGACAGACTCCGTGCCAGAGGCCCGTACCCCATGGCTTACCCCTGGTAAGTCCCCCCCCCACAAGTATCCAAAGCGGTATACTTGTTTCTCAGGGGAACGACCGCAGGGGATCCCTGCACTGACTGCTTTTTCCCAGTCCCTCTTACAGTTACCCACCTATCTCCAATCTTTGGTGTAACTAATTCCCTGAAGCTGCTATCTATGACCCCTTCTGCCTCCCGAATGATCCGAAGTTCTTCCAACTCCAGCTCCAGTTCCCTAACTCGGTCTTGGAGGAGCTGGAGATGGCAGCACTTCCTGCAGGTAAAATCAGCAGGGACACTAACTGCATCCCTCACCTCAAACATCCTGCAGGAGGAACATTGCACTCCCTTCCCTGCCATTCCTCTAACTTTCTACCAAGATCTGGCTAACAACTAAATTAAATTTTTATAAAAAATAATAATAATATAATAAAATATGGTACTTACCTCAGACCAATGGGTTTTATTATTAGGTTAGAGGAGGAGGGCGGGTGGGAGACACTACACGTGTAGTGTCTCGGGTTTCCTCTCCACCAGAATTTATTGGTGAGGGTCTTCCCAGACGTCCGCGGGTCGACTTCCTGTTCCCGCCTAAAAAACTAATTTTAAAAAAAAGAAAAATTCTCAGCTCCTGCTGAAATTGACTAACCAGCCAGCTCCACTCCCGCCGAAATCGACTGGCCTGCCCCTGCAAAGACAAGTGCTTTTAAAGGACAGACTTACCTCCCAGCAGCCACTTCCGCAATGCTCCCGCTGAAACTGACTCACCAGCTGATTCTCCCGCCAAAATCGACTGGCCTGCCCCTGCAAAGACAAGTGCTTTTAAAGGACAGACTTACCTCCTAGCAACCACTTCCGCAATGCTCCCGCTGAAACTGACTCACCAGCTGATTCTCCCGCCGAAATCGACTGGCCTGCCCCTGCAAAGACAAGTGCTTTTAAAGGTTGACTTACCTCCCAGCAGCCACTTCCGCAATGCTCCCGCTGAAACTGACTCACCAGCTGATTCTCCCGCCGAAATCGACTGGCCTGCCCCTGCAAAGACAAGTGCTTTTAAAGGACAGACCTACCTCCCAGCAACCACTTCCGCAATGCTCCCGCTGAAACTGACTCACCAGCTGATTCTCCCGCCGAAAGCGACTGGCCTGCCCCTGCAAAGACAAGTGCTTTTAAAGGTTGACTTACCTCCCAGCAACCACTTCCGTAATGCTCCCGCTGAAACTGACTCACCAGCTGATTCTCCCGCCGAAATCGACTGGCCTGCCCCTGCAAAGACAAGTGCTTTTAAAGGACAGACTTACCTCCCAGCAACCACTTCCGCAATGCTCCCGCTGAAACTGACTCACCAGCTGATTCTCCCGCCGAAATCGACTGGCCTGCCCCTGCAAAGACAAGTGCTTTTAAAGGACAGACTTACCTCCCAGCAACCACTTCCGCAATGCTCCCGCTGAAACTGACTCACCAGCTGATTCTCCCGCCGAAATCGACAGGAGATTTCGCTTAAATGTCACTATCGTCCCTGCTTCCACCACCTCCTCCGGTAGCGAGTTCCAGGCACCCACTACCCTCTGCGTAAAAAACTTGCCTCGTACATCTACTCTAAACCTTGCCCCTCTCACCTTAAACCTATGCTCCCTAGTAATTGACCCCTCTACCCTGGGGAAAAGCCTCTGACTATCCACTCTGTCTATGACCCTCATAATTTTGTATACCTCTATCAGGTCTCCCCTCAACCTCCTTCGTTCCAGTGAGAACAAACCGAGTTTATTCAATCGCTCCTCATAGCTAATGCCCTCCATACCAGGCAACATTCTGGTAAATCTCTTCTGCACTCTCTCTAAAGTCTCCACATCCTTCTGGTAGTGTGGCGACCAGAATTGAACACTATACTCCAAGTGTGGCCTAACTAAGGTTCTATACAGCTGCAACATGACTTGCCAATTCTTATACTCAATGCCCCGGCCAATGAAGGCAAGCATGCCGTATGCCTTCTTGACTACCTTCTCCACCTGTGTTGCCCCTTTCAGTGACCTGTGGACCTGTACTCCTAGATCTCTTTGACTTTCAATACTCTTGAGGGTTCTACCATTCACCGTATATTCCCTACCTGCATTAGACCTTCCAAAATGCATTACCTCACATTTGTCCGGATTAAACTCCATCTGCCATCTCTCCGCCCAAGTCTCCAAACAATCTAAATCCTGCTGTATCCTCCGACAGTCCTCATCGCTATCCGCAATTCCACCAACCTTTGTGTCATCTGCAAACTTACGAATCAGACCAGCTACATTTTCCTCCAAATCATTTATATATACTACAAAGAGCAAAGGCCCCAGCACTGATCCCTGTGGAACACCACTGGTCACAGCCCTCCAATTAGAAAAGCATCCTTCCATTGCTACTCTCTGCCTTCTATGGCCTAGCCAGTTCTATATCCACCTTGCCAGCTCACCCCTGATCCCGTGTGACTTCACCTTTTGTACTAGTCTACCATGAGGGACCTTGTCAAAGGCCTTACTGAAGTCCATATAGACAACATCCACTGCCCTACCTGCATCAATCATCTTAGTGACCTCCTCGAAAAACTGTATCAAGTTAGTGAGACACGACCTCCCCTTCACAAAACCATGCTGCCTCTCACTAATACGTCCATTTGCTTCCAAATGGGAGTAGATCCTGTCTCGAAGAAGTCTCTCCAGTAATTTCCCTACCACTGAAGTAAGGCTCACCGGCCTGTAGTTCCCGGGATTATCCTTGCTACCCTTCTTAAACAGAGGAACAACATTGGCTATTCTCCAGTCCTCCGGGACATCCCCTGAAGACAGCGAGGATCCAAAGATTTCCGTCAAGGCCTCAGCAATTTCCTCTCCAGCCTACTTCAGTATTCTGGGGTAGATCCCATCAGGCCCTGGGGACTTATCTACCTTAATATTTTTTAAGACACCCAACACCTCTTCTTTTTGGATCTCAATGTGACCCAGGCTATCTACACACCCTTCTCCAGACTCAACATCTACCAATTCCTTCTCTTTGGTGAATACTGATGCAAAGTATTCATTTAGTACCTCGCCTATTTCCTCTGGCTCCACACATAGATTCCCTTGCCTATCCTTCAGTGGGCCAACCCTTTCCCTGGCTACTCTTTTGCTGTGCTACCGCGCTGCCAATTAACTGGTGGAGGAAGTTCCAAAGATATTTCCATCCCCAATGATGGTGGATCCTCGCACATCAGTCCAAAAGCAGGCCGAAGCATTTGAAACCATCTTCTTTCAGAAGTGCCAAGTGGGTGATTCAACTTGGCCTCCTCCCCAGCATCGCAGATGTCACTCTTCATCCATTTCGATTTGCTCCACGTGATATCAAGAAATGGCTCAAGATACTGGATACTGCAAAGGTTATGGGCCTTGGCCACATCCCAGCCTTGATGCTGAAGACCTGCACTCCAGAACTAACCACACACCTTACCAAGTTGTTCCAGTGCAGTTACAACACTGGCCTCTACTGGCGATATCAAAACTGCCTAGGTATTCCTGGCTCGCAAAAAGCAGGACAAATCGAATCGGTCCAATTAGTGCCCCCAATCAGTCTAATCTCGATCATCAGCATATTGACGAAGGTGTTGTCAACAGTGCTATCATGCAAGACTGACTCAGCAATAATCTACTCACCGATGCCCAGTTTGGGTTCTGCCAGCGGTTCCTATCTCCACATCTCTTGGCAGAGCAGACTCGAAGGGCCACATAGTTGACTGCTGCTCCGGAATCCCGTGTTCTTATGTACCTCATTGTCGCCTTGGACAAAAGAAAGCTCAACTCCATAGGGGAGGGGGGCGGTGGGGGGGGGGGGGGGGGGGGGGGGGGGGGGCGGGGGTGGCGGTGACTGCCTTTAACATCAAAGCAGCATTCGATCTGGGAGCCATGAAAAAATTGAAGCCAGTGGGAATTAGGGTATACACTTTGCTGGTTGGAGTCATACCCGGCACAAAGGAAGATGATTATGGGTGTTGGAGGCGAATTAGCTTAGTACAGGACATCACTGCGGGCCTGAGTTTCTCAGGACCAAACATCTTCATCTGCTCCATCATAAGGATCAGAAGTGAGGACGCTGCTGACTACAGTGTTCACTGCCACTCACAAATCCTCAGGAACTGAAGCACAGTGTGTTTCTGCAGACAGCTGGACAACAGTCATGCTTGGGCTGGTGAGTGGTAATCAATACTTTTGCCACACAAGTGCCAGGAAATGACCATCTTCAAAAGAAGGGAATTTAACCATCTCCGCTTAACATTCAAGAGCATTACTATCACAGAAACCTTGCCATGAACATCCCTGAAATTTAACTGGACCAGCCAAATGAATACTTTCACTGCACGGGACAGACAGGAGAGACCCAGCAGATGTGCTGGCACAATAGTATGCAGTCGGGAGGGTGTTGCCTTGGGATTTCTCAGCACTAACACCGGACCCCATGAAGCCTCATGGCATCAGGTCAAACATGGACAAGGAAACTTCCTGACGATCACCAACTACTGTCCCTCCTCAGCCGATGAATCAGTGCTCCTCCATGTTGAACACCACTTGGAGGAACACTGAGGTGGCAAAGACACAGAATGTACTCTGGGTGGTGGGCTTCAATATCCATCACCAAGAGTGGCTTGGTAGCACCAGTACTGGCTGAGTCCTAAGAATAAAGCAGCTGGTCTGACTATTGGTGGAATTATAAAACTCAATAAAACATCGGGAATTAAAAGTCTAATCATAGAATCTCAATAGTGCAGAAGGAGGCCATTGTAGCCATCTAAAATGGCCACCCGCAAAGGATAATGGGAATTGTGGTCAGGTTGGGACACAGACAGTACACAGCCCCCATGTATTGTGCAGAGGGAAACCAGACCTACACTGAAACTCACACCTGCGAAAGGTCAATCACCGATTTTCCCAGGACAATGGGACTCAGATTGAAACATAGCAGCAGTAGCAGACTCTGGGGCGCCTATTCACCTTATTTGGGAGTACGTACATGCCTTGGACAATAGCAGCTAGGTCGCGCCCAACCATCGAGGTACCCGCCCCTAATTGGCCAGAATCGATTAGGGTGATCGAAACCCTATAGATCCATTGGATCCCGAGTTGGGACTGGCCAAAAGAGCGTGAAACATCGGGGATAAGAAGAACTGCGCAACCAGTACTTGGCCTCTTTTGGGGACCGGCCTCTGCCTCACCAATCGCAGCACATCGACCAGCCAAGTTCAAGGACCCGCGATCACTACCTGAAGGATGAGCCGCAGCCTAGCCGCACCTGACGACTTCCAGCCGGCACATGTGGGGATTCTGACAAAGGTCTTGTCTAACCTGCACACAGCTGGTCACTTGTAAGTAACGTAAAGGTCATTTAAACTGTTAGGTACAGTTTAATGTGTAGCCGCGTGTAGATTATTACACATAGAACCAAGCCTGTGTTTAATAATAAACAATAATTTAACTAATATACTGGTTCTGTGGTCATTTATCCAATACATGGAACATACTTGCGACTTGTGGTTCAGATAAAAGAGCAACACCACTCAGCCTATCGAGTCTGCACCCACCCTCGAATGATAATCATGAAAATTGTCGACTGTCGTCAAAACCCAACTGGTTCACTAATGTCCTTTCGGGAAGAAAACCTGCCGTCCTTACCCGGTTTGGCCTACCTGTGACTCAAGGCCAACAGCAATGTGGCTGACTCTCAAATGGCCTAGCAAGCCACTCAGTTGTATCCAATTGCTACAGGAAAACACAAAGAAATGCAGCAGGACAGACCACCCGGTATTGATCTAGGCACCGGAAATGACGCTGGTAAATCCAGAGATGTTGACCCTGCAAAATCCTTCTTCTTAACATCTGGGCTTGTGCCAAAATTGAGAGAGCTGTCACCTGACAGAGTCATAGTCACAGAATTACTTCTTCCACTTGCCTGGATGAGGGCATAACTCAAGAAGCTTAACACCATCCAGGACAAGGCAGCTCACTTGATTGGCATCACCGACGAACAGTGACAGCCGTGCGTACCATGCACAAGGTGCACTGCAGGAACTCACCAAGGTTCCTGAGGCAAACACAGGGGGCTGGATTCTCCGTTTGGGAGACTATGCGCTGATGCCGGCGTGGGGACAGTGGCGATGTACACTCAAAGAAGCAGGGCATAACCTCCACCGATCCTCCGTCTGGTGGGGGGCTAGCAGGCACCAGCATGGAGCCCCCGGCTCTAGCTACGGATACGGCCGGAGAATTGGCAGGTCCGTGGCCGGGCATGCGCACGCCAGCGGCCTGCAAGCGGACCTGGCCTGCCAAATAGTGCCCAACTTTGGCCAGGCTCACCACCCCCGGACCACCCCCTCACCAGTGCCCCAAGCCCCCGCAAAAGCTCCCCCTGCCCGCAGGTCGCCCCACCCCCCTCAGGATAAAAGCAAATTACTGCGGTTGCTGGATTCTGAAACCAAAGAGAAAATGCTGGAAAATCTCAGCAGATCTGGCAGCATCTGTAAGGAGAGAAAAGAGCTAACGTTTCGAGTCCAGATGACCCTTTGTCCCTTAACTCATCAGTCTTACCTGTAATACTCCTAGAATTAAACTAGAGGCCATCCAGCCTCACCTTGCTCTCTTGCAACTCAACATGGCTGAACTAGCTCTGCCTTGATTCAATAATGTAGTATGCCGTGTCCATATTGTACTCATGTTTAGAGAACCCCTCCCTTTGCCAAACTCGTTTAACCTCCTCCCAACAGCACTAGCAATCCCACCCACAAGGATGTTGGTCCATTTGGTTCAGGTGCAGACCATGCCGCTTGTACTATGTCCCACCTTCCCCAGAAACGGTCCCAGCGAACCATGAATTTAAAACCCTCCCTTCTGTTAACCATTGTGCCATCCGTGCCATCCAAATTTTAAAAAAGCATCCAGTTCTGTTTTAAATCTGACCAAGCTTACCTTTATATGTAAGATTTCTCATTTTTATCTCCCCTCGGTGGCACGGTGGTTAGCACTGCTGCCTCAGAGCATCAGGGACCCAGGTTCAATTCCGACCTTGGTTG